>NC_087161.1:19923522-19941022 GCF_035594125.1 Scylla paramamosain
GGAGGAAAGTGGAAGAGGGATGGGTCACTCGTAAGGAATTGGAGAGTAAAGGAGAGGAATAGTAGTCACGGTACGTGGAGGAAAGAATAGAGGGAAACGAAGGAAGAGGAGAGAAAGTATATGCAAGAATATTGAGGTTGAGAGGGCGAATGTGAAGAATTGCTGAAGAAAAGGATGTGGATGGTATAAGTAAGTTAGTAGTGTTAAAGAGAATGGAAAGGAAGGCAGAGAAGTGAAGGAAATGAGATGTAAGAGAGTGACAGGAAAGGAGAGTTAAAGAAATTAGGCGTCTTGAAGGAGGGGGATGAGGAGGCAGGAAGGGAAGCTGAAATCTCACGCGGGAACAACAAATCATGCTAACAAGAGGCTCATGTTTAACTGGAGTCACTCTGTCCGGGAAAACATCATCTAAGCTTTTTTGGAGGGGGGCGTGATCGAGTTCTGAATAGAGTTGTTGACATGCAGGAGGTGAATGTGGCTGACAGCTGAAGACAGGGTGAAGTATAGCAGAAGATAGAAGATTGTGAAGACTAACTGGTAAGTATGCTGAGGAAGCCGGCCAGATAATAAGACATACATAACAGACTCCTTAATCGCTGTCCATTAAATGCATGTAGTGATGTTATTGAAGAGAGGATATCAGTTAAGTTCCTGAAGTGTCCTGATAATCCTCTCTTAAAGAAGACCTACTGATAGATGAAGGAAACTTAGGGAAACCTTAGGTAGCTTGGAATACATTCAGTGATCTTAGTATGTTCTTCCATCTCATTTCTTTTTTCCGCTTCGATGTAAAACACACGGAAAGCAACATTATTGTATATTTAATTGGTTATTAAAGTACGATTATTACAACAATATCGCTAGAATAAAACTGAAAAACAAGGACTACCCTACAGTGTGTGTGTGTGTGTGTGTGTGTGTGGTAGTCACTTTCCCGCTTCATGGAAAAGATGAACGGAAACGTACGAGTGTTGTTGTGGTAATCTTATTTACATATCTCGGGAAACCTCATGAACATTATGTAACGGCCCGGATGTCGTGCTGGCCAGGATTTGTGTTGTGGTAAGACGAAGGTATCTCTCTCCGTCACTAGCGCGTCACGACTTTTGTTGCGGCGCTGAGAAGTACAAGTCACTCAATCTTTCCCCACAAATACCTCGAGATCGAAGATGCGGAATGTATTACGAGCTTAAAACAAAATATATTAATAAGTCAATAAATTAATAGATAGGAATGATACTGACCATCCCTTATTATCTAGTCATTTATTCTTGAGAGCGGCATCATGAAAGTCTTTATCTTATCTTCTCTTGGCCGGTTTTCCTAATGTATTTACCTAAAAAAAGGTAAATACATAAGTGAATCAACAATAATAAAGTAACTTAGCATATCGTCATTAAGTGTTGCCAATGACTTCACCACAACTTTACCCTTTATAGAAGACACGGAAATACTCGTTGCACCAAAAAAGTAAGTTAACTAACACGAATCTTGCTAATGACTTCATCACTAACACTGACTTTCTTGAAAATACTAAAAATAGAATCTAAACCTTCATTACCATAACTTGATGCCATAAAAAAAAATCTTAATTTACATATTATTACGCTAAGACTTCACCATTAACACACTGACTTTCTTCTTGACGAGAGTGTTAACGAGATTCTTACTCAACCTTCACGTACCCTTCTCATCCTCTCCACGACATAAGGCCTTGTTGCGACGCCGTATCTCGATCAGCTCATATTTTTTATTTTTATTTTTTTTTATTTCTTCACTCAAAAACTTAACAAGAGTCTATTCATCTAGTTTTCCTGCATTTTGGTAATTGGACGCCTTCAAGTGGATACCCTTTCGTTATGCTCTGCCACTAAACCTTCCCAATTCCTGCCAGACTCGCATTAATGAGAGGCGCCTTGTGTCGAGTTTCAAGTGAGATGATTTACACGGTGACTCTGCTTTTTCTGTGTTTTTAGGATATTTTTTTTTCTGTTGCTCTTAGTTGTTCTCATTATTGTTTTTTTTTTTATTCTTACTCCTATTCTTACATTATCATTATTATTATTATTATTATTATTATTATTATTATTATTGTTATTATTATTATTATTATTGTTATTATTATTATTATTATTATTATTATTATTATTATTATTATTATTATTATTATTAATATCCCTATCATCGTCATTATTCAAAGTAACGCTCCATTTTTTCTGATTTTGGTTGCGAGTTTGATTTTTTTTTTCTTATAATTTCAAGTCACACACACACACACCTTCACAAGTCATACAGTTGACCAACCTGAGTCTGTCGGTGTTTAAATCCCGAACTCTTATATCAGTGCTTGACTCACTAAATACCGTCTGTTTGTATTGTAATAAGACGTTCGCCATGATTACTATTTTTAAAACTTGTTTGAAAAGTAAACCATTGATCAGAATATGGAATATTTCAGATGGAATTTTCTAAAACAGAATATTGGCACTGTTCTTACGCCGCCTTCATTGGAGCCATGCCTGTTTGTCAATAAAATAATAAATAAAATGTATATAAAAATAGCAGAGTACTCAACGAAAACAATCACGTTTTCTTTGCAAAGGTGAGTGATAACAAAATAGTCATCGTGAAGAAAAAGAAGCGTAGAAATATGAGATAGTTACGTAAATACATTCAGAAAGCAAGGTACAAGTGGAGTGCAACAGGAAACGCCTGATTAGCGAATGAAAAATGCAAGACGCACGACAAGATAAACGGGAAGTGAAGAATAGAGAGAGAGATAAAGAGAGACGATGAAAGATAAGACTAAGGCAATGTTGTGTTCGCCATACATACTATTACGGAAACATATATAGTCGGAAAGAAAGAATAGGAATTAAGGGAAGATACAAGTGAAGATAGTGATACATACGAGAGAGAGAGAGAGAGAGAGAGAGAGAGAGAGAGAGAGAGAGAGAGAGAGAGAGAGAGAGAGAGAGAGAGAGAGAGAGAGAGAGAGAGAGAGAGAGATGCACGAAGAGATTAATTGGCTATATTTTGACATTTCTTATTAATGAAAGAGTTTTCGTTAAGTTGGAGAACCTCTGTGACATGATATTGGATAGAAGTATAAAAGGCATGAGTTTCACGTGGTGGAAGAACTACATATGTACTGTATTCAGCTCACAGACGGTATCTATCTATTATCCCTCCATCTCTTGAAATTCAAAACCTAGCCAGTTCATCTTATGATTTGTGGCATCTATCCAAAAACATTGCTAACATTTTTTCTGCATCTTTCCCTCTTCTATTTTATCCAAATGGCTCCACTGCCATCTCCTCTATTTCCAAAGCCGAACTCCCCTCTCAGACTTTTGCCAGGAACTCGACACCGGCTGGTTCTGGGCTTCTTCCTCCTTCACCTCCCCCTCTGATTAACAATATTGTGTCTGTTATAGAAATTCTTCATAATAATAATTTTATTCCTTCTTTGTCTTTGATCCTCGGAAAGCTTATGGTCTTGTTGAAGTCTTTCCTATCGTTTTTAGCAACTGTGCACCTGTGCTCGCTCCTTGTCTGGTTAAGCTTTTCCGTCTCAGTCTATCAACATCCGTTTTCCTGGAAATTTCCTTTCATGCAACTTATTCTTGAGAAGTGTAATAGCTCCGGTTCTTCAAACTACTGACCTGTAACTTTGTTTTCTTGTCTTTCTAATTTTTTTCAGCTTATGTTCCAGAGGAGGATTCTGAAGCATCTATCTGCTTTCCGATCGGTCAGTATTGACGATTCTCTCATGATCTTCCAGCTTTCTTCACTAAATCTTGGTCATCCTCTTTTAATGACATCAGTGAAGTCATTGCTATCTCCTTATGCATATCAAAAGTTTTTGATAGCGTCTGACATAAATCTTTAATTTCTAAGCTTCAGTACGGTTGCTGTCCGTATCTCTGTTCCTTTACTATAAGTTCCCTTTCTGCCCATTCTATTGGTGCAGTGGTACATGGTCACTGGTTCTTCTCCTAAGCCTGTTAACCGTGGCGTTCCACAGGACTGTTCTATAACCCATCCTATTCTTGCTATTCATAAATTGTTTCGGTCAAGCTCCTTATCTTATCCATTCTTACGAAGATGAATCTGTCTTACATTTTTTGACGTCATTTGTCAGATGCCCATCTCGGCATGAATTAAACGTTTTACATCGAAAATCCACAGGACGCCTAACTTTTGACCTATTATTTCGGAATGATGAAGAACAAACATTGTCTCAGTGCCTCAAAATCTCAGTTTCTTCATCTGTCCACCCAACACAACCTTCCTCACAACTATCCCCCCTTTTTAAGTAACATTCACTACCTTCCTCATCTACATTGAACACATTTGGATTGTTCTTCAGTGAAAATCTCAGCTGGAAGTTTTACATCTCTTTGTAAAACAACTTTTATGAAGTTAGGTGTTCTGTACCACCTCCGCGAATACTTTTCCTCCTTCCCGTTGGTTACTCTCGGCAATAACTTCATCCCTCCATGCTTGGAGTACTGCTCCCACATAGGTTAAGATTCAACTCCACACAGCAGTTCTAGAGAGGATGGAGTCAAAAACTTCTCGTCTCATCGACTCCTCACCCCCTAATGGACTGTCTTGATTACCTTACCCACCACCGCAATGTACCTCACCCACCACCGCAGCATTCTCTCTTTTACCGCCATTTCCAAGGTTACTACTCTTTCGAACTTGTTAAGTGCATGCCTCGTTTTTTCCAGTGCCCTCGCTTTAAAAACATTTCTACTTGCTCTCATCCTATCCTGTTAACTTTACCAATGCAAGAGTTTACCAGTACAGTATCTTCACGCTTTCATTCTTCTTACTTTTTCCCTATTTTTGTGTTTCCTCCTGCCCACGACTAAAGCTGTTTCAAAAGAGGAGGGTCAAGACACCTCAGAAAATAATTTGACTTCTCTCTCGGTTCCCCTACGCTACCATTTTTTTTTTTTTTTTTGGAGGGGACGTCATTTGAGCGTATATTATTTTTTGTCCTTTTTCTCTCCTTTGGCCGATTTCTAATAAATAACACACACACACACACACACACACACACACACACACACACACACACACGTCAAAAGCAAGACAGACCGAGAGACGGACTGATTAACTGATTTCCTGTGACAGCGTCGCCCTATCACACAAACCTGTCAGAGAGAGAGAGAGAGAGAGAGAGAGAGAGAGAGAGAGAGAGAGGAGGGTGTTGCTGCATAACATGGCGCGCGCGCGCACGCACACACACACACACACACACACACACACACACACACACACACACACACACACACACACACACACACACACACACACACACACACACTCTTGAAATTCCCCTACTCATTACATCCCCCTGGCCAATACCTATCTTCACCATTTTCATCCTCTCCCTGGCACCTACTCTCTCCCCCATCCCTATCAACCACCCCTTACGGCCCTCATCTTCCCCTCCCCTGCAGTGATACCATCCGATGATGCTGCCAGGCTAAGGAAGATGAATAATTAACTCTCCCTCCCCCTCTCCCTTCCTCTCCCTTACTGCACGCTCTTTGACCCTCTCTCCCTCTCCCTATGCACCTCCCACTTCCTCCCGCATGTGTTTTTTTTTTTTTTTTTTACTGAATGATCCTCTCCCACAGTGTGTTACTCTCCCTCCCTCGCTCTCCCTCGCGGTCCTTTCCCTCTCTCCCTTCCCACACGGCTACCGATCAGCCACACGTGTCAAGGTCAGAGGAGGGACAACAACACTGCTGCGGTTCTCTCTTCCTTTTGGGGAGGAGGAGGAATATAATTATATCTACGAGGTATGAGAAGTAATGGATGTTGTGTGTGTTTTGCATATGTTTTGTTTACTGAAACGAAGAGAGAGAGAGAGAGAGAGAGAGAGAGAGAGAGAGAGAGAGAGAGAGAGAGAGAATATGTATGTGTGTGTGTGTGTGTGTGTGTGTGTGTGTGTGTGTACGCACACACACACACACACACACACACACACACACACACACACACACACACATTTTCTCCTCTCTCTCTCTCTCTCTCTCTCTCTCTCTCTCTCTCTCTCTCTCTCTCTCTCTCTCTCTCTCTCTCTCTCTCTCTCTCTCATTGGTATTCCCTATCACTGGTAATTTCCTTTAGATCCAAACGCTACTCAAACACCTAACTCTCTCACTCTTTCTCGTCACCCTTTCCCTTCCACCTTCTCCCTTTCACCCATTCCGTCTCCCTTTCATCCTCTCTGTATATCTTTACTCCGTCCTTTTCTCCACTCCTTTATGCTCCTTCACGCCCTCCTCCAGCCACAGTGAGCAGGATGAGTCCCCTGGGTACGTGACTGACAAATAGAGATGTTTCAGTGCTTGTAACATTGAGCTTCTTATCAGCTGGAGGAAGTTACGGAGGTGTTAGTTGTGGTAGTGGCGGTGTTTGTTTGCTTCTCTGCCTTACGTGTTTTTTGTACGTATGTAGGGAGGTGTATATTGTGTAATGTGTAAGAGTACTATATTGGACCATGTTTGTCATTGGAATAATCCTGCATGTTGTGTTTTTTTTGGTCGATGAAATATTTATCTGTGTGTGTGTGTGTGTGTGTGTGTGTGTGTGTGTGTGGGTGGGTGGAAGGGTGTTCGGGGGTGTGTGGCTGTCTCTTCAAATCAGGTTCTTGTGTTCTCAGTAATTAGCAGGATGTCCATGGCGTCTTGATTTTGTTAAATATGTACATGATATACGTTTTCTTATCAGTCTTACGCTCCTCCCCCCCCCCCTCTCTCTCTCTCTCTCTCTCTCTCTCTCTCTCTCTCTCTCTCTCTCTCTCTCTCTCTCTCTCTCTCTCTAACTCACTACGCCTCATGCAAGAGTCCTACCTTGTCTCTGCCACCGCGAGACATCCCTACATCGTAACCAAGCCTTTCAGAATATACTTCTTCATGCAAGTTCTTTCCCAGTGACACACTCTCCCTCTAGCCTTCCTCAAGCGGCTCTCAGTTGCCCTGGAAAGTCCCACGAAGCCTCTTTGAATGTATTATAATACCACAGGGTGAAATGGTTGTGGTTATTTATTTTTTTTCTAGTCGCTTGTCATTGTTTACATGAACTTGGTGCAGAGAGAGAGAGAGAGAGAGAGAGAGAAGTAGTAGTAGTAGTAGTAGTAGTAGTAGTAGTAGTTTAATGTCAGTACACATTCCTAAATACATTGCAACGTTGGTGATTTTAGACATGCTAACTCTTGCAGTTTTGCCTGTGTTGGTGGGCGTGGATGTCCGTGCGTGTGGTTACGCACGTATGAAAGTATAAAAAGCGTTGGGGAGAGCGAGGGATCCCTTGGAGACAGGATAAACTACACACACACACACACACACACACACACACACACACACACACACACACACACACACACACACTTCGCTCCTCCCACTTCCCACTCCCTTCTCCCTTGCTTGCCTCCATTCGCTCCTCCCCCATCTCTTCTGTATACCCCTGCACCCCTTAGATTCTAGCCTCTCTTGTTATCCCCCTGTCTAGCCCTTCATCCCCATCTCCCCCTCTCTCCTCACCCCATCCTCCGCCCTCACCCTATCCCTCTTTCCCTTCACTCCATCCCCCTCTCTCTTCATCTCATTCCCCTTCTCCGCTCTCTCTTTACCCCATTCCCCTTCTCCCCTCTCTCTTCACTCCATCTCCCTCTCCCCTCTCCCCTCCATCTCTCCACATCTCATCCTCCTCCACTTATTCCTCTTCCCCTCTTCCTCCCCAATGCCGGCTCACCCTGCCACTTCTGCTACACATGTCAAGAAGTGATGTATTGCCGCCACACACACACACACACACACACACACACGAGTAACGATAGATTATAAACATCCACTTTCTCATACTTGCCATTATCTCCTGGAGGGTGCAAGAGTGCAGTTAAGGAAGTAAATAAAAAAAAATAAAAAACATTGAGAGAATTAAGAGCCATTTTTTTTATGTAAGACAACCGAAAATTGGGTGTTCGTTTAACTCAGTCTTTCTTCTTTCCTGAGCCTGTTTGCGAGGGAGGAAGGCAGGAATCAACTCCGAGGGTAAGGAGGAGGATGAGGATCTGGAAAAGGGTGGAGGAGGCTGAGTGTGAAAGGGAGCAGAGGATGAGGTTCTGGAAATGGAGTGAAGGAGGTTTGGAAGTAGAGGAGACTTGGAGTTTGGAAAAGGGTGGAGGAGGTTGATGGTCTGGAAGTAAAGGTGCTGGTGTCCTGGAAGGGTGTGGAGGACGTAGTAGGTCTGAGCATGGAGGGGCGAGGCAGGGAGGGCGTTGCAAGAATGTTGCTGTAGTATATTTTGTCCTCTTGCCTGACGCCCATCCTGCGCTGCTTTACTGCAGAGAAGAGCAGACTGCGTACCTTTGCAAGGACAAGTGCAGAAATTATTATTATTATCATTATAGTTTACAGACAAAAATATTTACAAATATATAAACTCAACTTATATTAATATAAACATTTTGTCCGAATGAATATCCATACTTCATAAAATATTCTTACTGGTAATTTATAAGCAACACTAGTGACGAGCCTATTATAAGTAGATCTCTAGGACATCATTTACATAATTGCACAGTACATCAACATGATGTTCATTCATTCCCTTCAGAGTGCTCATATCAGAGAAGTTTAACATATGCCTTGCTCTACAGTCATTTGAAAGTTCACAGCATAAAAGACATGAGCCTCGTCTTGTGATGCATTTGCGCTGTATACACGCAACCACTACTCTACTGGGGTTCCATTTTTTCCTGCCTATCTTAATCCTCAAATTATGAGACATCAAGTGAAGCCGCGTTAGGGCTTGCCATTTACAACTTATAGATTGTGTGGTGTTAGTTACTGACTTTTACGTGACGTACTTAAAGGCACTAGGTGGTCTCTTCCTTACTAACCTATCGAGGGATTTATACTAGAATCGGTATACTAGTATCGGTAGAGAGAGAGAGAGAGAGAGAGAGAGAGAGAGAGAGAGAGAGAGAGAGAGAGAGAGAGAGAGAGAGAGAGAGAGAGAGAGAGAGAGAGAGAGAGAGATCCCACATTTCGGGTTCTAATACGGTCTCATCACGTGGCGGAGTATTCAATAATCTCGTGTAGCTGTGATTTCATTGGCTGGTGGAACAACCCACGACGGCTCTGTGTGACTGTATTAGGTGAAGTAGGAAGGCAGGAGGGACAAAACTGCATTTGGACTGAAAACTCAAAGCCCCTAGATACCATGCATCTCGTCGTCGGAGGCGTAATACGAGTGTCTCAAGTGGCGGAAGGGCACAATACTAGCTGAATGAGTGAACAATAGGTGGGGGGCTGTCTGTATTGCCCACTTAAAGGATTCTAGGAAGCTATGGCGTCTCCTCAACCTTAATAAAAACAGCTTGGTGCAATTTTAGTGTCATTTCAAAAAGTACCAACAACAAAAGGAGTAATCGAGTATTTTATGGCTTTTTCCTTTTGCTTAGACCTATTAGTTTTTTTTTTTTTTTTTATGTAGGAAGGACACTGCCCAAGGGCAACAAAAATCTAATAAAAAAAATGCCCACTAAAATGCCAGTCCCATAAAAGGGTCAAAGCAGTGATCAAAAATTGGTGGATAAGTGTCTTGAAACCTCCCTCTTGAAGGAATTCAAGTCATAGGAAGGTGGAAATACAGAAGCAGGCAGGGAGTTCCAGAGTTTACCAGAGAAAGGGATGAATGACTGAGAATACTGGTTAACTCTTGCGTTAGAGAGGTGGACAGAATAGGGGTGAGAGAAAGAAGTAAGTCTTGTGCAGCGAGGCCGCGGAAGGAGGGGAGGCATGCAGTTAGCAAGATCAGAAGAGCAGTTAGCATGAAAATAGCGGTAGAAGACAGCTAGATATGCAACATTGCGGCGGTGAGAGAGAGGCTGAAGACAGTCAGTTAGAGGAGAGGAGTTGATGAGATGAAAATCTTTTGATTCCACCCTGTCTAGAAGAGCAGTATGAGTGGAACCCCCCCAGACATGTGAAGCATACTCCATACATGGACGGATAAGGCCCTTGTACAGAGTTAGCAGCTGGGGGGGTGAGAAAAACTGGCGGAGACGTCTCAGAACACCTAACTTCATAGAAGCTGTTTTAGCTAGAGATGAGATGTGAAGTTTCTAGTTCAGATTATAAGTAAAGGACAGACCGAGGATGTTCAGTGTAGAAGAGGGGGACAGTTGAGTGTCATTGAAGAAGAGGGGAAAGTTGTCTGGAAGGTTGTGTCGAGTTGATAGATGGAGGAATTGAGTTTTTGAGGCATTGAACAATACCAAGTTTGCTCTGCCCCAATCAGAAATTTTAGAAAGATCAGAAGTCAGGCGTTCTGTGGCTTCCCTGCGTGATATGTTTACCTCAGAGGATTAAAGGCGTGAGGTGCATCAGCTGTCATGACGGCAGCGTGATGTGGAGCTGCAGTGTAATCGATATACGTAGTACGGTCATGGAGTGCACACATACAGAACGCAGCACAAGCTAGCCTCCCACCCCCAGACTCATGGTGGTGGTGGCCCTCGTCCCCGCTCCCACCACACCCTCGCTGGCGCATGTCATGGCATCTGATTGAGTGTGTGAGTCGATGCACCGCCGAGAGTGGCCGTGAGAGGGTTCGGGGAGGCCTCAAAATAGGCGGAGTCACGGCACCATGTTGCTCGCCGGTTAGCGTTCACAATAACGGGGTCGAGTACCCAGTGACCCTGGAGGCAAGCGCGAGAGCGGTATGTGTGTGGCTTGTTGGCTAGGGGGAGGGAGGGAGAGGAAGGGAGGTGAGCGCAGGGGAGGGAAGGGGAGTTGCCTGCCGTGGCTTCAGGTTGTCTATTAATGTTTTGGGAATGTTTCATTATTTCAGGACCAACAGTACTAGACTGAATGTACACCTGTCACCTCCCCCTGTTCCCATTCTCCCTCTGCTTTCTCTTCATCTTCCTCTCCACAATTGGATCATCCTCGTCCGGCGTACAAGTGCCATCACCACCAGAGGCAACAGGAGTAGCAACAGCATCCAGCAGTCTCGCTTCACTTCTAAATGCAGACGAGCAACCAGGCGAAGCAATGCAGGGCGATGTAGGGCAGGGCGGGCTATGCTCTCCACACGTGCCGCAGTGTCTATTCTGGTCGTGGCGGTGGCGTGTCGCAACCTTCGACATCATTATCATAGTCTCGCTTTATTTGCACTGAATATAAATAGAACCTACAAAATAAAAAATAAAAAAATCCTGCTCGACTACACTAGCAAGTCTCAAATTCGAGAAGTATAATTATAGCACAAGAGTAGATGCAGAGGAAAGGAGGTGAGGAGGCGGTGGCTCTAACTCAAACTCTTCAAGTGAGGCAGAGGAGGACTTGCACGAAAGTAAACAAACTATGAGGTGGTGGTGGTGGTGGTGTTGGTGGTGGTGGTGGTGGTGTTGGTGTTAGCGTTAGGTGCAGTAGTTTGTAATGGTGGGGTGTGTGGGTGTGGGTGTGTGGTGACGGTGATAATGGGGGTAAGGGTAAATAGGGATGCAGAGAGGAAGGTCAGGATACAAGGACGTCCTATACTAACATGGGTACTCGGAAAGGTCGTTGCCTCATTATTTATCTTGTGTGTGTGTGTGTGTGTGTGTGTGTGTGTGTGTGTGTGTGTGTGTGTGTGTTTTATGTAGCACCGGCCAAGGGCAACAGAATTGCAATAAAAAAAAAAAAAGGCCCAATGAGGTGCCGGTCCCCGAACAGAGTCGAAAGCGGTAATAAAAAATTACAGGATAAGTGTCTTGAAACCTCCCTCTTGAAAGAATTCAAGTCATAGTAAGTGGAAATACAGAAGCAGGCAGAGAGTTCCAGAGTTTACCAGAAAAGAGATGAATGATTGAGAATACTGTTTGACTCTTGCATTAGAGAGGTGGACAGAATAGGAGCGAGAGAAAGAAGGAAGTCTCGTGCAGCGAGGCAGCGGGATGGGGGGAGATACGCAGTTAGTAAGATCAGAAGAGCAGTTGGCATGAAAATAGCGCTAGAAGACGGCAAGAGATGAAACACTGCAGCGAAGAGAAAGAGGCTGAAGACAGTCGGTTAGAGGAAAGGAGTTGATAAGACGAAAATCTTTTGATTCCACCCTGTCTAAAAGAGCGATATGAATCTTATACTTATTTTTTTCTTATCCGAAGATTGATAAGGAATGCAAAAATAAACTACACAAATTCATTAAAGCGTTTGGAAATGAAGCTTGGAAATCAAACTCACTGAGGAACAATTTTAAGGATCACAGCCACGGTCGAGGAAAGCTGTAGGGGAGGCCCGTCAACAGGCTCTCAGTACTGGCACATTGGACTAGTGCATAAAGTGGATGGGCGAGGATGTTGTTAGTACTCAATGCCGTAGTGGAGCTGCAGACTAATCTGAAATGGAAGCCACGCCCGCTCTCTCCTTACGGAGGGGCAGCTGACTGGTGCACTCATAACGAGCTGGCCATTCCTTATTTTCTCCCTCCTTCCTCTTCTCTTTTTACCTATAGAAACAAATAATATATACTATTTACATACCATTAATGTGATTGTCGATATGCTCTCCGTTTCCAGTGGCGTGGGTTGACTGTCATGTGGATGCGTACACACCATGTCATTTGTTTCTACATTTTTCCTGAAGGGTAATGATTTCATATTATTGTTTTTCTTACTGAGATTTAAAAAAAAAAATAAGCTTACGGAACGGATAAGCTATGAGCTGTTTGAAAATGTCCATAAATTAGATAAAATAAAATAGGAAAGTCACAGGCCCATTACGAGTGCACCAATGAGTTACCCTCCTACAGGGGAAAGAGGGAGCGTGGTTTGCAGATCAGCTTAGCCTGCAGAGATTATAATTTTCACATTAGTGTTAGCCAATTTCAGAAAACAAGTCAGCGACGATGGCGATGATGATGATGATAATTAATAAATGATGAATGATGACAAAATTAAAGGTCCCAACAACTTGTGGACGCAGTACTATGGCGCAAGACGAATTTTCTGTCACTGGACAGAGAAGCAGTTCTGTGGAGTTGCTTATTCTTTATTATTCGTGTATTTCAGTATGGCCAGAAAGTATTCTACAATTGCTGTTAATTACTTAATTTTGTTCTCATTTAGTTATACACACTGGAAACATATTTCGTGGCCTTCAATAAATAGAATATAAATAGATTCTTTTTTAGAGGGAACCAGTTTCACTAATTACTTTCACTTACTTGTTGACATATCAATATCATATTATGTAAGTTTTACCTCTGTCAAATTATGCTAACTTCCTGACGGCAGATATCTTTGAGTATTTTATCCAACGCGAAATCCATTATACTGTGTTTATCAGAAACCATAAATAAATTCAACTTGTGTATAAGTAATTGAACATAAAGCTGAGTACTTAACAATAAAGATGGAATGTTTTGTTGGTCATCATAATATACGAATACTGATGTACTACAGAACTGCTTCCCTGCCCTGTGACACGAACTTCGGGCTTGAGGAGTTGCTGGAGACTGTCACTGCCTATACAAAGTTGCCCATGAACTTTAATCTGCTAGAATCACTGAAGGGAATTTTACCGCAAGAAAAGAAGAAAAAAGAAAGAAAAGAAAGAAACCTATGTCGATTTCAAAATTTAAGCACTTTCTTGAAACCTTTCCTACATAGTATTTAATGACGCTCTTGACCTGTTTCCATGTATGTCAAGAGTGTGTCAGGTGCATAGAGTGTACACCTCCAAAGTGCCGTAAAGACGTACATATAAGGGGATTTTTTATACAGAGTGGATTGCGTTAGGTAGGAGTGGTGTTTGTGATGTGGCTGAGAATCCACTCAGTCTTCCATTCATTCCACTCACGAATTGTTTTTGTTGTTATTACTACAACAACTACATCAAAAACAACTACTACTACTGCTGTTACTACTGCTGCTACTACTACTACTACTACTACTACTACTACTACTACTACTACTACTACTACTACTACTACTGCTACTACTACTATGTACGATATTTTTTTCTTCGTTTGATTTTGGTAGTGGGTGATGAAAGAAGGTGGATGTGTGTGTCTGTGTGTGTGTGTGTGTGTGTTTGTGTGTGTGTGTGTGTGTGTGTGTGTGTGTGTGTGTGTGTGTGTGTGTGTGTGTGTGTGTGTGTGTACGTGCGCGCGTGCTCGCTCGCGTGTTTGGGAGGGTACAGGATCACTACAACCTTGGGGAGTGATATGACTAGCGGTTTTCAGCGCAGTAACGCGCGTCACTAGGCGGGAAGCGCCAGCATGCAGTTCTATATTTACACTGTCTGCTGCGAGGCGCCGAAGTGACCAGCCTGGGAAAAGGGAGAGGCTTAGGAGAGAGGGAGATGGGGTTGATGGGTAGAGAGAGAGAAGGAGGGAGGCGAAGTAGGTTGGGGAGGAGGGTTGAAGACTGTAAACAGAGGAGAGGTCAGAGAAGGGAGATACTGAGCAGCCAGGGACAGGGAGCAAGGGGCAAAGTATGACTCGACTACTAAAAAGAGATGCGGGGGCCTAAGAAAGGGAGCAGATGATAAGGGGTCAGAGATGTGTATGGAGGGAAGGATCGATGGGAAAGAAAGAGGCGAGTTATGAAAGTAAAGGGGGAGGATATGGATTGAGGAAAGGGAAGGAAAAGGAGACGAGAGGAAAGGGAATCATAGGGAGGGAGAGGAGAATGTGGAGGGAGTGGTTTCCTCGTACTCCGCGGCAGTGTTTATCCTGTTCTCATCGCCATTTCGCTTCTTCTACGTCGCAGTGTTTCAGCGCGGTTTCTTCAGCTGGGTGTACCTGGAGACACACACACACACACAGACACACACACACACACACACACACACACACACACACACACACACTTGAGTCTGCATTCCATTTTCATCAGATCATTTAATTAATTCCACTTTTACCGAGAGAGATCGTCTGTGAGGAGAGTGTCTGCTGAGTTATGCATAACTGGTAAACTACCTGCAAAAGAACAATACAGAACAGAGTAAGGCTCCTCCCCTTCTATGTCAGGCTGTTAAGGAAAATTAGAACATGAGTATGATAATAGTAATAATGTTAAAAATAATACATACATACATATACCAAGGCTGTCTCCCACAAAAAGAGGAGTAGCCAAAACAAGGCACAAAACTTTCGCAATCACACTCATTCACACCACTCTCTTATCCCCTTGGCCCTGACAGAGGAGAGAAAGTACTCCTGTCCTCACTTGACAGAGATTAGCCACACGGCTTGGTCAGTTTGATCTGAAATAAGGCTCCTTCATAGCAAGTATCCTCTCCAACCACACCTTCGATGTGTGGCGCCTCCCTCTGAGGTCGCGAAGTCACAGGGCCGCGTCATTCCTCACGCACGCACAACTGCTCTCTATTCTCTTCTGTCATGCACAATCATTCTGCTATGCTCTAGTGTCAGTCCTCTTTCCATTAAGGCCTCCTTCACACTATTTTTTCCATCTCTTACGTGTCCTACCACGCAAGTTCACACTCTCACACTTGATCTTACTATTTTCTTCACCAGCCTATCATCTTTTGTTCTCTCAACATATCCATATCATTTCAGCACACATTGCTCTGCCCGTCCTGCCAAGTCCCTAGCAACACCTGTTCTTCTCACTTCATCATTTCAGACTCTGTCCATCCAAGTTACTCTACACACACTTCTTAGGCATCTCATCTTCATTGATAATAATGTTAATAATAATAATAATAATAATAATAATAATAATAATAATAATAATAATAATAATAATAATTGAGACAGGAGTATCGGTAGGAAACCGGATCTTCAAGATAAATAACACAGCGAGTGCAGCGGCGAATATCTTTATTTTCTTCCGACGTGTCGTCATAGAGACCATGCCACTATCAAGGATCTAGGATAAGAAAAAGTCTTTTTAGTTTTTACACTTTTTTTTTTTATCCTAGATACTTGACGCAGTCGTAGTCAGAGAGTAGGAAATTAAAAAGATTCAAGAGTGTGGACAAGTTAGGTCGTTGCCCACATAGACGCAACATCCACCTTTGGATTGAAAAGGAGGATAGATAAAGTACGAGGAAACAGAGAAGGGGTTACTGTCAGTTGCCCCAGACACCTGCGTTTTGGTGAGGAAAAGATAAAGTTTAATAAAGGAGAGGTGGTGTTCCACAAAGTGAATGTTGCAGAAGTTAAAGAAGAAAAAAAAAAATGAGGGGGTGTCCAGACACTTAAGGTCGATACCAGAAGGGAGCTCAGTCCCTCTTCGGACTGGCGTAGGAGTCACCATATCAAATTTAGAATTTTGAGTGAAGGGTGGGTGCGTGTTAAGTGTATGTAGAGTTGTGTTAAGGAAGATAATTTTCTTTAGAGGGTAGGCTGTGACTGTCCCCTTGTGTTAAGAGACACGAAGGAAAACGTTCATGATCACACTGGATAGTAGATAAATTCACAACACTCCCTGATCCAGTGTTTTAGATCTTACTGGTATTAATTGTCGTTTCGGTAAGAGTCTACTGCCTCCTCCTCCTCTTGCTTGATGCGCAGTCGTTCCTCGCTCTTTTAGCGCTCTCTTCGCACAGTTCATCCACTAAAGGCGCGGCCTTCCTCATAACCTTTCACCGTGCACATCTGACCTCATTATTGTCTTTACAAATTTTTTGTTCTTCAGTCTCTCTACATGCCCAAACCATCCATACACTGACCTGCCCGTCCAGTCAACTCTCTTAGAACACCAGGTCGTCTTCTTACCCCCTCACTTCTTATCCTGTTCTTCCTTAAACACTTGCTTTCTATTACATTTGATAACAAGAGCAACAACAACAGCAACAATGATCATAATAAGAATAATGATAATGATGATGATAATAATATTAATATTAATAATAATAAGAAGAAGAAGAAAAAAAAGGAGAATAAGAAGAAGAAAATAATAATAATAATAACAATTATAATATAATAATAATGATAATAATAATAATAATAATAATAATAATAATAAGAAGAAGAAGAAGAAGAAGAAGATTAATGATAAATAAGATAATGGTAATAATAATAATAATAATAATAATAATAATAATAATAATAATAATAATAATAATAATGATGATAATAATCAACAACAACACTACGCTACCACTAGAGCCGGTGCGTTTTTTAAGGTGATGAACAGCTTCACTACTAATAACAATGTTTTGCCGGTACACTTCCCATCTCAGAGATAATGAACCCAAGAAGATTCCACACACACACACACACACACACACACACATACACACACAGACAAACACACACACACACACACACACACACACATACACACACATACACACACACACACACACACACACACACACACACACACATACACACACACACACACACACACACACACACACACACACACACACACACACACACACACACACACACACACCTTTGAATCCAATCTGAGTAGCTGTTTTTCCTTCACTTCTCACGCTCCCTT
>NC_087161.1:19948522-19953522 GCF_035594125.1 Scylla paramamosain
AGGCTGGTAGAGCAAGAAGGAAGGACTTGTTAGATGGAGAGCTTCTTACGCAGTATAATAACAGCCATAAAAACTGGTTTGCCACCACTACCATAACCAGTACTGACCACAAACGTCGCCACCAGCATGAACACCACCAGGGCCACCACCACCACCACCACTGCCACCACCACTGCCATCTTAGCTGCGCACACCAGCGGTCTAAAAATGTTCCACAGTCTCAAAGAAGTCTTAGAAACATGCAATATGGCTCAGGATTGGACCAGACTTTCGCTCAGGAGACTTTGGGGCACAAGGCACCTCTCGCACCACACTAGACCAAAACGACGCTGCAGGAAGGGAAAGGAATAAAGAAGTGACAGTCAACACTGCCAGTCCAGGACGTTTGCTGAACAGAACGCTTTATGTACAATCCGAGTCATGCACTGCTAACCCAACACACACACACACACACACACACACACACACACACACACACACACACACACACATACACACACACATACACAACACACACAAACACACAACACACACACACACACACACACACACACACATACACACACACATACACAACACACACAAACACACAACACACACACACACACACACACACACACATACACACACACACACACACACACATGCACCTGATAGCCACAACCGCCGGCCACTTGCCTCAGGACGATGGTAACTTGCATCAGGGGGGGTGAGGGAGGGGAAGGACAATGAGACATGATGGAGGATTGAGCGGCGCCGCGACGGACAGCTGTGCAAGGGTCACCGCGGCCCTGTTACCACGCCCTTTTCACCCCAGTGCCTCCTCCTCCTTCTCCTCCTCCTCCTCCTCCTCCTTCTCCATGTGTCACCCCACGATCACCTTCCTTGCGCACCGTCAGTACACTCGGCCGCTCACCCCTGCATGCTGAAGTGTGACTGTCTGAAGCTGAAGAGCATTGCTTGTTAAGAGGCGAGGAACAAGATTTATGTCTGTGTGTGTGTGTGTGTGTGTGTGTGTGTGTGTGTGCTTGTGCATGTTTGTTTGTTTGCTTTAATTCCTTCATCTGAATGCAGAGGGATGGCTTCGTCTGATTCCACCAACATTTCCATCTTTTTTTTCCTTCCTTCCCTCTAAACTCAGGCGTGGAATCGTGCTCACAACTGTTCCTTGTGTGGTACCTGGAATTCACCGACGCGACTCTCATCTACAACTGTGAGCGTGTTGGCTGGGCTTTGTGAGCAGGGCTGAGTTGTGATGTATCCTTTGGTGGGGTAAGTCACTCACAGCTGCGACGATATACGAGTAATGAAAAGATTGTGGTATGGGGTTTTCGGGGAATATGGTGGTGGTGGTGGAGCTGGTGGTGATGATAATGGCGGTGGTGTTGGTGATGGTCGTTGTTATATAAAAGATCGGAAGATGAGTGAAAAAAAAAGCCTTTCTTTTAAGGTATTAGTCCACAACTCTCTACATAAGCTTTAATGCTGTAGTAATTTTGGGGGAAAAGAATTCAACTATTCTTACACCAGTAACTGATAAACTGAGAAATCCCGCAGGAAACCCGTGGTGGTGCGTGTTTCCGTTTCATAACTCATCTTCAAGCGACTCTTAAAAAAAATACTTATTTTTGAGACAAATATTTGCACCTGAGGGAAAGACGCCAGGTGTTGGCAGGTCAGCTGCTCGGATTGACACGATGCCAAGTTTATCCTATCCCTCGGTGGCTTGCTTGGTGACACCAGCAGGCTATTCAGAGGTGGAAATAGAATTAAGCTGAGAGAAGGGCTTGCTCACTGCCACGCCTCTTGGAAAAAATAAAAGAACAGTAACATTTGTAACGAATGTTCTGGAGCATAGCAGGGCTGCAGGCCCCGTGGAGCGGCTGCCTCTGCTTGTAGTGCAGGGAGTCGTGTTGCCGCGAGCATTGTACAACGTGATCATGTTTGCGATAGAAGACAGCCAGACAGAGACAACCGGGAAAGCGCGCGCGCGCACGTTTACAATAGCTGTGTCTGTGTGTGTGTGTGCGTGTGTGTTTGTGTGTGTGTGTGTGTGTGTGTGTGTGTGTGTGTGTGTGTGTGTGTGTTTCGAAGGGTAGTAGTGGTTGGGAGGAACGGAGTTGATTATTTAATGGCTATTCCCGCAGCTTTAATGCACGGCAGAGAGAGAGAGAGAGAGAGAGAGAGAGAGAGAGAGAGAGAGAGAGAGAGAGAGAGAGAGAGAGAGAGAAATAACAGCACTTTGTGACAATTGTATGTAATAGTAGTAGCAGTAGCAGTAGTAGGAACAACTAAAACATGCAAGTAGAAGAAATAGCTCCACCTCTTCACTGCACATTATACGTGCATACAGAACTCAACCATTTCATTCTTACTTCATAATCCACATTTATCTACATTATCTGCATAATTACGTCCACGCTACAAGATGAATCCTTACACAGAGAAGAGGTTCTCCCTTTGTGTTCCTTTGTGCTTGTGTTCCTTCGCCAGTAGCAGCGGCCGCGGCAACAGACACCAACAGTAAACCTCCCGCTAAGTTAATATATCGTAATCTATCACTTGCACCGTCCCACTCACGCCCCACCCCTGCCGCATTTATCTCCATCAGTCTCAGGAGTTACTTGTGACGGCGGAGGTGTCTTGCAGAGGTGTCGCGTCTTGAAGAGAGGGAGAGAGAGAGGGAGGAGAGGGATAGAGGAAGACTTCTGATGGTCAAACCACTCGGTATAGTAATAGATTAGCTTGTTATCGTGGATTGTGCTCTCTCTCTCTCTCTCTCTCTCTCTCTCTCTCTCTCTCTCTCTCTCTCTCTCTCTCTCTCTCTCTCTCTCTCTCTCTCTCTCTCTCTCTCTCTCTCCACGACCTGTATTGTGGCTGTAATGTACACCAATTGAAGTCGGTTATTTATACCCAGGAGCACGATTGTCCCTCATCCCGCCCCTTGTGTGGCTGGGTGCTGAGGCCAGGCCAGAGAGAAGGCATGAGCGAGTGGGGGAAGGCTGGTGGGCGGGAGAAAAGCAAGAGGCTGGAGTCTGGGAAAGAGAAGGGAGGTGTGTGTGTTTGTGTGTGTGTGTGTGTGTGTGTGTGTGTGTGTGTGTGTGTGTGTGTGTGTGTGTGTGTGTGTGTGTGTGTGTGTGTGTGTGTGTGTGGAAAAGAAAGTGAAGGGAAAGGTGGAGGAAATAGAAGGAATGGTGAAAATTACTGACGTGGAGAATGTGAACGGAAGGAAATAGAGAGGAGGGATGGGATAGCAACAGAAAGGAAGCGGAAGAGGAAGATGAAGTGAAGGTAGAAGATAAGTGAGAAATAGGGGAAGGAGTAGCTACAAGGGAAGTTAAAAGGCAGGAGTCATGGGAAGGGTGCGAGTGGAGCACATGAGAAGCAGAAGGAAAAAAAAAAGAGAGAGAGAGAGAGAGAGAGAGGATGAAAGCTTGCGAGGGGGAAGATGTGAAGGAGAGCATGAGGGAGTGAGGGGATGGTGAGGAGGTAAAGGAGGTGAGGGAGCGAGGGGAGATGAAAGGGGAGCATTTTGTGAGATCGTCTGCTTGCTCCTCCTGCCTTGTCTCCCTCCACCTCTGTCTTTATCTGGGCTGGAGATGAGCATAGAAAATCCCATCTGGTCTGTCTGGTTTATTTTACGTGTTTGTACTCTAGTCTGGTAACACACACACACACACACACACACACACACACACACACACACACACACACACACACACACACACACACTGTACTATTTTTAGCTTCATGAATTGTTGTTTGTCTAGTGCGGTGTCAATAAAGATGATTACGTACCCCCTCCTCTCTCTCTCTCTCTCTCTCTCTCTCTCTCTCTCTCTCTCTCTCTCTCTCTCTCTCTCTCTCTCTCTCTCTCTCTCTCTCTCTCTCTCTCTCAAGCAGGAACTGAGGGACGGACGCAACCGAAAATGGGAGAGGGAAGCGGCCAGTCTACATGTTAACGTCCACACACACACACACACACACACACACACACACACAGAGAGAGAGAGAGAGAGAGAGGAGGAGTAGGAAAAGGATAAGGAGGAGGTAATAGAAGAAATGAAGAAGAGTGAGGATGAAGAGGAGAAGGAAGAGGAGGAAAAGGATGAGAACTAGGAGATAACAGAAGAGGTGAAGAAGAGGAAGGAGGAGGAGTAGGAGGAGAAAGAAGAGACAGAGGAGGTAATAAAAGAGGTGAAGAAGAGGGAAGAGGAGAAGGAGGAGGAAAACGATGAGAAGTAGGATGTAATAGAGGAAAAGAGGAGGAGGAGGAGGAGGAGGAGGAGGAGGGACATTGGCGCCTCCAAGTTATTTCCTGACCGTCACTTTTCCATTTCCAGCATCTCCAAGGACAGAAGACACTCCTCCTCCTCCTCCTCCTCCTCCTCCTCCTCCTCCTCCTCCTCCTCCTCCTCCTCCTCCTCCCCATTCCTTCTCCACCTTCTCCTCCTCTTTTTGATCTCGATTCCTCTATCTTACCACAAACACAGCCTCCAGCAACTTTAAAGCGCGCACACACATACGCACACACACACACACACACACACACACACACACACACACACACACACACACACACACACACACACACACACACACACACACACACACACACACACACACACACACACACACACACACACACACACACACACACACACACACACACACACACACACACACTGCAGTAGGCTGAGAAGGAATGTTGGTCTCTGTTTAATGTCTTCCGAGTAGCTCCTCCTCCTCCTCCTCCTCCTCCTCCTCCTCCTCCTCCTCCTCCTCCTCCTCCTCCTCCTCCTCCTCATCTCTTCTCTTCTCCTCCTTCTTCCATGTAATTTTCTCTCTTTTCTCCTCCTTTTATTTACAATTTCTAGTATTTTCTCCTCCTTCACTTCTCTCCTATCTCTCCTCCTCCCTTACTCCTCCTCCTCCTCCTCCTCCTCCTCCTCCTCCTCCTCCTCCTCCTCCTCCTCCTCCTCCTCCTCTTCTTCTTTTTT
>NC_087161.1:19958522-19961022 GCF_035594125.1 Scylla paramamosain
TCTAAACGGATGGGTTTGCTAGCGTTGGCTTTGCATCAAGGAGGAGGAGGAGGAGGAGGAGGAGGAGGAGGAGGAGGAGGAGGAGGAGACCACAAGCATGATGTGTAGAGGTTAAAGGAAAGAATGAAGGCAGACATAGCGCTTTAAGTGGTAATGGACTGTGACATGAAGAGGAAAGCTGGAGATAGGAATGGAATGAGGTGGAAATATCACTCACACCTCCTCTTCCTCCTCCTCTTCATCTTAGGTCTTCTTTCTATTCTAACCTGTTGTCCTACACGTAGTTTATCATAGTAACAGTACCTACTCCGCCCCACACCACTGATACATTAATGATACACCAACACTTCCCCTGCTATCTGTTGCATGTATTCGTCTTCCCCTCCCTTTCCTCTTTCGTTGTCTTCTGCATTCTTCTCTCACACGACCGAGTTTAGAGTTGTGGAATCAAACCACGTGGAAAGTTTAATTGTTGTTTACTGTTTACAATCCTCAGTAATTCTTTGTAATCTTTTGTAATCCTGCTACACGTATCAAGTGGAGTAAAAGGCCTTGACTGGGTTAAGCTATATTGGCACCCTCCCTACTTCCATCTCCCTCCCCTGGCTTCACTCCCTGCTTCCGTCTCCCTTCTCTGGCTTCACTCCTTGCTTCCTTCTCCCTTCTCTTGCTTCACTCCCTGCTTACATCTCCCTTCCCTGGCTTCACTCCCTGCTTCCTTCTCCCTTTCCTTGCTTCACTCTCTGCTTATATCTCCCTTCTCTGGCTTCACTCCCTGCTTCCATCTCCCTTCTCTGGCTTCACTCCCTGCTTCTATCTCCTTTCTCTGGCTTCACTCCCTGCTTCCATCTCCCTTCTCTGGCTTCACTCCCTGCTTCCATCTCCCTTCTCTGGCTTCACTCCCTGCTTCTATCTCCCTTCTCTGGCTTCACTTCCTGCTTCCATCTCCCTTCTCTGGCTTCACTCCTTGCTTCCATCTCCCTTCTTTGGCTTCACTCCTGCTTCCATCTCTCTTCTCTGGCTTCCACTCCTGCTTCCATCTCCTTCTCTGGCTTCACTCCCTGCTTCCATCTCCCTTCTCTGGCTTCACTCCCTGCTTCTATCTCCCTTCTCTGGCTTCACTCCCTGCTTCCATCTCCCTTCTCTGGCTTCACTCCTTGCTTCCATCTCCCTCCCCTGGCCTCCCTCCCCACATGCCCTTCGTGTATGGTTGGTTGGTACAGTCACTGGGGCAAGGAGAGCTACGCTGACTGGCTGGCTGATGAAGGCGTTGTGTTTATATGAACGAGACAGACACCAAGGACAGGTTCGGGTTAACAGAAGCTGTATACTTTGTTATTATGGTTTGATCGATACTTGTCAGCAAAAATCTGTGAAACAATTAAATGTCTCCTGTTGTCATGGATGATTTTTCGGTGGAGCTGGCCGTCTGCGTGGAGGCGAGAGAGTTACAGAGACTGAGAGGTCGAGGCAGTGCGACGTACATTGTGGCTTTTCTCATAACCTTGAAATCCCAAATAGCTATTTGTTGGTTGGATCACTTGAGCCTCTTATTGCTGGTGATTGGCCTTCATGCATCCCTGGATTGTATATTCTACGTGTGGTGCGCAGCCAGTGATTACGCAAACAGGTGGATTTTTCTTTGGTTCTGCCAGTGCCACAGAAGGTTCTCGCCGCTCACCTTTGTTCCTCATGACAAGAAGCCGCCCTGTTGTTACCGTGTCAGGAAGCAAATCACGTCGGTGACCCTGCTAGGGTTCGTATTTTTAAACGGTTTGAAGACATTGTCTCGTCTACTTTTAAAATATTATAGTGGAAGGTAGTAAGGTTTTCAAGAATGTTTTAATTATTCCAGTGATAGTCGCATAAAATTCTGTATCGTCTGTAGAGAAAACACTCAAGGGAACACGACTCATCAATTCTTTGGCCTCTGAAAAATAGTTTTGTTTTGTTTTTCTTATGATCTTATAGGTGAACAATGTGATCTTTTAGACTTACTATAGTCCAAGAGTTCCCTTTAGCAAAGTTTACCTACCCAGAAAGGAAAACCAGAGAGAAAAACACAATGTAAAGACGTGAAAACTGAGAGAAGTTCAGTACGTACATGATGAAAGCAGGGAACAATAATAAAAAAAAACACTACGAATAGAAAGAAAATCTGAATTATGAACAAGTAAAAAAAAAAAAAATATGGGAAAGACAAGTAGTTATTGCAAGGTGAGGAAATATCGGAAAAGGAAGTAGTAACAAGAGAAGTGCAGATGAAGAGAGGAAGTCAAAAGAGGCGACAATAATAACGCAGAGAGAGGGAAGTGAGGGGAGGAAGAGGGGAGTTTGTTGTGATTGGCGCGTGGGCAGATGAGGGATGGAGGGGACGTGAGGAAAAGGGTGGAGGTGAGGGAGGGATTAGAGGGATTGGAGGGAAGTCAGGGAGCGAGTTTTTTGGGGATGTCATGAAAGGGCGAGGGGAGGGAGGGAATGAGGGAGGTTTTGGTCTGAT
>NC_087161.1:19966022-20006022 GCF_035594125.1 Scylla paramamosain
AGAGAGAGAGAGAGAGAGAGAGAGAGAGAGAGAGAGAGAGAGAGAGAGAGAGAGAGAGAAAGAGAGAGAGAGAGAGAGAGAGCCTTTCATATTGATTTTACATGGAAAGGGTCAGCACGAATTGCTAACCTCCACCGCCACCAACGCCACCATCACCGTCTCACGTGAAGTCATCGACCCACACCACCACCACTGACTGATGCACCAATTAGCACACTCCTTATCTATCAGTGTGCTTGTGCCCGTCTGTCTCTCTGTGGCCCGTATTTTTAAACGCTCTGCTCTCTCTTAATAACTTCAGAAAGCCATAGATATTAAGCAGTTTTCACTGTATTTTTTTTAAACTACTTAGATATTAAGGGCACTCTTGAAAACCCAAATAACTAATGCTTATTTATATGCAACGTCTTGTTTATATTTCTTGTGTCCCCTAATCCTCTCTCTCTCTCTCTCTCTCTCTCCTGCAGTATGGTTATCAACAAGGCAGGACTGTGCTGTGTCATATCCGCTGGTACTACTACTACTACTACTACTGATACTACTAAAGTACCACTATTACATTTCATCATAAAGGAACTATAGTACAGAAGTTTTTGTAATCAATCCCCAGTTTTGGTCAGCATCCATTTTAGATCAGACGTATGCTTGGTAATCCTTGAGTTAATTATGCAAGTCAAAGTAACAAGGTGCAAGTGTTGCCACGTTCTGCACCACAAGACATCAGTGTACAGAACAATAGTGCAATGTTTACATGAATTGGGAGAGTTCTCATGCCATGTTTTTACCTTGCCAGGTCATCAAGGAAACAAAAAATTCACAAGTGGCACAGAGTGAGGGTTTTATGTATGGCCTCATAATGCCTTATTTTTACAAAGTACGTATTACAAATCTTCCAATATCCGTGATTCTTCATGTCCATGGGTATGTCATAATCATTTACTTTTTTTCTTTCCTTTTTTCCCCTCCCATCATGCATTGTATAATTATTTAGTATTCTATTACAAAATACTTTACAATCCACTGGACACAAGATACCAGTGTCACATGGCTGCCTTGAAGAATAGGTGAGCCAGTAATTGTTTTAAACCAACAAACCTTCCCTGATTTAACAATGTATCATAATCATTTAGCTGATGACCAACATTCTCAGGGCACAGAATGAGAAATGTAGGTCAGAAAATTATGAATATTATGTCCACTCTTCTGTTTGTGTCATAATAATCACTGCACATCTGGGAAAAATTAGTCTTTGGCCCTCAGTAATGTGTATTGCACTGTGTGGTACATGAACTGAAATTTGTTGCACTGCATATACATTATTATATATGACATTTCTCATTGTAATATATTTCATTTGTCAGATCAAAGCATTCCTTGAGTCAGTTGCCTTGGACCAAAAAGCTCATCCTGATGATATGAAGTGAGCCAATGCTTTCACTGAGGAGCTGCCAGACACCAGGATTAAACTCTCATCATATCAGCAATGAGCTAAGCACTACTGTTTTATAGAATCACCCAACTTATGTCAAGGAGTGGCATAATGTTTCATTTGTGCTATCCTCCCTTTAAAGTGATCTAAGCCTACTATATGATTATACTGTGAAATAACAAGATCTCACTTGAAAGGTATAAGGCTAAGTGGAAGACCACAGAGACCACAGGAGCAAATTAATCATGTGGAGAGAGCATTAGCTGCAAGAAAGATGGTTAAGGAGCAGGGAAGAGTAATTCTGCATAACAGGAATTAATGAAGAAATTGTGAATGCATGAAAAGGAACAAGTTTGATTGCCTTGATGCAAGATTCTGCATCAGATCTAAAAACTGATCGGGTCTGATGCAGTGAGTCTGATAGGTCTAGTACTACAGAGCAGCAAGGGTATATTAGCTCTGCTGTTAGCCCTGATGTGGAAGTTGTTTACTATGCTGCACAACGGACACTAATATGAGGGATGTTCACTGAGTTCTTGGCCTAACCCAGGTGTAAAAAAAGAGCAAAGGTTCACTCAACTTTTTTTTTTTTTCCAACATAATCACCTTCAACTGTGATGCATTTCTCCAGTTTTGTCTTCAACTGCAAAAATCTATCTCTGAGGAATAGTGGGTTGAATCCCTCCAAAACCTCCATGACCTCCTTTGGTCTCTGTCATCAGTGAAAGAGATGCCCTGCAGCTGCTTCTCCATGTGGGAAAAGTGAGTTAGATGGTGCCAGATCAGGGGAATAAGGGGGATGGGGCAACAATTTGAAGCCACAGGACACCACTTTATTGACGGGTCACCATACTCTTGCCATGCAAGAGAACACCTCAGGTCACTCTCCCTCAGCATTCTTCAAACAGAGCCTCCTGAAGCTTCCCCAGTAGATCAGCATATTATGGTCCATTAATGGTACAACCATGATCCAAGAATTACATGAGGAGGATCCCTTCAGGGTCCGAGAACACGTTACCATAACCTGGGATGACTTCATGACCCTGAATTTTTATGGTGTCAGAGAGGAGGGATACTTCTATTGCTTAGATTTGGCTTTGGTTCAACTTTGGTTTTTGGATCAAAATGAGAAACCGACGTTTCATCATGGGTTATGATTTGGGCCATGAATCCCTCTGGATCTGCTCTCATGAGGGCCAACATCTCTGTTGATGTCATTATCTGGTTCCTCTTCTAGTCAAGCAGTAGCATTCCTGGTATCCATTGGGCAGACACCTTGGAAAAGTTGGTGATTGTGCAAGATGGTAACAACAAATCCATCTCCTGCTTAAGAAAAACACCAAAATGTTTGACAGTGGAAGAGAATAGGGCAATTCCCTTAGTGCTATCCTCAATTCTTTATGAATCAACTGTGGCGCTTTCCCTTGAATCACGGAAAACATTATCAAAGCCCGCTGTTCAACTTCTTTCATTTTGCCAAAAGGCACCATCCCTACTCACAAAAAGTCACCGTTGAACTGAATAAAATCACTGAGAGGATGCCAGTCCATGCATTACTTGTTGGTACATGTATGAATGTCTTCCAGCCAAGACAGGCTCCTGTCTCCCCTTCTATGTTAGGCCAAAAACTCAGTGAACAGCCCTCATACTTTGAGGTTCAGTACTTTCTTCCCTAATGTCCAGGGGTTCAAATGTGGAGGATACTTGTGAATGTACTAGCTTATCATGAATGTGAACGTAGTTATGGAAATACCTTGTCTCAGCTACCTCCTTTACAGAGGGTATACAGAGATAGTGTAGAGGTGTATGATACTCGTACATAAGCTTTGATGCACCTATGATACTTATATAGTAAGTAATGTGTCTGAGTGTGTGTGATACACAGTAAACTGTGATGAGTTCTTTGTACCAAAAGCATCAAATTATGTACAGTAATCCCTTCAATATCCATCTCAATTTGTTCACAGCATGTCTGTCCAGATATTGAATATCCATTTCATTTGCATCATTTACTGTAAATCAGTAATACTGGCATGGGAAATGGTATTGTAAAGTATTATATTCATATACAGCCAATTTTAAGATAAATTTCTTCTATATTTGTCACAAATGCTTATTTATGGTGTTTTTTTTTCTTTCTTTCTATGTTATTGTCCTATATCTGCCACAGTACCTGTAATTGCATTTTCTCAGTGATTTATATGTTTTCTGTATGTGCCTGTGTCAAATGAAGCCTCATAACTTATGGAAACAAATGTTAAATTTTTTTGTGATAATACATCATAAAAAATCATTCTCAGCAGTGAAAGGCATGAGAGAGTAAGTAAGCCTTGAAGAAGCCATGGCACAACCACAAAAGCAGACATGTGCTCCATGGTAAGAGGCAACAGGTGACAACAGCAAAGATGTGACCATGATCAAAGGCTCAGCAAGAACAGGGAAGAGTTATGGCTGTGTAGGTACACGGAACAAAAATAGTAAAAGTAAGAAATACCACTATGAAAAATCACTACAAATATATACAATATATCTGCCAATAATAAAAGTACATACAGGTTATGTATTGTATACATATTTCCGTATATAATTCTTATACCTGAGCATGCAGATTACTCGTGGATAAACCACTTGTTGCCACAACATTAATCATGTCACCTTGCTTGTGAAAGAAGATGAGAGAAAAGGAGGTGCATGGCAGGAAACTCAAATCACAATGGTGGCTGGTATATGTCTGGATACTTGACTGAATGTGTCCAGTTTAATATCCAGATACAGTTCTGTCTGGATATTGGCGAGTCTAGTTATTGAGGGAATTACTGTACTAAGGAACCATGCCAAAATTCAGCCCAAGGAAAATTACTGTTCTTTTAGTTGACTATTCACATCAGTTCTCTATAAGAAAATAAATGGTGGGTCAGATCATTCAAAGTATTCAGACAAATAAAATGACAACTCAAAACCAAAAGTCACTTTGTGTTTAGTTACAACACACATTAACAATAATTACTATAAAAACATAATTATTAACAATTACTAAAAATTTCATTCATATTCATTACAATATTGTTTGTTTAATGCCCGCCTAAGAGGTATATGTACTCTCCAGAGATGGAGACTTTCAGTATTAATTAATAAGTGGGTGATGAAGCCATAATACAAAAGTATACAGCAACAGGAAAGGATTCATTCATCAGCTATTCTAGCACAGCCATGGTTTGCTAACTTTATGAACTCTATAGTAATGATGAATTTCCTCTCAGCTTCCCACAACTTAAGAACACCTTAATAATGTAGCAAAAAAATGTACAAACATTGTCTTTCACCGAGTTGCATAACTTTGACACACTTCCTGTGTATCCTTACAAGATAAGGACAGACACTCACTGACTATCACAAGGAAGCTGTGGCAATCAGTACATGTTTGGGTTGTGTTGAGGACCAGTATAAGTGACCCCTACCCCACCCTGGATGACATGGGGCTGTCCTCCTCCTGGTCCGGACTCAGCTTGTGCACTGACTGTGTGTGCAGGGATGAACGGCTGCATGTTGTGCTGTGCAGTGAAATTAGCAGTCTGAGAGTTTGCAGATTGTATTCCTCCTCCAGAAGACACTGGCAAAGAGATGAGGTTGGACATGTGGCCAAGAGAGAGGTAGTAGGAGGGCACGTGGCCCCCCATGGAATGAAGGTTGAGGGGCAAGGCCTGAGGTTGTTCTCCCCCTTGGCCACTTCCATTGCCCCCAGTCTGGAGATTGAGAGGCTGTTGCTGGGGTTGCTGGACTGAAGTAGGGTTGAAGGGTGCCCCTGTGTGCTGTAGCCCCAGCACACTCAGCTGTAGGTTGGGAGGCAGTGCATGAGGCTGCTGGCTGCCCATATATCCAGTCATCTGGGTGCCTGGTGCTGCTGACATGGTCACACCCAGTGTCTGCACTGGTGCTTCTGTTAGGTTGGCAGGGGTGTTGCGTGTGTTTTGGACTTCTTGTGAGCGCTGCCGGGAGCGAGATTGCTTAGGAGTTTTCTTTTTCGTAGTTTGGATAGCCCCTGAGGCTTCTAGACTCTTACGGAGGTCAGACAGCTTCCTTTTGACAGTGTTGAAATCCATTGATTTGAATTCTTCATGAAAAACCTTGAAGTAGAGCCAAGACTTGACTTTTGCATCATAGTCCTTGATCACCTTGTCTGTCAAGAATGCAGAGGGAATGCCATGTAAACTTTGCACTTGTGTGGCCATGTGTGAGAGCTTGATGCATAAATTATGGTTATGAGAACTGACCAGAATATGACATCAATAATATCAACTAAATGTTGGAAATGGTTCTAGTACATTTCCAGTACTAATACCTTTCCAGCCATATATTTCCTACTCTAGAGTGAAGGCAAAAATTCCATTTTATTTTATCTATACATATCTAACAATATCATACAAGCTCTTCCAAGAGTATGACCATGGGAAGTCTCCATTCATTCCTGTCCCTGCATTCCATCCTCTCATAATTCAATTCTCTCATTCTCTTCTTACTTAATTTTCTCACATACTCCAGCACTCTATTCTCTCACTTCACTTCCAGTTCACTCATATGTCTTCTTAAGATCTATGGATGCAGTGTTAACTTTCTTCTCAATCATTAACATTTTTCAACTACCATTCTGAGTGGAGGATCTGATACAAATACCCTATCTTTTCTAAATCCTTTTTGCTCATAATTTATCCTACTCTGTGATCTGTTCACCATTTTAACTCAATTCAAAGCTAGTGACCTTAAGTAGCTGGAAAATAATGTATGAATCCCTGCATACAATACCATCACAATCACCACTCACCAGTCTCCATATCTATAGCCTCAGGTTCATACTGCTGAAGGAAGTTCTTATGAAGTTTAGAGATATTTACATCAGGACCTTGGTTCTTGTCTGTCTTGATGTAGTCACTGCCATTAGGCCCAGAGAGCATCTTAAGAATGTGGTGTTTGATCAGGGTCACCAATTCTGGGGTCACCTGTAAGTTAATCAGTTGTCAGAAAAAATTGTAATGTCTCATGAACATTATACAGGAAGGTCGCAATGATACGAGCAGATAGGTTCCATTTCAATTGCTTGTATAGTGAATTCTCATATAACGAAACACATAACTAATGGCAAAACAAGGTTTAGATTCTGTGATCCTGTCAAAGGTAAGTTTTCAAGCTATAATGTACGATACCAAACACAATAGAGCAACTTGAAAGAGAAAACTGCATACAAAAAACATGATTTTATATTACATAAACATAAAACATGCATAACACTCACCAATGTGTAGCTAATGTGTCAGGGAGGATAACTCACAAACCACTCTTGTGCCTCTTAACAATTTATATCTTCTTTGCAAATGTTATTGGTATTCTAGCTCACTTAGACTTACTGCTAGGATGCACACTGGAACACAATGGCCACTTGGGAAGCTTAGTTAAGACTTGGGAGGCAAAATGAGGCACATGAAGCAAAATAAGGCACAATCTATACACCAAGTGGCCAGTCACACACACACACACACACACACACACACACACACACACACACACACACACACACACACACACACACACACACACACACACACCAAAGATAAAAAATGAAAGAACATGCCAGCATAACACTAACACATCCAAGCACCAGTCATTCACATAAAGCAATGTACACTGTAGTTATACTGTACTGTAAATGTGCTTGCAAGCACAATGATGACAGAGTACAAGTGTAATAACCAGCAGTAAGGTCGTAAGGGTGGGAGTCTGAGAGACATCAAGTTCAGTTTAAAAGATGGCTGGTGAGAATCAGGAGATGAATGATAGGTAAGGGACAGGGGAAGGATGTGCAGTTCTTTTTCAGTGCTCACAAACTTGTCCCTGCACATCTGAATCATCATACATCACCATACAGCCCGGATGTGTTAGCAGGATGGTGCAGGAAGGCACACATTTTAAATTTTGTAATTTTACTCACCTCAGACTGAAGCACATATCATCGGATTTTTGCACTCATATAAAGAAAATAGTCCCTAATTTACACATCTCATATTATCAGTTTCTTGTATAATGGATGCTCGTATAACAGGTCCTCCCTGTACATGGTTTATTCTGGTACACTCCTCTTTTCTGTCTTCCATGTTAGCTGTGGGAAGACAGTCTATGAAAGGAGTCATTTACTCGGTATGACTAAAAACAGTACCTATACCTTCATGGTCTCACCTTTTTTGGTCTGTTCCGATGCCTCCCTCTATTATCACGGGGAAATAAAATATTCTGCTCATGCTTGATGCACAATGTTCTGATTTTCTTGTCTGATATGCCATGTATGTTGGCAAAGGCTTTCTTGCAAACCTGAAATATGAAGTCATTTGAAACAGTGTTCCAAAGAAGCCAAACTAACATCAAGAAATTTTCAGATGCTATAATACTGACTTAAGATTATACCAAAAAGAGAATTACAGGTTTTTAAAGTACAATAGTTCAAAAGACTCCCATAAAGATACAGTGTAGCAATAATCAGCACTTTTTGGCACTCTGCACACGTGGACTGAGGAAGTAATGATTTGATTTGAGCCAGATATGCAGTTCATCAGTTTCAAAATGTATGAACCACTTGCCTTTCCCATCCCCACACAAACCTGGATCTCCTTCCCCTTGATTCGCACATAATACTTGTATGAGCATGTCCTCCGTTCTGAGACAGGCTTTCTCTTCCGTTGAATGTCGTGGCGGCGAATGAGGCCATAGAGGTAGGCATTCTGCTCATCATAGCTGTGTGACATGAATTGTGGAGATCAGTGAGAGAGAGAGAGAGAGAGAGAGAGAGAGAGAGAGAGAGAGAGAGAGAGAGAGAGAGAGAGAGAGAGAGAGAGAGAGAGAGAGAGAGAGAGAGAGTGTGTGTGTGTGTGTGTGTGTGTGTGTGTGTGTGTGTGTGTGTGTGTGTGTGTGTGTGTGTGTGTGTGTGTGTGTGTGTGTGTGTGTGTGTGTGTGTGTGTGTGTTTGCAGGCAGTTAGTTAAACATATGAGGCACCCTGATTCTAGATGTTTAAAACAAACAGCAAATTGCTACACATATACAAAATTTCTGGAAGATAGTAACAGATGCTAAGCACTGGCAGCACACTACAGTGGCTACAGCAGCTGTTAAAAGCTGTGGCAAGTGTTACCATCAGTGGCATGCAGTGGACTTGCATGTCAAACTATTGTTAGGTAAAAAAATAAATAAATAATAAATATATGAATAAAATAAATAAATAAAAAGTCGCTGAAGACTGGTAAGCAGATCCTTGTTATTAATATCTGCCAAAATTTTTGTAGAAGACAAGATATACACTGATCACTAAACCAAAAAATTATACGGGAATAACGTCACAATATAATTTAAGCGGATAGTCATTAACTAAGTTACACGCTATTTGGTAAACTGCTTCCCTCTTGTGCTAAATATAGTCATTCCGAGTATCTCGATGGCTAAAATGAGTTAACAAATCTAAAATTAACCGCAGTATATCGTGTCACATATGAGGTGCAGGTCCCACAGAGGATGGAGGGAGGCAGTGGAGTGGTGTGACACACCTGCCTGGCTTCAGGCATGTATAGCCGCCTGTACCTACCTGTTCAGGGAATAGTAGCCGTTGAATATGGCGTTGCGATTTTCATCGTTGACTGCCGTAAAACACTTATTCTTACAGTTACAGTCCGGCCCGATGGCCCTCGGCCCGACCAGTTCCCCCTTGGTGTTCACGTATGGCTGGCCGGACAGGATGGCACGTTTTCTTTTCTCTTTTTTCCAGTTTTCAGGATTTCTTGTTCTTTTCTTCTTTTCTTTGGGAGCTTCAGGTAGAACAGAATTCTGTGCAGGCGGCACAAAAGTTGGCTGCTGCACCATGGAGTGGTAGAAGTTGGAAGCCATGTTAATATTTACAAACACCTGTAAGTGTCTCAGTGTGTCTCGTCCGGCCACACTCTCGGCGCCGCCACCACCCTCCTACCAACTATCTCCCTCTGTAACGCATTCATTTGTAATAGATGACCATCCTTTCATATAATAACATTCACTGTTCTCCTTACAATATCCTACACTGATCATGGAAACTCCTGACTATTACACTCAAGTCCTGTAAGTGCAAACGAACACCAAACGTTCCGCCCAGCAGGCGACGTCACGGAAACCCAGCTCTGGGATTGGTTAAGCTGCTGCGATCTAGAAAGTCCTTTGTTAGGGGCTGTAGGTCAATACTCGTGTTTCCCTGCTTCCCGCAAACCTCCCGCACCACGGTCCACGAAGAATAAAAAGGACATATGTTCACCCCGATATAAACACAGCCACGTGTGTCGGGTGAGTGCCACGCTCCCTGGCTCTCCGTTGCCTCGCGCAGTGCACCAAGTGGCCCTGCCTCTCTTGCCTGCGGCTACCACCATAAGGAAGAGACTAAACAGCTATACACTCATTGCAAATACCTTAACTCTTGGTGTTAAGAAAACAATCGTATCTTTGAAGTTTGTTTCCATAGTTACAGTTGGAATAGCCACGATGACTTGCTTGGTAGGAAGCACAACAAAAATAAATGAATAAATAAAAATGAGGTAATGGGTAATGGGAGACTGGCATTTAAAGTGTTCTTCAATGCATTATCTCTTAAACTTTTGACCATTCGTCACAGAGCTATATTTGTTCGTGAGCCTGTCGTACTCCCATTTAAAATAATAACAAGAACAATAATAATATTAACTATTACTATCATTATTATCATAATTGTTATCGTTATTATTCTACTATTATTTTACTACTACTGCTACTACTACTACTACTATTACTATTATTATTATTATTATTATTATTATACTCCCAATTAAAACAATAACAACAACAACAACAATAATGATATTAACTATTACTTATTATTATCATAATTATTGTTATTATTATTCTACTATTATTTTACTACTACTACTACTACTACTACTACTACTACTACTACTATTACTACTATTATTATTAATATTATTATTATTATTATTATTATTATTATTATTATTATTATTATATGAAGCAGTTTTTTTTTTTTTTACACATCACACCACACAAGCCCATCAATGTTATTTGTTAACACTGAAGACATGTGAAAATCTGACTACTTTTGACATAACACCACACAGAAGTAACTACACAATACATACATGACTTAGGAATATCCTACAGTCTACCCCCCCACCCCCCTGTCTCTCTCTTATTGATTAGAAATTAATTATGGTATCCTAGAACAAAAACTAACTTCCTTTGTAAGCATGAGCCATGTCAGGGATGATCAGTTTTGAGAGCCAATGAACAATGCTGGGTGTTCACCACTACTGTCCGTGATGCTTGTGGCTCCTCTATGATCACTTGTTTCTGAGAAAACTAATAAAGCTTAGTTTTTTTAGTTTTTTTTTGACATGTATGCATGTAAGAACACACTAGAACATTCATTAAATAAAATACTACATAAATCTAAATAAATAAATAAATACTAAATAAATAAATAAATAGATAATTCATAGAAATAACAAACTCATGAATAATATACTTTTCCTTTTTTACAATAGGTAACTAGCATGAATGTTTACTGTAAGGGTCAGTTTGCATTTCCTATACCAAAAAGGAATTTTCCAAAATAATAAAGTTATCCCAAATACATAGTGTTATAGTGGAACACCAATTTCTAAGAAGCCAGACTTCCTTTAAAAGGTTCATGCTGCCAGTAATTAATTCATGGCAGAATACACTCCTGTTCCAGATGTCTGTGGTAATGGCTAAAGTCACCTGGAGAAAGTAGAAAGGCCAGGGAAACACCATTACTTCACACAGAAAGTTTATTATAAAATATACAAATCACCCTGTCCAAAAAGTTGTGCAGGGCTCATTGCTGTGCATCTCCCATCATCACATACTCTGTAGTTTATGCCAAATGGTGGCTCAGAAATGAGGAGATGCTTGTAAAAGGGAGGTAATCCTTGACTGCCAATGTTTGTAAGAAATTCACAGGTCCTTGTGACGTCCCACACTGCTTCATAATGCAACATGTGATATATGAGAGCTACAAATCTTGCAAAGTTTACTAAATATTTCACAGTTTCTTTCAGATTCATGCATATTCCGAAGCCCTGTGAGGCTTGTCAAACACTGGCATCACAACCAGTAACCAAAATAACAACAGCAAGTGTGGGGCTGAGGTCACCTCTTAACCCTCTCCTGAATGGCATTTTCAAACTAAATAAAAAAACATGCAATAATCTGTTTTCTTAGTGAATGTAATGTGTACAATCTCCTTCTGGTCTGTTCAATATCATTACATGATGGTTGGTCCAGCTAAATGGCCAATCAAGCCAGCCTTTGGAGTCAAGGGAAATGGTACATCAGTGGTATACATATAATGAGGGGAAAATACCTGTTACCTTAGCTAAGCGAAAGGTACACTTCTAAAAATTAATTTCTGCTGAAGACTGATGGTACACTGCAACTTTTACTTATTACTGTAAAGGTAATTTTGATTATGTTCAATTTAATTAAAATATTTCTCTGATTTACAACTTAAAATTTAACAAACGCATGACTATCAGTCTTAATTTCTATATGTTTCTGACTCATATATAAACATTTTTCATAAATCCTGATGTACAGAAATTATTAAAATGATGCAATATCAATGTAATTTTTAACTCTATTACAAGCAAGACATGATACAAAAACTTTCCCTAAAAAAATGTAATTGACCTACATCTAAGATTGTTTTCCCTTTAACTTCCATTTTTGTTAAAGAAAGGATCTGGGGTCAGAAGATCCAAACTCCTTGCTGCAGTGTTTGTAAGTGTGCACACAGCATGTTCCAATGCAGATACACACCAGTTCCTTATGGGACTGTACATAGGGTCTGCCTACCAGCCAGCCACTCAGCACCTCAGCTTACTCTCTACCATCATGCTGGGAACTCCAGCTAAGTAGCCTAATTTGTCTCAGGCCTGTGTACAGTTAGGTTACTTAGTGTTATCCGAAGTCCACCATACAAATAAGATTAACATTAACATTATAACCTGGGCTAGGTAACACATATTGTGATACCAGGTTCCCAAACAAGGGTGAGAAAAATAGTAAGGGTGATCCCACTCTAGATATGTAACACATTCCATTGCATTATTTGTGTATTGCAAACCTTTCAATATAGTTAATGGCCCATATATACAAATAATAAACTTAATGCACACATCATTTAAGTTGTGAAATGTAAAACCCCAGTGAAGCTCATATTACATGATACTAAGGAAAACTTACAAACTTAGTCTTGCTTGACACCCTTGGATGGGTATTCCTTGAAGGCTTTGATGATGAAGAGAGCCAACAGTACATGCAGGAGAATCACAGAAGAGATGGCAGCATACACATTGGCAGTGGTGTCACTGTAAGCCAGTATCTCTGGAAAATGCAATGCAGTTGAAATTTTACTACCTTCTGTCAAGTGCAGTACGTTTCATACATAAGGAAGGCAGCAATTAATAAAAGAAAGCACTTCCTGTCCTCCAGTAAAAAAAAAAAAAAAGCATGACCCTTAAAACAAACTTGTCAAAGACAAGAATGGGAAAGAACTTATAAAGGATATATTTGGAAGCTCATGAATAACTGTAGTTTTGCACAATAAGCACCATTTATGTTTGACTGTTCACATATTTTACATCTCACAATCTGGAATATTTCATATACCTACATAACCCATTGGAAATTTACAAGTCTTGGTACAAATTTTGGAAATTTAACCATACTTTGCTTCATGGAGGTCAACTCCCACCATGTACAATGTAAATAACCAGTGCTCTATTGATTTTTGGATTGAGCTAACATCTATTTCATCTATAAACTGTCTGACCAACCCTGTGATGTCTGCTTCAGACAACCAATCACCAGTTCACCTACTGTTTTTTTAAACCCTCATCCATGATCCAATCTTATCAAGCCGCAGTCAACATAAGAAATGATTACTTAGTCCTGCTTCACACAACTCATTTCACATACCCATCTGAAGATGGACTGCATCATGAGTGACATCACTCTGTCGACAGGAAAAATTAACTGGAGCTGCCAAATGTGACGTCGCTGATGATGCTCCATCCCCAGACAGACACAATGAACAGGTAGTATGAAGTAAACTTTATTCTTCATTTGGTAACATAATTTTGAGGGAGGTGTCCCCATTATGAGATTATAAGGTTCATTTTTATTTAATTCTGAAGTGTTTCAATGCTACATAGCCAAGAAGTATTATGCTACTCAGTTTGATTTGAATGACAAAAGACTGATGTACAGCAATTTGTGATAATTCCTGGGGAATCCAGTGAACCACAGATCTTACAATTTGGAAGTTGAATATTTGGTTAGTTGATATGGTAAAGCCACTCAGAGTCATATGGCTAAGAGGCTGGCACATGGCAGTTAATGTGACTCTGGGGACATGTCCAGTGGCGAGAGAAGCCCCTAGTTTCTGTCAGATAGTAAGACTGCTTGCCCCTACCATATGAAAATGCTTGCTCACCAGGCCCCTTAGCTTGTGGATTAAGAAAGAGGTACAGAATAGCAGAAATAATCTATACCACCATTTATGACTTACCCTGAAATACAAAGGACTTGGTGAAGAAGAAACTGCCAATGGGTAGAAGAATTATCATCAGTACATAGGGTAGCACTGCAGCAATCAGCAAGCCTTCAGTAGGGCCCTAGAAGAACATAACAATGTAATATGCATATACAAACAGTCTCTAAGTAAACTGAATGTTCTTTATAGGAAATATAATGAAACATGGAAGTGAAAAAAAAAATCTACCGGAGGTTTTCATTTAGACTTCTCTCATTGGGAATGCAATGTCTGGACTTGCTTGTAACCTGTTAACACAAACCATCTAGAACGTGTCTGAAAATCTATCAAGACATATAAATGGAAACATGACAGGTAAGCTGAGTGAAAACATCTTGCTATCAGCAACACCCACCGGTCCTGATAATGACCTGAATGTTACAAAGCAACACGGCTCTAGAACCTCCACAGACAGGCAGCAGCAGGAGGAGGAACTACTAACCTTGTCTCCTAGGAAGCTGTCTCCACCTGGGATAGCTGTTACAGTCTTACTCGCCATTATGAACACGGTGACAGACAGCACTACGCGGCTAAACTTTGGCGTCTGTTGACAATCAGCTGACCCTATGAAAATATCTTACGCTCGTATTGAATTTTTATATGCGTATAATATATATATATATATATATATATATATATATATATATATATATATATATATATATATATATATATATATATATATATATATATATATATATATATAACTGCAGTGTTAAGCTAAAAACCATCACTGCCCTGTCATTTATCTGAAAGCTACTCCTGGTACATGATTATGATTTATTCCGTATAAAAATTACTAGCACAGGATAAACCAACCAGCAAAATAAGTTGCAAATTCCATTTTTGACAGTATACAGTTAATTACATTGATGGTCTTCGAGACCTCAACTGATCCTCGAAATGATCTGAGTTTGAAATTATTGCACCAGAAGGAAAAAAAAAAACTAATATGTGACTGAGAAGGACTGTAGCAAGGACTGTGTATTTTTTGTATGCAAGAGTGACTCAAAGAACAACCAAAAAAAAAAAAAAAAAAACACAGGTGCTAGTCCCTAAAGGTTAAACAATCGATCGACAACAGTTGGAGGATAAATGTCTTGACATCTCGATAAGTAAGCGGGGAGTTCCTGAGTTTACCAGAAAAAGGGATAAATGATTGAGAATATTTGTTAACTCTTGCATTAGAGAGGTGGCCAGAATAGGGATGAAAGTAGAAAGTCTTCAGCAGCGAGACCACGGGAAAACAACATGAAAATAGCGGTAGAAGATAAGAGATGCAACATTGCGGCGATGAACAGGCTGAAGACAACCAGTTAGAGGAGAGGAACTAACAATACGAAAAACTTTTGATTCCACCATGTCTAAAATAGTGGTATGAGTGGAACCCCCTCATACATCGTGAAGTGTACCCTGTACAGAGTTAGCAGCTGAGGAGGTGGGGCGAGAAAAAAAACTGACGGAGACGACTCAGAATAGAACATTTAACTTCATATAAGTTGTGTTAGCGAAAGATGAGATGTGAAGTTTCCAGATTATAAGTAAATGACAGACCGAGGATGTTCAATATAGAAGACAAGACAGCTGAGTGTCATTGAAGAAGAGGGGATAGTTATCTGAAAGGTTGTATTGAGTTGATACATGGAGGAATTGAATTTTTAAGGCATTGAGCAATACTAAAATTGCTTTGCTCCAATCAGAAATTACAGAAGTGTCAGAAATCAAACATTCTGTGGCTTTCTTGAAGGGTAGGACGTCTATAAAAATATGCATAAAAGTGCAGGGTGATATCATCAGCGTAGGATTGGATAGGACAAGAAGCTTGATCTAGAATCACTGATGAATAATAGGAAGAGAGTAGATGACAGAACCATGAAGAACATCGCTGTTAATAGACATAGGAAAAGAACAGTGACCGTCTACTACAGCGGCAATAGTAAAATTAGAAAGGAAACTTGAAGTTACAGAGAGAACAGAAGCCGTATACAGAGTCCTCTTGAATGTAGTAATCTTGAAACACCCATGAACTACGGCCAGATTTGATTTCTACCAACATTTTCATCCAATTCCCATGGTGTGCTGCTTGATCCTTAGCAGTATAGATATATGGACACACCAAGAAGACACCCGGTCACGGGTACACAAAACATTTTTCTCCTTATCTATGAATACCAGAGTTTTTAAGATGTAGAATTTTATTATGTCATTGGTCTTGTGTTTGGATGAGTGTGATTGGGTTTGCTTTTGCATTTTTTTGTTTTTCCGATCCTAGCATTCTCTATAGTCAGTCTAGGTAATTTATCTCTCAATAACTCCAATATCTGGTTAGAGACCTAACTGCTACCTTTAGTGACGCAATCTCACATCTTCCGTCAAACACGAAACTGTTGCACGTACTCGAGTGGCAGTGCCCATACCGAACACGCTCCACAAAGCTAATGCAGAATAAAGTGTGGCGTGTTAGTATGACTCATTGTGTCATTACCACATTAAAATGCCTTATTAGTTGAAAATTAGGTCAAAGATTTTATATATATATATATATATATATATATATATATATATATATATATATATATATATATATATATATATATATATATATAAAGTCTTGTAGAAAATAACCGTCATAACTTTGCAACACTAGCGAGGAACATTGGCTCCATACATGCACCATTGTCTAGCTCTCCCTAAAATTGATATCAGTTCCCTTGGGATGCTAGCACCCCATCTTTCGAAATACTGGCTTATGTGATCTTATGGGTATTTTGGTTTGCTATGGTTGGATGTTATGTATATAGATGACAGTAGCTATGTGGTGTTATGACTGTTTGTGTGGGCTGGATGTAGGATTGTGCTGAATGGGTGAGGGTGGACTTCATCCACAAGTGCTTTCTTACTTTATACAAGTGTGCAATTATGTAATATTGTATTTAAAGATGCACGTGTATCTTTCATAATCTCAGACCTGACCCAGCAGCAGTGCAAATCATTAACCTCTTATTTCTGTGTATGGTTGAGGTTCCCATAGAACTTTTCTGAGATTCCAGAACAAGTGAAAGCTCTAATCATAATTTGGTACTATGTAATTTGTGACCTTACTTGATCCAGGTTAAAAATCTGTCACAAATCTTTCATTGTCATGCTTTTTAGTGTAAAAAAATCAGCATAGTTATGGGAAAATTTGTATTTTCCAATGGAAAATTATCCTATTTCTGTTTTATTCTTTTTAGAGTCAGGATTATGTCACTGGTCATAGTATGACATGCAAACATACACACAAAGAATGCAACCTTATATTTTGTGATATAAAGGCTGTCAATTATATTAGATTACTTTTAACAGACAGGAAAAAAGGAGACATATCATTCTTAGTTTTTATTACGAAATTAAAAACAAATATTTATGGCATACTTACTCCTACCCAAGAATTTCTCACATATTTTTTTTTACATTACATACCAAAGCAGCATAAAATACATTTTTTTCTGTTACCTTTCTTAAGACTCTGTCTACAAACCAGTGGAACAACAAAAAAATAGGGGAAAGGGAACAAAGAGGGATTATCTCACCTCCAAACCTCCACCATCCCTGATTATAATCCCACTGAAAAAAAAAAGAGGTTAGAAGGCTACAAAATTTATCTGATGGCCCTTACACATTACAGTTAATACAGTTGACTTGGAATATATTATGTACAGGTACTGGCTGAGGCATGGCGGTGCTGTGCTGCCCCGCGCACAGTATCACGGCTGGAAAATGGTTGCATCGGTAACAGCACCAAACATATACACAAAGAGAAGATAAGAGGGAATGTGTGTGTGTGTGTGTGTGTGTGTGTGTGTGTGTGTGTGTGTGTGTGTGTGTGTGTGTGTGTGTGTGTGTGTGTGTGTGTGTGTGTGTGTGTGTGTGTGTTTATGGGAATTTAAGTTGTGTCGCATTTCATGAAGTAATGATCTGTAACTTGGTATTATTTTACCTTTAGTTTTTCTAGGTTAGTAGTGCAGGATTTCTAAGCTATGTAAATATGTAGATTTCATTATGTTTGTCTTCAAAGGTTCCATGTGCTACTCTCTTGTAGTGCCCAAGGGCAAACAGATTAATTATTTTCTCTTTTCCTGTGTTTGTGAGAGGGAAAACATCCCTATCAGCACCTGCTTTACAGAGCTTACAGTGCCTTGTTCAGCACTGCTGTGTCATGTGTGTGTGCTTGTGTGTGGGTGTGTAACAGTGGCCACCACACACACTTCAGAGACACTTTACAATGTTCAATTATGAGGGGGAGAAAAATCATTTATATGAAATATACACAACATACAGAGTGACCTTGTAGTGCACCAAATATATACATATAATAGTGTAAGGTCACTTTGTACACTTCATGGCAATAGAAACAAATAAAATAAATAGTGCAAGGCTGCGCTGCGCTGAGCATCAAGACATTCAAGCTGCCGTAACACTGCTCAAATTGCAACTGGAAACCAAAAACCAGGCCTTGGAATCAACATGTAGGACGAAACATTGGTCTTGATAAAACAGCAAATTTTCATTATTGCTTGTCATCAGTTTATTTACAATGAGGAAAAGAGGGAAACACTTTGAAAGAGAAGTGGGTGGGGGTGAGAAATTACAGGTTGGGTTGTAAACCAAGATTCCTGTGGAAATATGGACAACACTTAACCTAACCTTGTTTTGTTGTAGAGAATAGAAAGGCAGGAGACCACTTTACTACAGAGAGAGAGAGAGAGAGAGAGAGAGAGAGAGAGAGAGAGAGAGAGAGAGAGAGAGAGAGAGAGAGAGAGAGAGAGAGAGAGAGAGAGAGAGAGATAGCTGAGAGTAGTTTGAACCATTTGCACAAATTAGATATTTAGGAGAGAATTTTATATGCCTAAGGAAGTAACTGAGGAGGAGGAAGAGGAAGAGGAGGGGGAAAAGGAAGAGGAAGAGGAGGAGGAGGAGGAGGAGGAGGAGGAGGAGGAGGAGGAGGAGGAGGAGGAGGAGGAGGAGGAGGAGGAGGAGGAGGAGGAGTTGCAGTCACGTCCCATATGCTAGATGATCCTTAAGTATGGCAGGCTTACTGTGCAAATATGTATAAAAATAAAACTAACTTTAGCATAAATTACAATGACATTCCCTGCAACATCTATATTGGGAGGCTGTGAACACATTTTGGCCTTGCTGTTGCCACCAGTCTCCATTAAATAAACACCATTAGTACACACTGTTGTTACTCTGCATTAAGAATATACACATGGAATGACACTTAACCTCTCTTTTAAAAGTCTCTCATAGTACAATGTAGTATTGCAAAGAGGTGGAGGTACAGTCACCTAAAATTAAGCTTACAAAATAGTCACAGCTGTTTAATAGTTGCTTTTTCTTTTTTTACTGTAAAAAAAAAAATAGTAAAATAAAATAAAAATACAATAAACCCCTAAATATAATTAGATTGTTTTGGCCACATAAATGAGGATTTAGACATAATAGTACCATTATCAGACCTTAATTTATAAATCTTCCAGACCCAGTACTGCATGAAACACAAATGCCCTTCACTAACCCTGAAAAGACCATGTACATACAGTACACACTCCAATTGAACCCTGAGCTTACACCCTTCACCTCAATAAAATAAATAAATAAATAAAATAAAAACAGTCTTTAAAAACAATGTTTCCATCTACATAAAGCACAGCTAATGTTTACAATGTCTTCTATGTGAATTATTGCTCCCTGGTGGTGAAGTGTGTAGTTGGTGGGGAGTCACCACACCACAGCACAGTCAGCAACCCAGGTGATCACTCCTGCATGACAAACTCTTTCTGACACATTCAGTAATAATGACTTAAATCAGTAATTCGGGAGATTGGCAAGATGTCATCAGGTAACAAAGGCTACAAGCATATATTCTGTTGCTGCATCTCAAAGATTTAAAGTCTACAGAAAGAAAAATATTAAGATTTTTTAATTTAATTTTTCATTTTGCATGGCAGATACCACATTAAAAAATATTACACTTGATAAAAATAATATTGTATCAGTAGCAACAATCAGATTCATCCCTGTTCCAAAGATGCATGAAGGTTTTTGTTTTTAACAAATTTAAGACATGAAAGGTAAAGAAAGACCAGACAATAGTATTCAGAGAAAGGGTTTGCCACTGCAGCACTTGTGATTCACCAGGGAAGAAAATAAGACAGCAATGCCCCACCTAATAGACAGCATGAGGTAAGGTGAAGAGCAAAACGGCCACACAAACACTTGCACACATTTACATACACTATAGTTAAGTTAATGTAAGTCCTATAAAACACATCAAGGTAGTATACATACATTAACTTACATACACTTTCATTTCTAACCTACATTCACAACCAGCAAGATTCACCTCCAGCAAATAAAATAGAAAACAGTAGTCAACCTTTCAATGTTATAGTGAATAATAGTTTTTATCAGTTGTATTGGACACTGGTCTTGGTTAATGAGGAAACATATTTCAGCAATAACTCTGATATACCAAACTCACATAAAATAATAACTATAAAATAAATGTAAAAAATAAAAAGTAAATAAAGTAAAATAAAAAGAAAACACTGAGAAAATCATTTCAAGAGTGGTAATTTAAGTTTTTTGCTAATATCCTTAATTATATATTATTAACAACTTTACATATTTGCAGAGATCATATATATTTTTTGGAACAAGAATCCAGTTTGGCAGACATCAACATTTTCTCACAGCAAAAATTAGCAAGTCCACATAATTGGTTTTAAATATGAGTCAGTATTTTGCTTACTGTCAAAAGTCATGCACAAGATGGATCTACTGCACTGCCTTTGAGTAACTGTCCTCTTACTCATAGCTATGTATGTACAGCAACTCAATAGTACATGGGAGGATGCACGAAGCGTACACCCGTGAGGACCCAGGTTCGAATCCCAGGGCAGACAGAGATAAATTTGAGCTTTGTCTCCTTTCATGCTGTAGGATCCCATAACCAAGATGCCATGTGCTGGTATGGGACTGCACCAGGCTCAGTGAGAATAAAACCAAACACAAATACAGTGATTCACAAACCAAATATTCAATCACATCCAGTAGTGTGCTCTGAGTTGCTCATTTTGCAGCTGTTAGTCAGAAATGTGGTCTGCATCAGTGTTGGCCTTCAATTTTTATTTCAAATAATATACATTGCCCATCACTAATCCAGCATAATTTTTGGCTTGTGTCATTTCAAATTTCCCAGGTCGCTGCAGCAACTTGCCGCTGCTACTGTTTTTTTGGTGCTATTGTACTTGCTGTATTATCAGCTGGCATCACTTGCAAACACAGGGAAGCCATTCCAGTTTGTTTTTCTCCATTTATTAATAAACCTGCTCAGTTTTAGCTCCAGCCAAGACTTCAGAGAATAAAGGAAATACTTTGCATTGTGTAAAGTGCAAAGATTGTAAATTATACATAAAAAGATAGGATTGAACTGAAAAAATCTCAACAGTAGTGTCTGTGCAATTATACAGCACTGGCTCTTGAATAGTTTATGATGAAGAAAAAGAAAGAAAAATTGCCCAGTTTCTTTGCTAATAGAACTGGCTGTACTAATACCATCAGTATCTACCAGAAATGAAATACATATCAGTATCAGTATCAGTATCATTATCAGTATCAGCAGAAAAATAGTATCAGTACAGCCCCAATTATTAATCAACTTGTACCAATTCACAGAGTATTTTAAAGGTAGGATGAGGTGGTTAAAACCATTTGGTTAAGTGTATTCTAACCTAACTTCTCTGTAATTTGGCACTCTACAGGTTCCATTGATGCCAGATTGGTGATGGGCAACCTGTACATGGCTCAGTTGTGATGAAAGGTTATTTTTCTCACTGAGTTTTACTGCTAATATGTTTGAGATATGAGGACATTATATTTTGGAAATGAGCTAAATATAGGTTCAGGTGAATTTTGCCCCTAAATATAAACAGAAGATCAAGGTACACACTGTCATCAGAACTTCCTGTGTTAATTCAACATTCTTCTTTCAGCAACCTTCATCATCACAAAGCCTTAAAGTTGAAGTAATAGTAACAAATTTTGCATTCAATTTTCCCACAAAACCTGCATATTTTCCCTCACCACAATGATTGTCAATGAACGCATATTAAGATAACTTGGTGTTGAAAGCATAATATCACACTAAGAAAATGTGCTGTATTGTATAAAAATTTAGATGATTAATTCAATTTGGAAAGAAAAGGAATGAGATAAAATTTTGCTACAGGTGGACAAAGAAGGTTATGTTGCCTTTTTGCAGTTAGTCATTCCCTCTCCCACCAAACAATTCTCAGCAGAGATAAAAAAAATGTAATTGGCTGGTCAGGAGTTGCACCTTTCACTATTGCATCATTCAGTCATCCTAAAGAGACAACAACAGACAGAGCCTACACCTGACTGCGTAATGCAATGCACCATAAACCATACATGAGATAAAGACCTGAGAAGGATACAAAACATGGGGCATGATGCACAAGCTGCACATAATCATGATGCCCAGCAAGTTGTCATTAGGTGACACAGGTTGACTGACTCAAGAAGGCAAGGCACAGCCTTTAAAAACTATAATGATGATGTATTCTTTCACAAACCATGTGTGTCACAATCTCAGAGCCAGCAACAACTAAGGCCAACCACACACTACATTTGGACTTTATACAACCTGCATTGGTAATCTCTTATGATCCATAATTACAAACCAATAGATAATAGCTACCAATGAATAACTGTCTACAGTCATGTAGCTTAACAGTCTGTCTAGACTACTAAGTGTTTAACAGTGCACCTGTTTCTGGAGGGGCAAATTAGAAATAGGAATTTATGTTGCATGCTAAACCTTCATAAGAAGAGGATGCATTTGTCTCTATACATTTGGCACATCCAAGTTCACAAAAAAAGATTGCAACACGCACGCACGCACGCACGCATGGACACACACACACACACACACACACACACACACACACACACACACACACACACACACACACACACACACACTCTGGCAAAGAATTTTCAGGATGAACCCAAAAGCAAGTATTATCTATACAAAATATGAGAGAAAAGTTTAACAACACTAAATTATACACATAAAATTTCATAAGTATTGTACAAAAAAGTAAATATACTGTAAAAAAAATAAATAAATAAAAAAATAAAAAAAATAAAAAAATAAATAAAAATAAATAAATAAAATAAAGTGATGTTATAAACAGTGTAGGGATTAGTGCACTCTACCCACATCTAGGAGGTCTTGTGTTTGAATCCCAGTCTAGGTGGAGAGAGAGAGAAGGTATGCCTCCTTTCATGCTGTAGCCCCTGTTCACCGAGCAGTGAGTAGGTACAGGATATACATCCCAGCAGGAGTGGGAGGCTAGCAATTCTGTCTTTGTGCTTTGTGTGTGTGTGTGTGTGTGTGTGTGTGTGTGTGTGTGTGTGTGTGTGTGTGTGTGTGTGTGTGTGTGTGTGTGTGTGTGTGTGTGTGTGTTTGCTTTAAAAGACAAGAAATGGTAAGTATGGCAAGATATAAAAATAAATTTTCATTAGTATATGATTGACTCCTTGCAAATTTAACACACAGACACACACACACACACACACACACACACACACACACACACACACACACACACACACACACACACAAACACATCATGGGACTCTCAGCCAAATACAATACTTTTAAAGTATGACATTTCTCAGATTCCAAGATGTATCATAATTACATATGTATGCACACACACACACACACACACAATGAACAGTACAGGGCCTACATCCTTTTAATCTCTCTGCTCATCTATATGCATACAAACTAAAAATATACAAATATTCACTGGATTGCTAACAAAAACCTAAGTAGTCTTGGCCCCACTGACCTCGAGCTCTGAAGATGTTATGAATAATGTGTATAAGTGACCCTTGTGCTTCAAAAAGTACCTACCTAATGTATCCAAAATACTCATATAGTATGATAGGCTGCCTAAGCATATCAAAATGTTCTGCTATAACTCATAACTCTCATTTCATGTCTAAGTAGTACTTTTTAAATCATATGTATACTATAATTTATTAAATTTTGAATAAAAATATCATGAAATTGTATAGTAACAGAAGCTGTTGTACTTGCCATGATGCAGGTACAGCAATGTATACTCGGAAAACATATGCCAAAGATGAATGATTTTAGTGAAATAGGCCGCACTTCATTCATACAGAACTCTAATGCTTGACACTCGGGGTTTAAAGTAAATTGTGACAGCAATAATGCCCTAATATAAAACATATAAGCATAAATAAGATGCTGCTTCTCATTGAAGAAAGCTACAACAAAACTGCCACACATCATGAATGGCACCACATGTATTATGTGTGTATAACCATAGCTGCACCCCTCTCCCACGTGAATGGCACCTTGTGTGTGTTGTACCTGCACTCTCATACATGAATGGTACCATGTGTGTGTGTGTGTGTGTGTGTGTGTGTGTGTGTGTGTGTGTGTGTGTGTGTGTGTGTGTGTGTAAACAAAAAATATTATATATATATATATATATATATATATATATATATATATATATATATATATATATATATATATATATATATATATATATATATATATATATATATATATATATATATATATATATATATATATATATATGTATATATATATATATATATAAAATATTTGTGTGTGTGTGTGTGTGTGTGTGTGTGTGTGTGTGTGTGTGTGTGTGTGTGTGTGTGTGTATTGCAGTAGTACCCTCACATACATGAGTACACAACAATGCCCAGGAATGAGGTACAAGATTGGTGGTTGAAGAAAAACCCCATGTAGCAGCAATGAGACTGGGAAGTGTGCAGTGTCTTGCTCCATACCCAATGGGCTTAAGTATGTTGGATAAAATAGAAAATAATTATGCAATTTAATGAAACTTTAGTTATAGATGCAAATTTTGGTTCAAGAGTCAACTAGAGAGGGATGCTCCTAAGTTTTTATGTTACAACCATGATAAAAATATATTTCTATGCCCTTATCAAAACTCTTATATGTACCGGTAAGAGAGCTTGTTTTAGAAATGTGTTATATTACAGATTTCATTTAAGAGCTTTATATTCTGAATATAAGTATATATGTACAATAAACCAGTTAAGGAGGAAGTATATAGTCCCACTAACCAGGGCATATCAAGTATCTCACACCGTGCTCATCACACGCTCAGTGCAAACACAAATATATCCAATGATATCAAGCATTGGCTAAAACTTCTACTCTTCCAAATTGTATATTTCTAATAAAGAAATGTAAGATAATAATAATAATAATAATATAATAATAATAAAAATAATAATAAAAATAATAATGTACATAAAATCCATTAATAATATAAGGAAAAGAAGTAAATAGTATTATGCATAGTCTTGTAAAATCACAATTATGGAATTAACTTTCTGAACAGAAAGACGTCTAATCCAATACACTCTATGAGGAAGAAGGGGGGAAAAAACGGGGTTGATCACAGATATATGGACATGTGTGTTCTCTCACCACATCTGAAGTACACTCCCACATCAGAAACTAGACTTTGAAGGTCCTGTTGTAGGAAGCCCAAACAGTGTCTTCATTTAACAATATACTGTACTTCTTTTAATATCAGCCAGTTAATATACCCATTAGCTTACTAAATTGGCCACTCATAGTAATTCAATATATCTTGCAAAATGATATACTGAGGAAAAAAAAATAGCCAGGAACTTGTCAACTATAACATATGTAATTATTTTCAATATTATTTACAATAGCTGAAAAATATGACAGTCAGCCCATAAGGCTTGTGGTGTTTCATGGTCCTTGTCTGACAAAGCCTGACAGGACAAAGTAGTCTCATGCCTTGTCATCTGTTGCTGTTGCTGCACAAGCACTGACTGGGAACTATGTGAGAAGGTTAATATACGTCGGCCCCTTAGTCCCACAAAACTGATGGGATGAAAAAATGTTCAGCCACTGTCCTCTGTACCACACACCGCACTCATTAAAGAGTGTTATTACTTACTTTTTACGTAATAAAATACATGAGTATACACCTACTATTGGAGAATACTGCATACTGTACTGTTATGTACCTGAACGTTGGTCTAGTTATGTGTACTATGTATTTTACTATGAGGGTAAGTAGATTATTTTACCCTTTGGGTCAGTTCCAGCCTGGGTAGTGAGGGGAGAAGGGGCTGGGGGGCTTTTGTCCACCACTACTTGTGGGGACACAAAGCCATGGGAGATAGAAGGCTGTGGGGTGGACTGGAGGTTCTTGATGATATAGTTATTCTGTAGAGCCACTGAAGTTGGCACAACAATTATGGTTTGCTGTGGGGCAGGAAGTGGAGGCTCAGGCTTTGAGAAGTTTCCTGAGGGACCTGGGATACCCAGGGAAGAAGGAAGTGTGGCAGAGGCAAGGGACACCTTTTGATTATCTGAGGTGCAGTTAGCCTGAGGGGAGTTGTTACTGCTTACATTCTGATAGACTGGCTGAGGGAGGGAGGTGCCCTGCTCTGAGGATGGTACATAGGTAAAGTTTTGGGAGGATGCCACCTGAGGCACGGAGTTGGGGATGTAACACTGGTGGGACTGAGAGGAGGCATAGGCTGGGGGGAAGCTGACCTGTCTTGCCGGAGCCACTGTGTTGGTGGGTGCGACAGGACCTGAAGTGGACCAGGAGTGCTGGTAGCGCGAGTGTGGACAATACTGGTTCTGGTGTTGTGCTGGCACAGGGGACGGGTGGTAGTGGGTGGGGCCAGGGACCGCCCTGCCTCACTGATACATGGTGTGCTGGTTAAAACCTCCGGGAATACCCTGCTGTTGCTGCAACATGTTCTGCTGAAACTGCTGCTGGTGATTATGTTGTGGTGTGGACATGGGCAAGGGGAGCATGGGTCCAAGTGACACATAGTATGGATTGTGAAGGTTGAGGGGTAAAGGAGGTGCTGCTGTTGGGGGTGCTGCACTACCTGGGGCCTGGTGGGGGGGAGCTTGCATGGTGGGCTGACCTTGATGGGAGGTCTGAAGGTTAAGAGGCTGCTGCTGTGCAGGGGGTGGCTGCTGCTGCTGCCCCAGACCAAATAGCAAGTTGGGCTGCACCTGCTGAGTCATATAGGTGGCAAGGGAGTTGTGCAATGTGGAGGTGGCTCCCATAGCAGCCATGGAGGACACAGGAGTGGTGGTAGTCTCCACACCAAGGTTCATTAAGTTAGGCTGCAACAGTAGTAAAAATTTCTGTAAACATTCCAATCCTAACCTACAAACATTATTACAATCAAATACAAGGGAAGCAACAATACCAATGGCAGAAATTATGTCTGGCACCACAAAAAGTAACTTTTCATTACATGCACAATCCCATCAAAAGCAGCCACCACTAGGTGCATGTAACAAAGTGTGTATAAGTCTCAGCCTCACCTGATAGCCTCCTGTGGCTGTGCTGCTAGCTGGGGTGTGAGGGGTGGTGGCAATGATGGTACCTGGAGGAACTGGCATGGCTGTTCTGCTCATGTCAGTGGGTCCGGGAGTGTTGGGGCTATGGCTATTCATGCTGTAGTCCTGCGGCATCACCTGGTAGGATATACCAGTAGCACACTAAAAGAGTTGCAGGATCACATGTGGAAAGGATGCTTAGAAAATATAAGCCCTGTGGAATGGATTACTATTCAGAACCTGCAGAAAGTCAGCTAGAAAGCCTTGGTTGGACAAGATTTTTTGCCAAAGATCTACTTATGCAAGAGGCAACACTTAATTTTTTTTTTTCTCTCCAGAATTTAATGTGACCTCTCTTTCCTGACATGAAAATTAAAGCTCTCACTCTAGGTATTGTACATCTTCAGTCTCCCCCTACCTGCTTCACTGAACAGAGAGAGAGAGAGAGAGAGAGAGAGAGAGAGAGAGAGAGAGAGAGAGAGAGAGAGAGAGAGAGAGAGAGAGAGAGAGAGAGAGAGAGAGAGAGAGAGAGAGAGAGAGAGAGAGAGAGAGAGAGAGAGAGAGAGAGAGAGAGAGAGAGAGAGAGAGAGAGAGAGAGAATGTGAGGGTGTTGGGAAGAGGCTCTTTCTGGTGGTGAACTGACCTGGTGCTGTGGAGAAGGGGCAGGAGGCTTGGGCTTGGGTGCTTTCTTTTTCTTTTGCATCATCACACTGTCTATGCTTCGTCTAAGGTCACCAATCTTACGCTTACATTCTGCATACTCAAAGCTCTTGAACTCATCTAAGTATATTTTTCTGTACAGCCACTGCTTGACTTTAGGTTTGTATTCTCTATTTGGATCTGGGGGAAAAAAATAAATAAATAAAAAATAAATAAATAAAAATAAATTAATTAATTTTAAAAAAAATACTCTATAATGCATATACATTTATTCATAGACCCTATGAGACTAAGATCTGAGGGAATACTTATAACTTTGACTGAGAGCATGAATGTAAGCATGATGATACCTTGCCTCAGCCATCTTGAATTGTTAGTAGTAACTGCATTAGTGCTTTTGAGGATAACTATTTGCTAAAGACATAATGGATGTGCCAATACAAGCCTTTTTGGTGATACCCTTAGTAAGGTGACCCTGAGGCCAATATTCTGATATTTGAATTGACCCTAAGCTTGAATTGGTAAGGTGGGAGAGGCACTAACCATTGGAAGGGGGTGGCTCAAAGGCCTGAGGTTCGTGTTCTTCCAGGTAGGAACGGTGCATCTTGGAAATATCAACATCCACCTGTCCGTTTTTCTGGTCAGTCTTGCAGAACACTGTGTAGTCATGCATGGACAGCAGCTTGAGCATGTGCTTCTTCATCTGTAGCACTGTGTCCTCTGGAGTCTTTTTGGGAGAGTTGGTTTTTGTTTCTGTATGAGAGAGGTTGTGTGTAGAAAACTGTAGAGTGACAAAGCTGGTATGATACCCCTGCCTGTCTTCTGACCACATAACCTACATCACAGCTCACACTGCTTTTTTGAATGTTTAAACCCGATCATCATGTCATATCATTCAACAGAAGACTTATGTCACAAATAATAACCAAAGAATAGATCCTTGCATCATAAAATTATTATAGACATCCCGTGCCACTAATAGCAATATATAAATACAGATAGTTCTGAGGCCGTCATTATTACATACTGAAACAATGAATACCACACAAGACAGACAAGCGATGCGTCCCAAACTCCTGCCATTGTACATCACTAAAAGGCCACCAATGTTCAGGACAACAGTGTACACACCAACAAAACTTTGAAACCACCTAACTTGCACACATTTCCTGACAAAAATATCAATAGAAACTGACAGGTAGGCCACAGAACATATCACTAGCTAGGTAACAGAGGCATGAGATGAGGGGGCGAGGAGAGCATCCCAGCGAGATGAGCGAGAAGCCCACGCCAGCAGCCTCCGCGACCCGCCCCCCGCTCACGCCCGCGCCCACACCCGCACACTTACTTGCCGTCTGCATGCTTGAAACACTTTTTCTTGTTACACCTGGAGCATTCCCCGCCGTCTCCTGATCCCAGCTCCAGTCTGAGCCCAGCCATATAAGCGGTCTGCCCAATGATACGCGGCTTCTTCTTCTCGCCATTTGCCTTCTCTGCTGGTTTTTTACGCTTCTTGGGTTCCTTCTTGGGCTCAGGTTCCTGCGTCACGGTGGGCATGGGCTGTGGCTGTGGCTGGTGGAAGTGGTAGGGCGCGGGCACCACCATTTGCTGGTACACTCCACCACTCGCCAGGTTCGCCATCTTTAATGTTTTGACTGCGGCCTGACGTCACGGCCTCAGCCTCGTATGGGAACACCCGCCAACTTTGAATAGCTGGAGATGGGGGTGGGCGGGAGGAAGGGCAACATTGTGTTTCTCGGTCCTCTCTTCCTCCTCCCTATACTTCCTTTCGGCTCCTGTCTCTCTCTTTTTTTTTTTTTTTTATTTCTTCATTTTGGTAAATCTGAGTGGGTCTTGGTGAGGTTGGGCAGGAGGGTTACATAAGTAGTGCTTTTCCTTCCTCTTTTTATTCTTTTCATTCTTTTCAGTTGTAGTCTTATTCCTTTTCTTTATCTTGGGAAGTTTGAAGGAATATAAGCAGATGACAGTGGGGTCCTATGGCGACATGCGAGCGTTTTTTTTTTTTTCTCTCTTTCTTTTTCCGTTCTTTTCTTATCTTTCACTTTCTAGCCGTATTCTAATGCCTGTTTTTTCATGCCTGTTTTTCATGTTTGAGTGGGCACATGAGAGGGGAAGGCGCGAGTACATTCCTCTTTTCTTCTCTTCCTCCTCCTCATTCTTTTCTTTGTGTCTATCTTTATCTTTAATCTGCAGTCTCGTCACGGATGCTGGGGGCAGTGGGGATGGAGAATGAAGTATAATTTTCTTTCCCTTTATGCTATTCTTCGTTATTATTGCGAGTTTTTCATTACTTTTCCCCTTCTCCTTTTGTCGGTACTCTGTTCACACATTTGTGACTTAACATATTTAATCTTTGTATATTCCTTTAATTAGGTTTATTGCATGACGTTTTTTTTTTTTAATCTCTCCGTGCCAAGATTGCGTTTTTCTTCATTCCTCTCTCTCTCTCTCTCTCTCTCTCTCTCTCTCTCTCTCTCTCTCTCTCTCTCTCTCTCTCTCTCTCTCTCTCTCTCTCTCCGCGTCTCGTAATCATGACCTCCACTTTCTCCCGCAGATTCTCCTCGCCCATCTTCCAATCTTCTCCATCGTCCGCTATCTTTCGTGGCCGGTCAGTTTATCTTTTATCTGATGAGAGTATATTCCTTTTGTATTTTTTTTCTTTTTACATCTTCGCGAGATTTATTTTCTGCACAGTTGGCTGCAGCCTTTTCCAGCAATCACGTAAAAACAGAAATAATCCTTGTCTCAATACTTTTTTTTTCTCTCCCTGCACTATCCAATCAATCTAAATTGCACTGTAAATACACCACCATAATTTTCCCCTTCTTTTTCGTTCATCCTCCTTTTTCTTTCTCTTTTTCTGGATGTAAACACGTATGTTCGGTTGTCTTGTTCACTGGCCATGACGCGAGCAGCGGTAGCGGTGGATGGAGGAGAGGACATGAGCAGGAGCAGAGAGGGGGAGACACGCTTGTACACCTGCTCAGCTCAGGTACGACTGGGGAAGGGTGGCGTGTGTGGGCGAGACAGGTGCAACTGGCTGCTTTCACTCCACGCAGCAAAATTATCATTCGTTTTCGTCTGGTGCTTTTCCCTCTCGGTCGCAGGCAGGACCCCCAGCCAGGCACCAGACAGGCACAGCTCCCCTCTCCCCTGAACGGTGCTTTCAGGAAGGCGTTCATCGTGGTCGAACTCTTGTTGAAAAAAAAAAGTACACAGACGCACACGCACACACACGCACACAAATACACGTACACATGTGGCGTGCAACAAGTGTTCTGCAGGGTGGGCGGAGGCTGTAGGGAGTGTGATGAGGGAAGATGGATGGGTTAGTGAATGAATGGGTCGGGCATCCCCACATATGTTATCTGGTGCCCTCGCCCTTCTCCTCTTCTCTCTCCCTCTTTCTCCACCACTGTCCCGCACCACCAGCCACTTGGCACGGTCTTGAACTACTTGTAAGGGCAGCTGATGCAAGGAAGTGCCCTGATCGGCCTTCTATCTCGCCCTCCTCGCGCCCACCGCCGTCCGCCTAGCCCCTCACACAACAGGTGGAAGACTAACAGTATTTCGTGCGTCCACTGCTCACAGTTTCGCTTTTTCTTTCTCTTTCTTTTTTGTCTCGTCTGGCTCGGGTGGAAATGTATTGAAACAGAGCGCTAGGGAGTGACACAGGGACGGGAGGAGACAGATTTATACGTGTGTGAGCGAGCGAGCGAGGGGAGTTGGGATGACTAGGCACTGGGATTTGCGTTGATAAAAGTGCAAGGAGCTCCCAGAAGCCAACGACTGAGACTTTAAATAATAAACTAACTGATCAAACGTACGAATTGATCGCACACACATACACGAGAACAGGCAACCGTGGAAAGCCTTCATTAAAAAAATATCGCCCACACACACTCACGGAGTCGACTCTAACGTGAAACTGATGAGACGCAGAAATTGTACTATGCATTCAGAAAAGTTTATACGTGGTGCAGTCGCTGGGAACGTTCACCCACCCTTGACTGTTGGAAAGAGCAGGAGCAGCAACCATCATTTTCATCCGGGCTGTACCGTTACTTTTGGAGGCAGGGGAAAACGGTGCCATCCTCTTGCTCTCCTGTGCCCTTCCTTCTTTCTCTATACATTACCTGGCCACACACACACACGCCCATGTCATACCTCCCACAATACTTGGGCACAAGTAATACCTGCTGTCTCTTAAAGGGAGGACGTGTGAGCAATAAGACCCGTAGTGTGGGGAAAAACAAGCGAAATATTGTAGAAACTATACTAGTGCCAGTTCTGAATCTACAGTTTCCAAAAGTTTTCGTTGCTAGCTTTGGTTTGCGGAAATAAAAATAAATATCCAACAGGCGGTGATTTTTGCAATTTTTTCATTCATTCGCCGGGTTTAAAGGGTCGCTGATCTGGTCATGGCAATGGGTCCCGACTAGGAAAGTTTAAGCAGTGCTTGGTGTGTGTTGAGGTGGTAGGTGCTGGACGGCGGGTGACGGTCGCTGCTCAGAAGAAGCCTACGACACAATAAGACCAAGTTGAAACAATGGGAAGAAAGCGAAATATTATAAAACCAAGGTATCGACGAACTCTCGCTTTTGAGAATGTTTCGTGTCAGCGTTGCCTTATCTTTTCACTCGGCCCACTTCACTTCCCTGAAAGGCTCGTCCGGCGATCGCAACCTTGTGGATTTAGTCTCACGAAGGCGTCATTTACGTCTGCTTGAGAAATATATGGCACCTTTTTAGCCTCGTAACATTCACCCCGAAGCTTGGGAAGGGCGCGGCAGGCTGGCGTTTGGGGATGCCATAACGAAACATAAAGAAACTGCCATGAATTTGTGATAAACATCGATGCACTTGTAATTTAATCGTTTCACAATTTTTCGCCCCAAATATTTGTCGAGTAGTAATGATAATCAGCAGAGGAGTTGGCTTCCGTATTTCTTGCTTCATTCCTGCTCTAAAGTTGCTTAATGGTTTAAAGTTTACTAATATTTCACGATATATACCGCACTGCATCGCTTCAGGACGGGCGGGAACACTCCATAAAACACCACACACGACTGAACGAGCCGCGACTAATTTTACGGGAAAATAAAAAAGCCAAAAATAAAGATGAAACACACGGCCAGAGGGTAAGGATTTATTAATACTTTCCACTTGGATCATTCAGCAGCCGCGGGTCGTGTTCAGAAGACTGGGTTCAGCCGGAGCGAGTTATGGTCGGCTGCTATCGATTCTCTCCCGCCATGTTCCGCGGCGCTCGCTCAACATGACGAAAACTAGTTCCTCCTTCAACTTTACCTCAACTCTGGCCAACCACGAGACGAAAACATACGGAAACGAACACCTACTAGCCCAGCATAGAGGGAGACACGAAAGACAACTCAAAACTCCATTTTCATTACTCAAGCAAAGGGTGGGATGTTAAGTACGCTGACTTTCGCGAGTTTTCGTTCAGTTTCGGACGCGGCGCTGGGGAATGTCTGTGCCAGTAATCACATTTTTCTCTGAGCGAACGGATTAGTATCTCGCCATGCGGTATTTCAGTTCTTGACGTGTTTTCCCAATTGAATTGTTGTGTTTGTCGCTGAGGTGAGGTCGTTTCTGGCGTGCGTGTCCTTGGCTGGCGTGAACGAAAATTGTGGCACCGCCTTGCACGGCTCCCGCTTTCCCATGTCAGAAACTTTCATCCACCAAACCTTACTTTCTACGTCACTGAACAGAAATAAAAAAAAAAAAAAAAAAGGAATATGAGGAAATAAACAGTAATTAGAGTAGAGACAATTACACTACTACTACTACTACTACTACTACTACTACTACTACTACTACTGCTGCTGCTGCTGCTGCTGCTGCTGCTCCTGGGGATACGATGACAATGATAATAATGAGAGAGAGAGAGAGAGAGAGAGAGAGAGAGAGAGAGAGAGAGAGAGAGAGAGAGAGAGAATGTTTAGGTAAATCACATGTGATTATAGGTGATAACGAAATTTGCCTTATCTGACGGGAAGATACGAACTGGAGGAAGGAAATTAATCAGTTAACATTAGGTACTATTTACACTCACACATAGATGTATTTGTAGAAGTTATTATTATTATTATTATTATTATTATTATTATTATTATTATTATTATTATTATTATTATCTCGAGGCTGGACTGAGGGGAGCAGGTCTAGTGGTGGTGCTGGTGGTGGTGGTGGTGGCTAATGAAATAGCAAAGGAACAAAACTACTGACTTACCCTTTTGAAGCTGAGATTTATGATGTTTTGTACTTGGTTCGTCGCTATCCCCCGCTCCCTCCCTCCTTCCCTACCCTCTGTTTCTCTCTCTCTCTCTCTCTCTTTCTTTCTCTCTCTCTCTCTCTCTCTCTCTCTCTCTCTCTCTCTCTCTCTCTCTGCACACAAGCATATTTCAGGTCCACATTTCACCGTGTAACGTCCAGAGGAGAATGACAGGAGGGAGGGAAGGGAAAGAGGGGGAGGCGGGCGGGAGGAAAGGAGGATGAGGAAAAAGACGGCGGAAGAGAAGGTGAGAGGTGAGGTGAGGGAGAGTAGAGGGAGAGACGGAGGGGGAGGATGGAAAGAGAGACGTAAAGGACTGAAGGAACGACAAGATGAGGAGCACAAGATATAAAAAGGGGAATAGGATGAGAGAGAGAGAGAGAGAGAGAGAGAGAGAGAGAGAGAGAGAGAGAGAGAGAGAGAGAGAGAGAGAGAGAGAGAGAGAGAGAGAAAGAGAGGAGCAGGCGAGTGACAAGATTAAAAGAAACAAAAAAAAAGAGGAAATATGAAGAAAGAGAGAGAAAAAAAGAAATAATAAGAGATACTTGAGAAACCGGATAGGGGGAAGAGAAGATCTGGAAGGGAAAGAAGAGAGGGAACAGAAAGAGTGAGAAAGGATGGTGGGAGAGTGAGGAGATGAAGATGGCAGGAAGTAAAAAAGGGAGGGAGAGAGGGGACGGATAACGGGAGTGTTTGTGTTAAGTTTAGGTTTGTTTCCCCCAGGGTGATGTAATTGTTATGTGTTCGTGCTTAGTGAGGGTTTGGGTTCATTCACGTGGGAAAGTGACGCGCTACTTCGTGAAAAAAGGATTATTGTAGTAGTAGTAGTAGTAGTAATAGTAGTAGTAGTAGTAGTAGTAGTAGTAGTAGTAGTTGTTGCTGTTGTTATTATTACTACTATAACTACTGCTACTACTACTACTACTACTACTACTACTACTACTACTACTACTACTACTACTACTACTACTACTACTACTACTTCATCAACAACAACAACAACAGATAATCCTACTACTATAACTACTACTGCTACTACTACTACTACTACTACTACTACTACTACTACTACTACTACTACTACTACTGATGGGTGGAAATAGGTATGTTTCATTACAGGGACTGCAACGTGGAGACCTGATGACTTCTTGCAGCTTCCCTTATTTTCTTATGTTCTTACTATACCTGCTCTTGGGCCTATGCTTTTCTTTCCGTCTCAGGGAATGTTTGATGAAATGGAGATGGATGGAAGGATGGAGGGTGGCGGGTGTGGGCGTGGGCAGCTCTTTGGAGTACCGTGTCTCACCTGACTGCCCCTTGTCCCTGTACACACGTGATTGACAACACTACTGTGGAGAGACTGAATTATTCATCAAAGGTTCTTAATGAATATTACAGTGACTTCTCTTCTTCTCTGCCTTTCATTTATTTTTATTTTTCGTAGGGATAGTGATGGCGGTAATGGTGGTGATGTTCGTGGTGGTGACAAGGGTATTGTTGGCAGTAATGGTGCCAGTATTGGTGGTGGTGGCAGTAGTGATGATGGTGGTGTTGGTGAAGGAGGTGGTGTTTTTTGTTGCTGTTGGTGGTGGTGGTTGTGGTATAGTATTGTTGGTGGTGGTGGCTGTATAGTGGTGATGGTGGTGGCGGTATGGTGTTATTATTGGCGGTGGCGCTATAGTCTGGCGGTATAGTGGTGATGGTGGTGGTGGTGCTGGTATAGTGTTGTTATTGGTGGTGGAGGGTGGTATAGTGTCGGTGGTAGCGGTGTAGTGGTGGTGGTGGTGGTGGTGGTGGCGGTATAGTGTTGGTGGTGGTGATGGTGGCGGTATAGTTAGTGTTGGTGGTGGTGATGGTGGCGGTATAGTGTTGGTGGTGGTGATGGTGGTGGTATAGTCGTGGTGGAGGTGCAGGCGAGATACGGCTCACTTACTTCAGGAGAGCCGAGTTCCACCTCGCTGCTTTCGTCTTTCTGTCTATCTCTCCCACCCTCTCTCTCTCTCTCTCTCTCTCTCTCTCTCTCTCTCTCTCTCTCTCTCTCTCTCTCTCTCTCTCTCCTGGAAGTCGAGGGCAGTGTTGCGGGGCATGGCACTGGCACTGGACACATTCTCGTGTCGCAGTGGCTGGAAACCATTCAACACGCCGATGGTCGTCCTCTTCTCGTAAAGAGGAAAAAAAAAAAGTAGCATTACAGTCTAGACAGGTCCAGACAGGCGGGCTAGCTGGGCGGTGGTCCTGAGGGTGACGCAACACAAGAATACTTCATGTGCTCAGGGGATATGTGCTGAAAGTCACCTGACATGCCAATCTGCCACTGCTTCTACCGTGTGTGCCACGCTCTTCCAGAGATATTCTGCGAGGCGAGCAGCTACAGTCAAGAAACCACTCATTGCTACACGGGGCTGCTTGATATGAATGGTTCTGTGATCAGGCTACGACTTCGACACAAGCCCACAGCAGCACATCCGTCGCGTGTGCTACCACCTGCAGCAGAACATACGGGCTGGCGGTGAGCGGTGTCCATTTGAGTATGATGGAGGCAGTTCTGTCAGGTAGAGACAGGCGTCTGTGGTATAACACAATACTTCGATTGCGTGCATTAGATTGGCTGCCAAAGTGGCTATCCTGTTAGCGGTTGGAGAGGTGGAACGTTTGACAAAAAGTTTTTACAGGGTCTGAAGTTCAATGTTTTCTCCCTTTTTATTGCCACGAACTGCTGTCATTCCTTCATTTTTTTTTTTTTTTTCGTGGACTGAGGATTCGACTGTGGCCAGGGCATACATCACACTTGGCTCGGTGTTGTGCCACGAGTCTCGATAGCCGTTCCTTACCTTCTCACGCTCACCACCAGGTAGCGTGACCGCTGACCGTTTCGCGAGTGTCGGTCTTGTGCCGCCACTCCTGAATGTCACGCTCTGGGGAGGAGGCTCGAGTGTTATGTTCTAGGTAGCGAGTCACAAGTGCAGAAATAAATGACGTGCTGAGTCACGTGGTTTCCGCCGAGGCAACATACTCAATTCCCCTGGTTGCTGCAGAACTTTGTTGCGTCCACCTACAAATTCCGTTTTCTGTCTTTCCCTATACAGCCCCCACTGCTGCATCCCACGCCGTCCACTCCACAATATTCTATTCTTCTCTTCCCACCGCACCCTCTTCCCGCTCACCACTACCACCAACCATTATACCAAGCCTCTTAGCACCATACCAATACTCCACTACAACACCAGATCCACCAGACCCGGCCATACACGCCCTTCCATTCCCTTCCCTCCCAAACAGACACTAAGCTGCTCACGTCCCCTTCCCCCTTGCCATCAGGCGGACACTTCCAGCCCCACCAGACACTACCACCACCACTACCACCACCATCACCGTTGACTGTTGATTCCCAGAACTCTTCATGCACCTTAATTTTCTTATTTCCACGGAACACAACACGTCACCAAGAAATAGCAACACGGCCACCTTGCGTGTACGTACCAGAACATAAGAAGACGTTACCATTATTTCCTCCATGTCAAGATAACACACACAGTAATAAACATAGAATAATACAGCAAGGGGAGACTAACTACTCTGTGAGGTAGTTGACCTTTTCACTGCGATATGTCTGGAGAAAACCAAATGAAGGAAGAAGATCGAGGGGAAGACAGAAAGTGAGATGGAGGGATGGTATTACGGTAAAACTACAAGGCTGGGAGGCACAGACGAAGATGCAAGGGACAGAAGCAACTGGAGGAGACTTGTATACATGGCTCCATCCACTAACTCTAAAGAAATGACGAAAGGAGAAAAAAAGAAGACTGTGACATGCAACAGCTCACAACACTAAAAGCACTGCAGTCTTTACAAAAACATATAAAGGGGGAAAGAGGGATTAGAAGGACAGGTTTTCCAATGACTAACCAATACAGTAAACAGAGATAACTGCAGAATAGAAAATAAATGTCTCAGTGTGGTTTATGACTGAGGAGCGACGTGTGAAGCAGCGGCGAATGGGTAAAGTTAAGGCATTGTGGCACCATTTTCGCTCCTTCTCCCGCCGCGATTCTCTTAATTGTGGGAAACTTTTTTTGTCTTATTTTTTTTACTTTTTTATTTATTTTTTCTTATTTGAGAACGTGTTCCGTTATTCCCAGTGAGTGTTTTGCGGGAGCTCGTGTAGATAACAGTGCAACATATCAGACGCCGTGGACACCTACAGAACATAGAGATTGCTGGAAGATTGTAATTCTAGAGTGACTTACTTAATTCCCGTCCGGTGATTGCCAGGTATAGGGTCTCTGAGTGCGCCTCTGAATTGTGACCATGCTCTCCTATCCCCAGCCAAGAGAATCAGCTGTCTACAAGTTTTCTCTCCAGCTGTTTCCCTCACTGCTCCTCTCTGTGTGATTCTCGAGTACCTGCGTAATATTAAGAGCGTATCCCCTGAAAGTCCTCTCATCTCCTCCTGGGCCTTCAGCGTTTCCTACTGTAGTATTGTATCTTGGAAACCCTTCACGTACAGATTAATATTTTTCCCCAATGTTCCTACTAAATTATCACGGGTACTTGTTTTTTTTTTATTTATCATATTTCTTATACCGTAATATTTTATGCTCTGGCGTATTTCTTTATTCACATTTCTCTCTGCCAAGTTTTTTCTTATTTATTTTTTTCAAGAAAGCGTTTCCCAGGCGGGTGAGTTGAAACAATGGGGAGGTAAGAGGTGGAGGGACGGCTGTGGGAGGAGGATAAGGCGGAGGAGAGGTGGAGGAGTGGAGGGAGAGGAAAAGAAGAAGTACGTATGTGGAAAGAAAGTGAATGGAGCGAGTGGCAGAGAAAAAGTCACAGGTGAGAAGAGAGAGAGAGAGAGAGAGAGAGAGAGAGAGAGAGAGAGAGAGAGAGAGAGAGAGAGAGAGAGAGAGAGAGAGAGTAGACTGGCAGGGAAAAGAAAGTCCAGTGAGGGAGAACAGTGTGAGCCTTAGGCCTAACTTTTGTCTTCCAGTGATTGCTGTTCTGGGGACAAACGACGAAGACAAATAGATGAATGATGCAAAGACGAAGATGTGAATGGGAGAAGGGAGATAGATAGATAGATGGAGAGAGAGAGAGAGAGAGAGAGAGAGAGAGAGAGAGAGAGAGAGAGCCAGCCAGCCACTCACATTGTTTCCTCCACTGCCAGTTCATTACGAGCAGCAGCACCACTCTCCCTCGGGCTTCCTTGCCGCCCCCCATTTTCTTCCTCCTTCCTTTTCCGTTTTCTTTCAAACTTCCTCACTATTCCCCAAGGTCTCTCTCTCTCGTCTTTTACCTCCACCACCACCACCTCCAGCTTCTCCTCCTCCCTCCTCTTGCTTCTCCTCCGATAAATTAATTTCCCTTCTCCCTGTGTTTCATCCTCTTTCCCTCCCCCTTCCTTTTCTTTTCTCT
>NC_087161.1:20016022-20023522 GCF_035594125.1 Scylla paramamosain
ATTATCATTATTATTATTATTATCATTATTATTATTATTATTATTATTATTATTATTATTATTACTATTACTATAATTATTATTATTATTATTGTTTTTGTTATTATTAATATTGTTACCAACATTACTATCATCATAATTTTTATTCGTGAGGTGCGAATTTCTTCCATGTTAGGGAAAAAAAAGTTAATATCACAAGGACAAGTTCAAGTGAAGAATTCACTGAGGAATACACAGCAAGAGGAGGAAACCAGAAATTTTTGCGGTTATGTGTGCCTTCTTTTTATTGTTATGGTGTGTGTGTGTGTGTGTGTGTGTGTGTGTGTGTGTGTGTGTGTGTGTGCGCGCGTGTGTGCACACACACACACATACACCACACACACACACACACACACACACACACACACACACACACACACACACAGAGAGAGAGAGAGAGAGAGAGAGAGAGAGAGAGAGAGAGAGAGAGAGAGAGAGAGAGAGAGAGAGAGAGAGAGAGAGAGAGAGAGAGAGAGAGAGAGAGAGAGATTTGGCACAGGTAAGTAAAGGCTAAAATGGCTTCCTGCTAACTTACGGTATAGAGTCTAGTTCTAGTCCAGTTTCACAGTACCAGTAGTAGTAGTAACACCAACAGCAATAGCAGTAACAGTGGCATTGGTAGTAGTAGTAGTAGTAGCAGCAGCAGTAGGAGCAGCAGTAGCAGCAGCACCGACAGCAAAGGAGCACCGTCAGTCTCCTCGCAGTGCCAGCATCATCATGTTCCCTCGGCACCTTCACGCTCATCGTGGCGCTGTTTTGCTGCCCTTGGCGGCAATTTGTGAATGTTTTTGTGCGTGTTAACTTGTTATGCTGTGGTTTAATGTGTGTGTGTGTGTGTGTGTGTGTGTGTGTGTGTGTGTGTGTGTGTTTCCTCTTTCTATGTTTCTGTGGTAAAGAAAAAAATAAGAAAGAAGAAAGATAAATAGAGAAAACAGAAAAAAAAGCTATTTTGTTTTGAATCACTTGATGTGAAGGGATGAGAAGCCCCAGGCAGGCGTGACCCACACGGAATAAAGGTGCTGGCGACGTAGCGGACGTGTATTCTGCATTAATATATTCTGTACTAATATTTTTCATTAAGTAAATAAAAAAAATGCTCGATTATCTATATCTAGCAGCTTAAGAAACTGTGCAACATTCTCTCTCAATCTCTCTCTCTCTCTCTCTCTCTCTCTCTCTCTCTCTCTCTCTCTCTCTCTCTCTCTCTCTCTCTCTCTCTCTCTCTCTCTCTCTCTCTCTCTCTCTCTCTCTCTCTCTCGTGGTTTGTTTGGTTCTCTGTTTAATTAGTCTGTTTATCTAATTAGTCTGTGTGTCTCTTCCCTTACAAGGTGTCTTGCCCAGTGTGTATCACTCTCATGTCCGTGCCTAGTCTGTGCCTTTCATTTCCCCTCTGCTGTGTGTTTTGTCCTGTTTATCACGCCTTCATCTGTCATCGTCTCGTCTTCTCTCTTCCTCCCTTACACTGTTTGTTTTGCCCTCTGCTTATCTTACCGTCATCAGTCTGTCTTCGAGTTTCTTATTCCTTTTTTCTATCTCTTTTTCTATCTCTTTCTCTCCCTCTCTATTTATACCACATGACCTCGTTGCTGCGGCGCCAGCAAGTCGATAAGTCTCTTTGTCTTCTGTCTGCCGCCCCATTCATTAGACCTTCAGTCTCGTCTTCAGTGGCTCTAAACCTGCCTCGCTTCGCCCGCAGCCGTGTTATTAAGCACTTCGCAAGCAAGCCCGGACATACAAGTTACTTTGAAGTGATGGGTACGAAATATTGGAACTGCCGACCGTGTTTCCTGCGGCGATGTTCTGTCTATTCTCCTATTGAAGGCGAGATAAGCGACTTGCTCCAATAGATGTCTGGAATAGTACTGGCTGGCTGGCTGGCTGGAGGTGCGTTGGTTTGTGTAAAGGTAAAATATATGATTGTAGATTTGTATTAATAACGAAGGGTTCATTCTTTTTTTTATGTTAACTGGTACATAGTGGAGTGAAAATCATGATATGGATATGTATTAACAATGAAGTCAGTGTTTTTTTTTATATGGAATTTCATAAATGGTAATTATGCATAGTAAAAGTCTGGTAAATGGATGGAGTAAGAGTCATGATTTGTATTTGTGTTAATAATGAAGGGTCGGATTTATGAGACAGTTTGAATCACGATAACTGCATCGGATCGAGTTAATATATTTTAATTTCAAAGGTAACGCGTGGGATTCATGGCGCGTCTGCTTCATTTACATGGTGTTGCCGTCACCAGATCACCTCACACACGCACCTGCCTGCCTCATTACACTTTTCATTGCCCGGAACACCCTTCACCTGCTCTTAGTTTGCATGTTATGGCGAGAGCCTGATGCCTGTTCTGCACAAGATGGGTTGGGAGGGGGGGAGGGCTACGAATCTCATTAATCTACACTGCTGACTTATTCTAGTATATGATTTTATGTAATGTTTTAGTTTTTTTTTCCCATCTAGTAACGTAACTGGTGGTCTGGAATAGACGGACAACCAACAGAGATGTGAAGACGTTGCATTGCATCCTGCTGTGCTATCATAGAGGCTTACATGTATCTTATTTTGCTGCAATATTTCGGATTTTTCCATATAATTGCATGATGGGTGGCCGGAAACAGAGACGGACGGCAGACAGAGGTGAGCGGAGAGGGCGTGTGAGGCATCTGTCCTGCAGTGGAATCATAGAGGCTAATAATGATGATCTCGTAACATCATTTCTATGGTTATTGTTTTACACCTCCCAGCCGGCGTGTCTCCCCTCCCTCCTTCTCGTGGCGCCATTCCCTCGGGGGCGGGTCTGTGGTGCTGTGCTTGGCTCGCCGCCTAAAGGTTGGAAAGTTCGATCCTGGGCCACGGCAGTTTCTCGGTAGGCGAGGGCAACGTTGTCTTGTTAGGGTGGCATTTCATGGGAAACTCGAGGGAATTCTGGTAACAACCTCGGCATATTGGTTATTTTCTCACGAGGTCAAAAGGAGAACAAAAAGGTGTCAGCTGGTCGACGCCACAGTCACTGAATTCCTTTACTTCCATTTATGTACTGCTTGCTCTCAGCACTCAGCACATCGCCGCATACAATAGACAACCGAGGCTCTTAGGCAACTGTGTTCCTTCCCACGCATTTCCTTTCTCACAATGGTGACTCACAATGAAGCAGTCCTCTCCTCCCTCACTGTTATCTGGAAGTACAGCCCTGAAACCTTTAAATGCAAGGAAGAATATCAAACTTCCTTGAAATTTTAAACTCGATTTTAGAAGTTGTGTGGCTATTTTTCGTAGTAGCGGCACTGGACTTTTTCTGTAGTGAGCGCCGCCTGACCGCTCTCTCCGAGGCCTGGCGGTGAATGGACTAGCCGGAGAGTCGCTCTTAAGAAGTGTGATAGATGCAAATGTCCACTCCAGAGTGATTCGAGCAAAGACTAGGATTGGGGCCCGGGGCAGGAAAGACGACTGTTTTACTCACCACGCGGCGTCAGTTGTGTGCTTCGGTGTCCGTTGTTTTGTTATTACTTTATGTTCTCTGTGTGTGTGTGTGTGTGTGTGTGTGTGTGTGTGTGTGTGTGTGTGTGTGTGTGTGTGTGTGGTGTCAAAGCTTTCGTATAATTTTTCCCTCTAATTTTCTCGAATAAAACTACATCGAAACTCACTCATTCATTGCTTTATTTATTCACTCACTCATTTACATAAATCTTTTCTCTTTTCGTCATGTATTGTTGTTATCTTCATCTGTCCTCCATCACCTTTATTCCATCAATTCTTCCCCTACACCATCGTCATCATTGCCATCATCATCATCATCATCATCATCATCATCATCATCATCATCATCATCATATTTCCTTCCCGACACCTTGGCTGGAATAGGCTCTCACAGTAACTAATCCATCATTCCTCTTCTCCCTCGCTATAACTCTCTACCTTTCTCCTTTCCTCCATTTCCCTTCCTTCCATTCCTCCTTCCATGCAGCATTCCCTCCCTACGTCTCTCCCTCTCCCTCCTCTCCCCTGTTCTGCTCTACCCTTCACTCTCCTGCCACGCTGGTTTAATTCTCTCCTCTCTCCTCTCTCCCCATCACTCTCCCTCTCCCTCTAAGCGTTCTCGTAAATCATAACCAACGTTTTTTCTCAATATTCTTATACCACGTCCTTCTTTCATTCTTCAGTGACTTATTGCTGCTCCTGCTTGTTGTTGTTGCTGTTATTATTATTATTATTATTATTATTATTATTATTATTATTATTATTATTATTATTATTATTATTATTATTATTGCTGCTACCATTATTATTATTATTATTATTATTATTATTATTATTATTATTATCACTTGTAGTAGTAGAAGTAGTAGCAGTAGCAGCAATAATAGTAATACTGGAAGGAAAAAGTAATAGTAGCAGTAGTGATGATCTCTTCTTATTCATCTTTTTTTCTTTTTTTCTTCCTCTCCTCCCCTCCTCCTCCTCTTCCTCCTCCGTCTTTTCAATCTGTCGTACAATTCCCTGGTAGCTTTTTAATTATCTTCATTATGTTCCTTATTAATTACCCGTGGGCAGGTAGAGGCAGCGGCGCACAGGTATTCTCCAGGGAGATTATTAAAGGCGGGGAGAGAGAGAGAGAGAGAGAGAGAGAGAGAGAGAGAGAGAGAGAGAGAGAGAGAGAGAGAGAGAGAGAGAGAGAGAGAGAGAGAGAGAGAGAGAGGAGGCATTACGAGTATTGGCTTCGTTGCTTGCTTCCTATCCACTATCTATCTATCGATCTATTGGCGTGTAGAGAGAGAGAGAGAGGGAGAGAGAGAGAGAGAGAGAGAGAGAGAGAGAGAGAGAGAGAGAGAGAGAGAGAGAGAGAGAGAGAGAGAGAGAGTCATAATCGCTATCTATCTATCAATGTCTGTGTGTACTCATATTTGTGTGTGTGCGTGTGTGTGTGTGTGTGTGGCTGGCTGGCTAAGAGCTACCAGAAAAAAAAAAGCTGGTTTAATAGCCGTTGTGAAAAAATAAAAAAAAGTTGAGTTTTGTATGGATGTATAGACGTATAATACAGTAGATATATGTATGCTTTCACGTGTTTTGCCACCTTTACCACACCAATACCGATTAGTTTCATCTGTCTGGGAAAAAAACTCTATACATTGTTCTCCTCTGCGTTTTAGTTTACATAAATGCATCTCTTCTATTATTTTATTATTTTATTTTTTTTAATTTGCTATCTGTGCTCGTTATTTTATTTTATTACTTTTTTTATTGTAGTACTGTTCTATAATTCTACTCCCTGGCTCGTGTGTGTGTGTGTGTGTGTGTGTGTGTGTGTGTGTGTGTGTGTGTGTGTGTGTGTGTGTGTGTGTGTGTGTGAATTTATTGCCTATTCGTCTGTATTTGCGTATTTCCCTTGATCAATTTGTCTTTGTGAGGTAATCCGAGAGAGAGAGAGAGAGAGAGAGAGAGAGAGAGAGAGAGAGAGAGAGAGAGAGAGAGAGAGAGAGAGAGAGAGAGAGAGAGAGAGAGAATAAATACTTTCTTCCCTTCCCCGTTCTACTTAGGCAGAAAACAAGAGACAGATTAAATAAACCGTTTTTTTTCTTTCCTCCCTCTAATCCACAGGAAGGAAAAATAATCGAGGCCTGAAAGTGACCCAAACTGGAAGGGAGAACAGAGCGTGTACCTGCAAGACCCTAATTGGCTCCGGAACACACCTGGCGGGACCCAACACCTGCCAGGATATCATGACAAGTACCTGATTGCACCCGGGAAAAGGGAGCGAAAAGTTAGGAGGGAGGAAAAAGAAAGTAAAAGACTCAAAGAAAGGAAGGATTTGGTAAGAGCAGACTGGGACAGGATTGCTCAAGAAAATAGAAATAGGAGGAAAAGTGAGAGATTGGGTGTGAGAAGTGAAAAAGGAACGGATAAGGAAGTGAAAAGAAGAAATATAAATGAAAAGAGAAACTTAAGAAAGGAAGAAGAGAGTAAATTAAGTTAGAGAAGGAGAAAGGGAAGAGAAAAACGTTAAGAGAAGGAAAAGGGACATTTGATTAGTGAAAAAAAAGACAAATTAAAACTTAGTAAAAGAAAAGAGAGGTTAACATAGTGAATGAGAAAGACTTAGAAAATAAAAGGAAAAAAAGTTAAAGAAAAGCAAGGAAAGAATCTTAAGTCAGTGGATATGATTTCTGGGAACTAAGACAGGACCCAAGAGGAACTGAGAGGGGAGGGGCGCCTACACCCTCCCGTCACTCCCGCACACCAGCACTCCCCTCTTGTCTGTGTCACCGAGGGGCGGCCTCCTCACAGGTCGCCGACGCCTGGCCGCCAAGATTTACTGGTCAAACTCGCCACAGATTTTTAAGGTAAGGAACGGTGTGTGTGTGTGTGTGTGTGTGTGTGTGTGTGTGTGTGTGTGTGTGTGTGTGTGTGTGTGTGTGTGTGTGTGTGCGTGTATTTACTTGGTTGTATTTACATAGTTTTTTGTATACAGAACCCAAGATACTCGTACATTTGAGTGGTCCTTTCTTCTAATGTATATTTGTCCAGATGTTCATACTCTCCTCGCCGTTATCGCCACATCAGCAAGTGTGTGTATGTGTGTGTGTGTGTGTGTGTGTGTGTGTGTGTGTGTGTGTGTGTGTGTGTGTGTGTGTGCGTGTGTACGTGAACTTTCATTCACAATGGATTGCTACAAGGAAGAAAAATGTTACTAACAATAAAAAAAAAGAAAAAAGAATTAAAGGAAACAAAAGAAAGAAAAGGCAATTTTAAAAGTGCGCATACTTTTCTATATAACAGAACAAAGTAATACATTGTAATACCCGTCGTTTTATTGTGAAAACAGTAACATTACGTAAACTGTCAATACTTTTATTTATTTTATTTATTTATTTATTTATTATTATTATTATTATTATTATTATTATTATTATTATTATTATTATTATTATTATTATTATTATTATTATTATTATTATTATTATTATTATTATCATTATTATAATTAGCTCAACAATACAGTATAAAAAAGATGTTATTATCGTCCGGAAAACTGTGTATCTATTTAATTATGATTTCTTAATTATCTCGTCAATTTTTCTTTCTTTATGTTAACCAGTTTTATGTTTAACTATATTTCCAAACATCCATTTTTATTATCATATTTAACTATCAAATTCTTTGGGCAACATTACTCTTCAGTTAACTGTATTTTTTTACTTTTTTTTTTTTTTTACTTACTCACTTATTTCTTCCACATAATATTTACATCCCCCAGGCGGCCCCTCCCGGCATTCATTTCCCAGGAGCATCGCAGTAACTTTTCGTATCGCGTCATTACAAGTCTCTTAGATTTTTTCCTGATTATTTTGTGGCGTTTTCGAGAGCCTTCAGTCAAGTTTCCTCAGTCTCTCTCTCTCTCTCTCTCTCTCTCTCTCTCTCTCTCTCTCTCTCTCTCTCTCTCTCTCTCTCTCT
>NC_087161.1:20028522-20053522 GCF_035594125.1 Scylla paramamosain
TACGGCACCGTCTCACTCTTTTTAACCTCACAAGTCTTCTTCCCTTCTCTTTATACTGTAAGGAGGCGGTATTCGTAATCTCCCAAATGCGTCGTCTTTTAAGTATATTCTAAGCTCTGAAATACCACGTCTTTTGGATTACATGTTGTTTTATTTAATATTTTTTAGTGTATAGTTATCATTTAAGGTAGCTCTGAATTTTGAAAGACTTTTACTGTGCTGAAAATATTGTTCTGCTAGCCAGGATATGCAGTATTAAGAATAAATTTAAATGTGAAAAAAACATCTAAATTAGGAGACACAATACAAACAGGAGGATGGCTTAGCACACAAAGTGAAACAATTATGGTATTGATTCATGGTGTGACATTCAAAGTTAGGAAGCAAAATATTTGTATGCTACTTAAATATCAATTTCTGTGACTTTTCCTTCTTGTATTTTAAGGAGATTACTTTTAAGCTCTTTAATGCCACGCCTCTGAATACATACAGACCTGGGTTAGTTTTTAGTTATTATCAGTATTTATGGCATTTTTTTGTGTGTCTTCCTTGTACTTTAAAGTAGGTGTACTTTTATGCTCCCAAATGCCTCGTCCCGAAAAAAAAAAAAAAAAAAAAAAAAAAAATATATATATATATATATATATATATATATATATATATATATATATATATATATATATATATATATATATATATATATATATATATATAAACCAGACACAATTTTTAGTTAACAATATTTGTAGCATTCATTATGAGTCTTCCTTGAAATTTAAAATGTCTCTACTCTTACGCTCCTAAATGCCTCGTGTGAAAAGAAAAAAAGAAAAAAACATACGGACCTGGCATATTTTTTTAAAATGATCAATGTCTGTACTACTTTTTTTACGAAGCTGCCTTTTGCTTGTCCTTTAAAGTGTTTAAGATCAAAATTACCTCGTCAAAATAAAAGTAAAACACGGACTAAAAAAAGTTTTGAATTATTATCAGTATTTTTAGCATTTATTTATTTATGTTTTCTGTCTTCCTTGTAATGTAGCTGTAGTTTTATGCTCCTAAATGAATCGTCTCCAAAAAATCTATCTATCTATCTATCTATCTATCTATCTATCTATCTATCTATCTATCTATCTATCTATCTCTCTCTCTCTCTCTCTCTCTCTCTCTCTCTCTCTCTCTCTCTCTCTCTCTCTCTCTCTCTCTCTCTCTCTCTCTCTCTCTCTCTCTCTCTCTAGTTTTTTTTTATCAGTATTTATAGCATTTTTTATTTTTTTGTGAGTCTAACTTGTATTTTGGTCTCAAGTGACTCGTCTTACAAAATACAGGCTCCGGATCACTGTGAGTGAGTGGGGCAGCCTCGTGTGTCACTGACGGGCAGGTAGGCAGGGAGGGAGGGCAGAGTATGAGCCTCGGCTTGGAAAATGTCCAGGATTTGTTGGGTGAGCGGCGACTGGTGCAGAACTGAGCTTAGTAATTGTGGGAAATTCCAGTTGTGGTCTCTCTCTCTCTCTCTCTCTCTCTCTCTCTCTCTCTCTCTCTCTCTCTCTCTCTCTCTCTCTCTCTCTCTCTCTCTCTCTCTCTCTCGTTTCCGGGATCGTATATGAATGGACTAGTAGTAGTGGCAGTAGTAGTAGTAGTAGTAGTACAGTAGTAGTAGTAATGGTAATAGTAGTTGTAATAGTAGCAGGACCAGTAGTAGCAACAACAACATCAGCAACAGCAGCAGCAGCAGTACTAGTACTGATAGTAGTAGTAGTAGTAGTAGTAGCAGCAGCAGCAGCAGCAGCAGCAGCAGCAGCAGCAGCAGCAGCAGCAGCAGCAGCAGCAGCAGCAGCAGCAGCAGCAGCAGCAGCAGCAGCAGCAGCAGCAGCAGCAGCAGCACCAACAACAACAACAACAACAACAACAACAACAACAACAACAACAACAACAACAACAACAACAACAACAACAACAACAACAACAACAACAACAACAACGGCAACAGTAGTAGTAGTAGTACTAGTAGTAGTAGTAGTAGTAGTAGTAGTAGTAGTAGTAGAGAATCGTGGTTAATTTGGCTTCCATTACTCATGTAATTAAAAATTTTCACCTCGTTCATTGTATTCTTGAAACTTGCCTCGTCTCTTCAGTGCAACCACATAATTATTGAAAAGTGAAATACTTCAAAAAATTTTCCCTTTTGATTTTATTTGAAAAAAAGTGAATTAGTTTATGCACACCTAGTTAATTAGTTTATGCATGTTAAATGACAAATAGAGTATAATTAGTGAGTATATATTTCAATATATGAAGAAAAATTAATACACGGGTAAATTAAATAGGTAAAAGTAGACTAATTAAAATGAAAAGAAGGAAAATTGCTAAAGATTAATAAAGCAATGGATAAATATATAATAAAAAAAAGTATATGAAAATGAATGATAAAAAAAAAGAAACTAATGAAAGTGAATAAAAAACAGTATTTTCTCATTACTGTGACGTTAACCTGAAAAAGTGGAAATTGGTACTCTCTCTCTCTCTCTCTCTCTCTCTCTCTCTCTCTCTCTCTCTCTCTCTCTCTCTCTCTCTCTCTCTCTCTCTCTCTCTCTCTCTCTTCTTTCATTCAACACAGTTTTATCCTCTGTCAGTTTTCGTGTCATTGATTCATGATCTTTTATTTTAGCTTATTTTCATTTTTTTTTTTTGGTATGAACTACTTTTTTTAATTTTCTCCTTTGTTGTTTATTTCGTTGTTAGTTCTTTTTATTCATTCTTACTCTCTTCTTTTCCTCATCTTATTAAATTTCTTCATGTTTCGTTTCTACTTTGTTTCTCTCTCTCTCTCTCTCTCTCTCTCTCTCTCTCTCTCTCTCTCTCTCTCTCTCTCTCTCTCTCTCTCTCTCTCTCTCTCTCTCTCTCTCTCTCTCATGTGATCCACCTCGCATCCACTCAACCAGAACTTGCGGAAATCGAATGCAGGTGGATGAAAAACAGGTGATTGATGCGTCGCTCTTCCGTATTTCCACATAACTCCCTAAGTGGATTGCCAAACTTTCGCTCCACATCACTCCACTTTCTCTGCGTAGTGTATTTCATTCCACGTATTTTATTCTTCATTCATTTATTTATTTTTTTTTATTCTCTCTCTCTCTCTCTCTCTCTCTCTCTCTCTCTCTCTCTCTCTCTCTCTCTCTCTCTCTCTCTCATACCTTTTTTGTCTTATTTTTCTTTTTTTTCTTTTATTTGTTTTACTTTCCTGTGTATTTCATTTCACTTTCTTTTCTTAATTTTTCTTTTTTCTTTCTATATATATATTTTTTTTATTTCGTTGCTGGTTTCTTTTATTCATTTTTAATTTCCTATTCTTTTTCCTCAACTTGTTAATTGAGTTTCTTCGTCCTTCATTTGTACTTCGTTTCTTTCTTTTTCTTTCTTTTCTTGTATTTGTTTCGTCTTTTCTTCTTATTGCTCTTTGTCGTCTTCCTTAGATTTTTGTCGTAATCCCTCACACCTTCCTTGATTGCCTCATTTTCTCCTCCTTTATCCCTCATTTCTCCTTTTTCTTCCTTCTTATACCCACTAATGTTTTTCTTTTTTATCATTTTTAACTTTCTTCTTTCATCTCTTCCACCTCCTCCTCCTTTTCCTCTTCTTCTTCCTCTTCCCTTCTATGATGCTGTTTTTCATTCTCTTCCCCTGCTTTTTCCTCCTTTGTCTCCTTTTCTCTCCGTCTTTCCCTTGCCCCCCATCTTTTCCTTCCTCCTTCCTTCATATTAAACCCATTTCCTACGTCCCATCCTTCTTCTCTTCCTTCATTTATTCCGATCCTATCTTTTAGCCTTTCTTCTCTACCCTCTTTCATCTTTCTCCTCCTTTCTTTCGTCTTTCCCTCCCTTCTTACCCTTCTCTCCTCTCCTTCCCTCTCTCCTCGAACCTTTTTTCTTAACTTTTGATCCGCCTTTAATTAAATTACGGAGGTGCGCCCTAAGTTGACCTCGTATATGTAACCCAACTTAACATTACGTGACCTCCCTTGAGTCATCTTGACCCAGCTTGACCCCTTCATGACCGCCCTTGATTCTTTCTTAATATTTTTGACCGTGCCTGAATCCTCATAACTTGCCTCGTCTCTCTACTCTCTTGTCTAATCTTCTCTTAATCTACTTCGACACCTCTCAGTCCTTCCTGCGTCAGCTTGATTTCTTTCTGGCAGTGTTTGACTCCTTCTAATCCTCCTCGATAAAACCTCAGCTTTTCTCTGTGTTTTTTTTTTTTTTCCTTTCCTCCTGTAGCGTGACCCTAATCCTTCCGCCTTTCCCTCGGTCACATGTCTGACCAGTGAGTTTATGCTGACCTCCATTTCCGTTGCAGACTTTCACAGTGATGCTCGGTGAAAAATACAAATAGCAACTGAACTGGATTCTTTGCAAACTAAACATTCGTGATTTATAAAGTAAGGAATTGATTAATGGGTGAAAAAATATAGTCGTGTATTGTTTTACTGAATTTTTTTTTTTGGGGGGGGGGATAGAACAGTCTGGTTAAGGGATAAAAAAAATGAAACTGAAAAAAAGTGTACTAAATTGCCACTTTCTCAAAATTTAGTAGAAAGGAGTTTCATTCGTATTGGCTAATTTAGTTCCGGGTGTATCTTAATATTCCTCTTTAGCTTAAATAAGACTCCATATGTATTTTTTATTTCCATTTCTCGCAACTTAAAGAAGAATATATTTGCAATTTGTATCTTTACTTGTACCAACAAATTAATTCTGGTTGGCTAATTCAGTAATGGAAGTGTTTTAATACTCCTATTTTGCTTTAAGAAGACTATACCTGCTTCTGTTTCCTTATCTATCTTTACTTATGGCAACAGTTGTCTTAGTGTTCCCCATGAGGTACCTTTAAGCTACCATTCCTGGCCATGCTTTAAGCCAGCCCTTCATATGGTTCGCTCCTTTAAGCTGGGCTTCCCAATAATTCCTTTAAGGGAGCGCTGCCCACCCGTCTTTTAGGTCAGCGCTGCTCGCCAGGTGTGTTTGGTTCTATTACACACACGCGCCATTAAGCGATCTGCTGCGCTGCTTATCTTCGCCTCCCTGATGAGTCTCGGGGGTCTGACAGGCTATATGCACTTTGGCACGCCTTGGCACACTGGCGTATCGGACACTGCCACTTGACACCCCTCACTGCAAGCAGGTGCCACGCCAAGACACCCGGAAGAGAGAATGCTTGGATGAATGAATGGGTAGCCTCGAATGGTATATAGAATATGAGTAATGGAAGTGGATGGAATGATTCTAATAAATAGAGCTGAATAAATGAGAGTGGTCGGATGGATTTGATTCTAATACACATAATTGAATAGTTGGAAGTGGATGGCGGGAAGGATCCGACTAAACAGAAAGGGATGGGTGGATTAATACATGGAAGGGGATGGGTGTGTAAAGTGCCTGGGTATCCGGTACACGTCTTGTTCAGAATTCGAACTCAGGTAAGATTGAACGAGCGGACACAAATGTTAACTGTTTGACTTTTCCAGGCATTCTTATTTATTCATTTATCTTTTTATTTATTTTCTTTCTTTGTGTATTGATTTTTACTAAGATAATTACGTATCATTGTAATCGTTCTTTCAATGGAGATATAGAAGCAGAAGTAAAGGGAATAATGAGGGAAGACAAGCAGAAATTTCACACAGTTTTGTTAAAAATTTCCTCCGCATTAAAGTAATCAATCTTGTTTCATTGTAATCATTCTTTGAAGGGAGAAATGGAAGAAACAATGAAGACAAATGAGAAATGATCAGGAAACAGAAACACATTTTTTTCTGTTCGATATTTGCCTCGCAACAAACAAACCAGTCGTGCATCATTATTGCCAGTCGTCAAAGGCAGGAATGGAAGAAATAGTTGAAGACAAATAGGAAATAATCAGGGAGACAGAAGCTGGACATTTGGCCAGAACAAAAGGAGGCGATAACTGCCAAATCTCGCCAGACGAATCAGATAAAAAACAACCGCAATTACTTTCCTCGTTCTTCCTCCCTCCGGCAAGACACTTTCCATTATAACATTGTCATCTTTATACGTATTTTGCCGCATCCCGCCGCTCGGCCACCCTCACTCCTGTCTCCTGAAGGCCCTAAGTATTACCGCCGAGGCCGTAAGGTCGTCGCGCCATCAGATACCCATCAAAATAACGACCCTGTGGTGCGGAAAAGCCACAGCGACTCCCGGCAACTCTTGATGGAGGAGGAGAGTTGCCGGATATTGCCAAGGGAAGGAGCGTCGCCACGCCCTCCTTCCCTTCCTTCTGCCTTCCTTCCCCAGCAAGTCCTTCCATCTCCTCTCCCTCTCGCCTCACAATGAAATAATTTTATTGCACCATTACTTAAATCCAGATTGCGTACAAGTGATTTTTGTGATAGATGAGATGGTTGTGATTTTCTTAAGTGAACCGTACATGGGTTAAGTTAGTGTGCTTTTGACTCACGGCAGAGAGGATCCACTGGTTCGAATCCCGGTCCGAAAAAAAGACAATTTTGGTTTGTTTACTTCACGCTGTAGCTCATGTTCACTTCGCAGATGATCGGTGCTTGACGCAAGACTAGAAATGATGATCTTGCGTGCAGAGCGAAACGAAAGGTTGGCAGTCCTACCGTTCTGTGTGTTTGTGTGATCTGAGCCACACCCTAGAGGTCAGCTGTCAAGGGATTAGACTTTAGACAATAATAATAACAACAACAACAACAGCTACTACTACTACTACTACTACTACTACCATCACCGCCACCACCACCACCACTACGTATACCACCGTGTTTACTTTGCGGCGCGTCATGAAAACAGTGATATAATTAATGATAGCAATTTATCTAAGCATTTATTTGCTTACGTATCAGTTTCCTTTGTTGCCCAAGTATCATTTACCTTACGTGCGAGATACAGATAGACAGGTGGATAGATAGTAATATGATAGGCGGCCCAGATGGATGGATAAATGTAATAGGATAGTACGGAGATAAGTGGATAGATGGAGGAGGTGAGCTGATACATCCTGAGCACGCCATACCCTCCTCCTCCTCCTCCTCCTCCTCCTCCTCCACTCTCTGATTAGGGCGTGGCGAGAAGGGAGGGGGAGGAAAAAGGAGGAAAACGTGTGGGAGGAGATGTGGAGAGAGTAAGAGGGAGAAAGATGTACAGGAAAGCAGAGAGAGAGAGAGAGAGAGAGAGAGAGAAAGGAGTGGGGAAAAGGGGTCAGGTTTGGGTGTGGCGGTCTTTGAGGACAGTGACGTCACCACCATCATCATTATCACATACAACACCAGCAGCAGCAGCAGACACAACAACAACAACAACAATAATGACAAGTAGTAATACTAGTAGTAACAACATTTACCATCATTCATTCTACTGCTAAGTACTAAACTGCTGTACTACTACTACTGCTGCTACTACTACTACTACTACTACTACTACTACTACTACTACTACTACTACTACTACTACTACTACTACTACCACCGCCACCACCATCACCACCACCACCACCACCGCCACTTATCACACACACCCACTCCTCCCTTGGCATTGCACACCCTGTTTCTAGCACACCCCCTTAAAAGGCCTTCCCTAAGCTTCTCCCTCTTCCTCCCTCCCTCGCCTGCCTTCATCCATCTCTCCCTGCTCCCTGTTTCCCTCCCTTCCCCCTCCCTCCCTCTCCCTCCTGCCCAGGCGATATTTTTAGTGGCTTTTAATTTTTTTTTTTTTTTTTTTTGTATAGAATAGGCCACCTGGAAGTACGTGGAGGGAGACAGGGAGAGTAGGAGAGAGAGGGAGAGTGGGAGAGTGAGAGAGGCAGAGGAAAAGTGTAAGAGGGAGAATGGGTGTGTTTAGTTTTAGTTGGGTAGCTGAGTGCCTGCTGTGAGAGAGAGAGAGAGAGAGAGAGAGAGAGAGAGAGAGAGAGAGAGAGAGAGAGAGAGAGAGAGAGAGAGATAAAGGTTTAATTGGCAGACTGGATGACCTCTTGAATGTGGTTGTCTGACTGGTTCACTGGCTGGCTGACTGTCGTGAAAAAAGTGGCAGAGTGACTGGGAGACTATCTGGGTGGCGAGCTGAATGTTTGTATAGCTAGCTGGATGTATGACTGACTGACTGGCTAGATGACTGGATGGATAACAACCCTTTAAGATACACAGTGACTGGGTGACTGGTTAGCAATGTGGCTGACTAACTGGATGACTGTGTTTAGGATAGTTGATTGTCTTGTTGTATGGCTAACTGGCTGGTTGGATGGTTGAGTGGCTAGTTGACTGGCTGGCTGGTTGACTGGCTGGCTGGTTGACTGGCTGGCTGGTTGACTGGCTGGCAGGTTGACTGGCTTACTGAGTGTCTGTGGCTGGCTAACTGGATAACCGTCTTAGGGTGGTTGATTATTCTGTTGTATGGCTAGCTGGCTGGCTGGTTGGTTGGCTGGTCGACTGGTTGTCTGAGTGGTTGGCTATTTGCACTGGTGATTTGCTAACTTAGTGGGAGTTCGGCTGAGTCCCTTCGTGAGTGGCCGAGGCGGTGAGTGTCTTTGTGTCTGATTGTCTTAAGTGTTTGAGGAAGGAATAAAGTTTTGGAAGTCTGCTTGGGATGGCTGGCGAGGTGGTCGTGGTGGTGGTGGTGATGGTAGTGGTGGTGGTCGTGTGTGTTCTCATAGTAGACACAATGAGTACCTCTCTCTCTCTCTCTCTCTCTCTCTCTCTCTCTCTCTCTCTCTCTCGCACACACACACACACACACACACACACACACACACACACACACATCCTCTCCCACCTACACCTACCCTCCTCCCACTCCCTCCTTTCCCCCTCTCTAAACCACAACATCCTGGCCACTCCCTCCCTCTCTCCCCCTTTTCCTCCATTTCCTCCCATCTCCCTCCTCCCTCCTTCTCTCCCTCCCTCCCTCCCTCCCTCCCTTTCCTCCGTCCCTCCGTCCTTGCGTCAGGGTCCCTGCGTTTAAATGTCACGTATCTCCTTTTTAAAATTCTCTCTCTCTCTCTCTCTCTCTCTCTCTCTCTCTCTCTCTCTCTCTCTCTCTCTCTCTCTCTCTCTGGTTTTTCCTCTCATCACTCTTCCTTCACTTCCTATCCACACCTCATCCATTGCATTTCTCTTTACCCTCTCTCTCTTTCTTTCCCTTTCTCAGTCTTTTATGTGTTTCCAAGTAGTAGTAGTAGTAGTAGTAGTAGTAGTTAATAACTTTTCAACATAGTCTCTCCCTCTTCCCTCCCTCCCTTACTTCAATTTCTCTCTTCTTTTCTGCAACTTTTTTCCTCAACCTTTTTTTTCCAAACTCCCTCCCTTTCCATCCCTTCCCATTTCTTCCCTCCCCTTTTTCTTCCTTTCTTTTCTTTCCCTTTTCTTTTTTTTTCTTTTTATTTCGCAACCATTCTTTCTCATCCAGCTTCTCTGCCTCCCTCCCTCCCTCCTTCCCTCCCTCCCTCCCTCCCTCCCTCCCTCCCTTTTATACACATAGGGGAGGGAGGATGAAGGGAAGGCGGTCAAAGGGAAGCGGTGAGGGGGATTGAAACTACATCATAGAGAGAAGAACTGGAGGAGGAGGAGGAGGAGGAGGAAGGAAGGAAGGAAGGAAAGAAAGAAGGCCACCACACTGACCTCCTTCGCTATCTTGGAGAAAAACGCTTTATTTTTTTATTTTCTCATTTTTAACCTAATTTTTATATATTGTATATTGTTTTAGTAAGAATGTTGGTGAGAGTTATTTTGTGTGTGTGTGTGTGTGTGAGTGAGTGTGTGTGAGTGAGTGTTTATTAGTGTATTTGTCTTTGTTCTTGTTCTTTTATTTATTTTTTTCTCGTCCTTTCCATTTTTCATTTCCCGTACTATCTACTTCACTCTTCTTTATTTCTACTATTCGTTACTTCTCTTTTCTTCCTTCCATTCTCCTTATTTTCCTTTCTACATCTCTTTAAATTCAAATCTTCCCTCCTACTCTAATCTTCCCTCCTTCTACTCTTTCTCCATTCTTCCTTTTTATCTATTTTTTTTTCTCATCCTTCCTCCTTCCCTTCTATATTCCATCCCTTTACTTAGATTGCTCCTTTTCTTTATTTCCTCCATTCATTTTTTCCTTTCTTTCTTCTCTGCTCCTTCCTTTCTTCTCTCGTACTTCACTATCTTTACTCTCTTCCTCCTCCAGTCTTCCTTTCCCATCTCTTTCCTTTCTTTTTTTTTCGCTTCCATTCTTCTTCCCTTCCATCTTTCCTATCTTCTCCTCGTGCTCTCTCTTCCTCCCTCTCTTCCACTGTCATTCCCTCTTTTATTCTTCCTTTCCCCATCTCTTTCTAAGCTTCTTTTCTTGCTCCTCCATTTTTTTCCATTCCTTCCACCCTTTCCTATCTTCTACCCGCTCGCTCTCCCTCTTCCCCTCTCGCTCTCTCCCTCTTTCTGGTGGTCTCCCTTCAAGCACTTTATTCAGTTCGTCACTTTCCTCACACTTTCCTAACTCTTTCAATCCCCACCTTGTTTTCCACCCTTCTTCATTTTCTTTCCTCCATCCTACTCCTCCTCCTCCTCCTCCTCCTCCTCCTCCTCCTCCTCCTCCTCCTCCTCCTCCTCCTCCTCCTCCTCCTCCTTTCTCGGGTCTATTGAATGAAGGTAAAAGCTGATTTCCTAAGGTTGTAAAGATGAAAGGTTTATTTCACACTTACTACCTTTTACCACACGCACGCACACACACACACACACACACACACACACACACACACACACACACACACACACACACACACACACACACACACACACACACACACACACACACACTTATCTAATAGTCTTGGCAAGCGACATGTGCGTGTGTGCGTGTTTTTTGGAGCAAGAGAGAGAGAGAGAGAGAGAGAGAGAGAGAGAGAGAGAGAGAGAGAGAGAGAGAGAGAGAGAGAGAGAGAGATCTGTAAAAGGAAGATGAAAGGACGGCGAAAGAAAGTGAGAGAAGAAAGAGAAAGAGAGCGAGAGAGAAAGCAAATGGAGGAAAGCAAATGAAGTTATTGGAGAGAAAAGCGGTCGAGAGAGAGAGAGAGAGAGAGAGAGAGAGAGAGAGAGAGAGAGAGAGAGAGAGAGAGAGAGAGAGAGAGCAAACATTGAGATAAACGGAAATAGAGAGGCATTTTGGAGGATGGAAGGATCACCAATCTTCCCTTCTTTCCTCCTTTTCTCTCTCTCCTCTTCTCGCTCTTCTTTCCTTCGTTTCTCCTTTAATCCCTCCTTCCCTCCCTTCCTCCCTTTCTCCTTCCCACTCTTGTATATTTTTGAAAAACTTTTCATACATATTTCAACAGCATTTTTCTTTTCCTCCCACATTCTTCCAGTTCTTTTCTCTCTTTCCTTCTCTTCTTCCATTCCCTCGCGTTCTTTACTATTCATTTTCTCTCTTCATTATTCCATTTTTTTATTTTTATTTTCAGTTTTCTTTATTTCTCTTCCCTCACTGTTCATTTTATACTTTTTTTCCGATTTTCCTCTTTCCTCTCTCTTTTCTTTGCTCTCTTTTCCTTACTTTTTATCGATGTGCCAAGTGACGTTATGCTGCACCAGCTGCCACGGAGGGAGGAAGGGAGGAGGAGGAGGAGGAGGAGGAGGAGGAGGAGGAGGAGGAGGAGGAGGAGGAGGAGGAGGTGGAGGATATTAGGTAAGTATGAACGCTGAAAAGAAGCAAAAGGAAAAAAAAGAAAATGAGAAAGAAGAAAATAGTATGGAAAAAGATGAGGAGGAGGAGGAGGAGGGAAATATGGAGGAGGAAGAAGGCATGCAAAATTAGGCCAAGAGGTTGAAAAGAGAGAGAGAGAGAGAGAGAGAGAGAGAGAGAGAGAGAGAGAGAGAGAGAGAGAGAGAGAGAGAGAGAGAGAGAGAGAAGCAGGAAGTGGAAGAGGGGAAAAGAAGTAGGAGGAAGAGGAGGAGGAGGAGGAGGAGGAGGAGGAGGAGGAGGAGGAGGAGGAGGAGGAGGAGGATTTAGAAAAAGAGAATGAGAAAGAATAGGATTAAGAAGAACAGTAGGAGGAATGAGAAAAGAAGTAGGAAGATGTAGAAGGGAAAGAGAGAGAGAGAGAGAGAGAGAGAGAGAGAGAGAGAGAGAGAGAGAGAGAGAGAGAGAGAGAGAGAAGGATTATGGAGGAGGAGAAACAGGTGTCTGTCATTTCAATTAGATAATTACCCGTAGTTTGATTTGATTAAGGACATGATTAGCCTAAGAGGAACAATTACATGATTACGTGTGTGTGTGTGTGTGTGTGTGTGTGTGTGTGTGTGTGTGTGTGTGTGTGTGTGTGTGTGTGTGTGTGTATTTCTCCCTCCCCTTATCTCCCCTCCTCGTTAATCTTTCTCTATGTTTACCCTTATCATCCCCTCACCTCCTCTCCATCTCTTCTGTCTTCTCTCTTCTCTTCTCTCTTTATCTTTCCATCTTTCATTTCCAGTATATATCAGGTTTATACGTGGCAGTCCCTGTATGAAATATACTTACCTATTTCCACTATAATCCCCATCCATAAATCCGTCTAATCTTCTCTTAAAGCTCCCTAATGTCTTAGCTCTAACAACTTGATTACTGAGTCCGTTCCATTCATCTAACAATCTGTTTGGGAACCAATTTCTTCCAAGTTCTTTTTTTAAACCTAAATTTTTCAAGCTTGAACCCGTTACTTCTTGTTCTGTCCTGGTTGCTGATCCTAAGAATTTTGCTTACGTCTCGCTTATTATAACCGATATACAACTTAAAGATTTCCAAGTATATATATATATATATATATATATATATATATATATATATATATATATATATATATATATATATATATATATATATATATAAGAAAAAGAAACAATTGTAAACCATAATGAAATACAAAAGAGGAACTAGACGAAAGTAAATCAAACGAATACAAAAGAAGACGTATAGGGAAGGAGAAAAAAAATGGGAGAAGAAATGAAGGAAAGGAAGATAAATGAGAAATAATAACATATGGTTTAGAAGCGGGAAAAAAAGAAAAAAGAAAAAAATATATACATATATATAATATAATATATATATATATATATATATATATATATATATATATATATATATATATATATATATATATATATATATATATATATATATATATATATATATATATATATATATATATATATATATATATATATATATATATTTTTTTTTTTTTTTTTTTTCCCGCTTCTAAACCATATGTTATTATTTCTCATTTATCTTCCTTTCCTTCATTTCTTCTCCCATTTTTTTTCTCCTTCCCTATACGTCTTCTTTTGTATTCGTTTGATTTATTTTCGTCTAGCTCCTCTTTTGTATTTCATTATGGTTTACAATTGTTTCTTTTTCTTATTCATTTTTCTCTGTATTCATATTTTCCATCTTTTGTTGTGATTTTTTTCTTCCATGTAATATATCGCTCGTATACTTACCACAAGTCTTCTTTTCGTCATGCATTTCTCATGTTTTCTCCTCTTCCTTTCTTATTCATTCATACTTCTCGTTATATTTCATTGCTCATCCTTTATTCATATATTTCATCCCTCTGCCTTTCCTTCCTGCCTCATATTATTTTCAAGTGTTTTTTATTTATTTATTTATTTTTCGTATGTTGCTATTTTTGTGTATCTTCATAATTTTTTTCCGTTTTATATTTTTCATCATATTTTTCGCAGCCTCTGCTTATCAAATTAAGCTCATAATTTCATCTGTTTTATTTTATTTTTTTTTTTACTGCATATTTTACCTCTGCATTAGAGATGTAGTTTATATGTTCTATTTAGTTAGCTCTCATTACTTCTCTTCTTTTGTCGTTTTTTTTACATTCTTTACTCTCTTTCTGTGGCTCATCATCTCATATTTTTGTCTTTATATTCTTGCTCTATCTCCTTTTTCTCTTTCTTTTCATTTTTTTTTTTTTTTATGTCTTCATTATACGATTTGTCTCCAATTTGTAATTCGCTCCATTCTCGCCTCTCTAATTCATCCCCCATTCTATTTATTTTTCCCGTCTGTCCCTCGCTTCTCCCGCCCACTTCCTCCTCTCCGCGATAAAAAGGCCCAAGTCCCCCCTTAATATTCACGCTCTATTTGTGGCACAGAAAATAGGATTCGTCAATTTCTTTCCTCTTATTGGTAGACACATTGTTCCCCTTCCCAGTTTTTTTCCCCTGTCAATATTTTTCACCCTTCCAATACTGTCACTTTCTTTTCTTTTTTTATTCCCTCACTACAATATCTTTATGGTTTAAATTCAGTGTTATCTGCGTTTTATCTATTCTGGTTGATGATGTGCTGTTGTGTGATGGAGTAATGGTAGTTTTGAATCAGCGAAATAGTTTGGAAGAAGTTTGTGCGAGACTCGGAGATTCAGTACTGTCATCTCCATTGTTTCCTCTTGACTGTTGCGGTGATCATCGGGTACGTGTAGCAGAGCACTTTGTGGGCCATGGTATGCTCAGAGTCAGAGGTCGTGTAGTGTTCTGCAGTACGCCCTGAGTTATATTATGTCTTGTATTCCCTTTGATATATTTTCTTTCTCCTTTGTAAAGTCTATCAAGTGATGGATTTTTAGACCAGAGGACTTAGGATTGGAAATGTTTAGCACAATGGAAGTGAGTACAGGATCTTAAGAACACAAGAACATAAGAAAATAAAGGAAGATGGAAGGAGCCATTAAGCTACACGTGGCAGTCCCTGTATGAGATATTTCTTATTTCCACCATCATCCCCACCTATAAATTTGTCTAATCTCCTTTTAAAGCTCCGTAATGACTCAGCACTAACAACTTGAATACTGAGTCCAGTCCATTCATCTACCAGTGATTGGTCAGTAATTGTTCATGGCTATACCCTCGGTGGTTGAAACTTACCCGTGGAGAGGCTGAAAGATGGCAGTGGTGTCTTTATTCGTACCCGTGTAGAGGCTGAAAGATGGTAGTGGTGTCTTTATTTGTCAGTGGGCCTTTTTGTGATTCCTTTGGGTCTTTATTTTTATTTCTGTGGGTTTTTTTTTTTTTGTCTTATTTCAGAGGCCATTTTGTCTTATTCTAGTGCGCCTTTTGTGTTATTTTAGTCTTTTGTCTTATTTTAGTGTTACTTGGGTGGGCATTTTTGTTATTCCAATGAACCTTTTTCTTGTTTCAATGGTTCTTTTTATGTTTCAGTGTGGCTTTTCTTGTTTCAGTGGGCCTTTTTTCTGAGTTCTTACTTCAGTGGGCCTTTATGATTTCAGTGTGTCTTTTTCTGATTTCAGTGGGTGTTTTTTTCTGATTTCAGTGGGTGTTTTCTTATTTCAGTGGACCTTTACTGATTTCAGTGGATGTCTTTCTGATTTCAATGGGTTTTTTTCAGATTTCAGTGGGTTTTTTTCTGATTTCAATGAGGCTTTTTCTTATTTTAGTGGGCCTTTATTTTATTTGAGTCGGTCATTTATTTATAGTGTTTTATTGCTCAAAGCCTCAGTCCCCTCTTACATAAAATAAAGTGAGCGAGGGAAGCTAAGAAGACAGAATCAAGACCAAGCTCCTTAACCACTGCAGTTTATAAAGTACGTTAAAGTGAAATGAAAATGTTGGATACTGTTACTGAAATGAAAAGTGTCCGTGGCGGGAAGCACGTGCCCTATGACATCACCGGCTCCCCACGTCATCACTGCTCCGCCTCGTGCAGCCAGTCTCGTCCAGGCAGCAACAGCAGCAGTAGCAGTAGCAGTAAGAGGAGTAACAGACGGTTGTTGCTGTTAGCTCAATTGGAAATACTCGCTGTGTTTGCCTTGCCTTGCCTCGGTGTGTGTGAAAGTGATCCCTCGAGGTGTGATGGAGTCGTGAGATCGTGTCAAAGCAGTTTTCTCTCAGTGTGGCAGTGTGAAGCGTGGCGACAATAACAGCGAGTGAAGAATGTGACCTTTGCTCTCTCTCTCTCTCTCTCTCTCTCTCTCTCTCTCTCTCTCTCTCTCTCTCTCTCTCTCTCTCTCTCTCTCTCTCTCTCTCTCAAGACTCACTCTCTGAAAACAATGCCGTCGAGCTGTTACTCCCAACACACCATTATGTCCGTAAAGTGTGCCATGGTGAGTGTTGTTGTGTTACTGAATGTATGTTGTTGGTGTTCACTGTAAATGTACTATAAGGAATTACTGTCTGCTATGATATTGAGATAAGAAATTATGGGAAAATTTTCATTTTATTTTCCATTTCATTTCAGTTTTCATAGTCAAAGGATATATATATATATATATATATATATATATATATATATATATATATATATATATATATATATATATATATATATATATATATATATATATATATATATATATATACCTTTTTAGTTTCTCACCGATAAGCTGTACATTTTTCGGGATATTTTTCTTTTCCTTTTCTTTCCTTTTTTTTTTTTTTTTCCTACATAAGACATTTATTTATTTTTCTCCGTGTAAGAATCGTTCTTACCTTCGCGCAACTCTGTCTTCTTGTCTGACGCAAGGGTTAACCAGTATTCTCAATCTTCCATCCCTTTTACTGGTAAACTGTGGAGCTTCTTGCCTGTTTCTGCGTCTCGAAATCTTTCAAGGGGGAGGCTTGAAAACACTTCAGTTTTAGATAATCTTTTTGGCTCTTTCCTTTTATGGATTGGAACCTCAGCGGGGCTTTTTTTCTTCCTTTTTTGTTGCTCTTGGCAAGAGCAACTCTTAAATAAAGTTTTAGAACCACCTTGACATTATTACTGAAACTGATATCCTTAAGCTCTTTATTTAACTGTTCACACATCTCTTTACACACTAAAATAATTCATCTTTTCAATCTCGTCCTAGTAAGTTTTCACACCAGATTTCACCCTCTTAAAAAGAAAAAAATCTCACCTCATTAGCATTTACCGGCATCAAAATTTATGCGTTTCCTAACATATTATTCAGCCTAATTTTATCTCCCCTTTCCCCGTCTTTTCCTGGCATAATCTCGTCTTCAATCATATTTTTTTTAGTTGAAATCATCGCCTCCCTTAAAACCCTTCCCTTCATTCCGGCACACTCTGATCATGAGCCCAAATCGATCCACTAAATAACCCGCGTCACCCGCGTTTCATAATCCGTATTATGAAACGATTCTACGCTGCAGCTTCACTACTTGCAAAAGGATCTAGAGCCTAGATGAAGTTAGTGTTTTCTGAAGTGTTTTTTTTTACTGTTGTAGTGACATATTAGCAAGATTTCTACGTATTAACAGAAGAAACACCATTGAGAACCCGCGGAATCATCTCCGTGGTCTTTGAAAATAATCGTGGTGAGTGAGCGAAGCGTACGAAGAGTACGGGCCTGAGTCCTTCCTCCTGTTGATATATTTCTATTTGCGCAGTTTTTCTTCCGCTAAAATTTGCACGGCTCAGGGGACGCAAAAGTTGGCGGGGAGTAATAATCGCGTCTGTCTCCGACCTGATGGGGAACTTTAATCATGAAAATTTTCTTGTTAATTTTTATTTGTTTATTCTTTTCAGTCGTTCTGGCTGTGATTGATAGCGTTTATTATCGCTATGATGCTAGAGAGAGAGAGAGAGAGAGAGAGAGAGAGAGAGAGAGAGAGAGAGAGAGAGAGAGAGAGAGAGAGAGAGAGAAATACTTGGTAAATGAACTTACGGATGCGGAAAAACTACACAAGTGTGAATAAGTCATAAAAGAAAGACAGTGAGTTGCAGTAATGAGAAAGTACAGACGGATAAAGAAAGGAAAAGAAAGTACGATAATCCACGAAATTTAGTGCAGATATGTAAGAACTATGTAAATGAAAATTATACGAATTACGGTTATAATGAAACTTATTGCAGTTCATAAAAAAAAAACTATAAAAATTAATTGAACGAAATAAAGAAATAAGAAATAGTGAAATAAATATAACATAAATGGACATAATATAGATAGAGAACATGAAGAAAAGAAAGGGGCGAAAACTAAGACTCTAAATGTTACGAAAGAAAACAACACCAATAAAATACTAAAATACCAAGGGAACTACAAACCAAAGGACAATATTATAACACAGCGCAATATCGTAACACGCAGTACTTACAACACAGCTTGACTATAACAGTGAGTAATGCCGCAGGACCAAACACAATAATAATACTTGTAATTATGACCTTCGTTAAGTACCGCCCAATTAATTTCCGAATCCAAACTCAAAGAAAATGTTACCTTTCCTTTTTTTCCTCCTCATTAGCACACGACACCTGGCTTACCTTTGGCTGGGGGATGGGAGGGAGGATGGAGGGGTAGAGGGGAAGGGAAGGTGGACAGGAAGGGAGGGAGGAAGGGAGAGAGGAAGGGAGGGAGAGAAGTGGTGGTTGGGGAATCGCGGCGGCCATCCTCTTCATCAAGTCTCTCTCTCTCTCTCTCTCTCTCTCTCTCTCTCTCTCTCTCTCTCTCTCTCTCTCTCTCTCTCTCTCTCTCTCTCTCTCTCTCTCTCGCCTACCTGCATTGGGGAAGTAGTAGAAGAGGTCATCAGCATCCCTCATCTCTCTCTCTCTCTCTCTCTCTCTCTCTCTCTCTCTCTCTCTCTCTCTCTCTCTCTCTCTCTCTCTCTCTCTCTCTCTCTCTCTCTCTCTCTCTCTGTAGCATTTAGCTAGTGTGGTCTGCGTGCATTATATTTCGAGGTCTTTTTCTCGCATTTGTTTTCTCTTCCTTTTCGTTGCATTTACGCGAAAGAAAGAAAAGCAAATGCGTAATACGAATAAAAGCTCTGTTGTTTATGTGCTTTGTTTTTTCTTACCAATAATCTTTTTTTCTTGTTCTTAATGTATACAATGACAATGAGAACGACTGACGAACTGGCGGACTGACTGGACAAAGGGTAATAAAAGAACAAAGCTTAAGAAAGAAGAATAAAAATGTATGAATAGTAAACGCTGCTTTTTTTTTTTTTTTCCTCCTGTCCTTATTCATCTTGCTGTTTTTATTCATCCTGTTTTTATTCTTCCTGGTTGATGGCCGGGGTTCGAAATGAGGCACAAATATACTCGACGTTAAGGATTTACCATTGTGCCAGTGTGTGTGTGTGTGTGTGTGTGTGTGTGTGTGTGTGTGTGTGTGTGTTTTGTAATAGCGTCAGTTTTGTTTAATTGACACTGGACGCAATATTAATTAATTAGCGTGATGTAACTGACCTTCCTTACAACGAAATTTAATTATCGAATACCTTTAATGAGAGAGAGAGAGAGAGAGAGAGAGAGAGAGAGAGAGAGAGAGAGAGAGAGAGAGAGAGAGAGAGAGAGAGAGAGAGAGAGAGATGACTCGTATATATATTAATTTAACGCGAAATAAACTCAAGCATTCTCTCGTTTATTTCACCTGCCATTTTTTTTCCCCATGCATTGTTTTGTGTTTAATCTGGGCACCTGTAATTAATGGAGGCGCAGGTAAAGGGTTAGTGCTCTGCGACATGAATTATTTGCGCTGAAAACATCAATGCAATTTACGGCTCAGCGGCAGACAGCTGGCCGAGCGTGACGGATTGCAGGGCGGGCACGAGGGAGGGAGTACGCGAGGTGATGTGAAGTATGGGGGAAAGGAAAATGTGGAGTTATCATTATTATTATTATTATTATTATTATTATTATTATTATTATTATTATTATTATTGGTGTTGTTGGTGTTGTTATTGTTATTATTTTTGGTGTTGGTGTCATTATTGCTGGTAATATTGTTACTGTTGTTATTCTTGTTGTTGTTGTTGTTGTTGTTGTTGTTGATGGGGGTGGTGGTGTTGGTATTGCTGTTGTTGTTTGACGCGCACTGTGACCGTCACTTTCATCGTCGTTTTCGTCGTTGTAGTAGTAGTAGTAGTAGTAGTAGTAGTTGTTGTTGTTGTAGCTAATATTCCCGTCATAAAAGTGTTAGTGTAGTTCGGCACGTTTAAAAGAATCACTATCTTTCAATCTGAATTTAATATTTTCCTCTGCTCCAGGGTGTGATTAGTTTGCAGTTTTATCACGAAAGGAAGATTGGATAAGGGTGAAAAGAAAGGCCGCTAATTGAAGCTCCCTAGTTATAAAATAATAGTAGAACTCCTAAAGGTGCGAGGTTGGCTTAACCCTCGGAGTGCCCTCATGTTGTTTTCTTATAGTCATGTATAGTGATACTGCTGGATTATTTAATAGTGAAATTCATAAACGTAACGAGAATGCAAAAAGAAAACAGTGAAACGCAAAAAAAAAAAAAAAATATCAAGATAAAATAATTGGAACGTATTCATTTAAAGAAAAATACGTAGAAAAACATCCGGAAATATGGGAACTTAAATTTTGTCATGAAGTTAAGAATGGAAAAAATCGCCATTGTAAAATGTTAAAAAAATTTTTCGTCTTTTTTTATTTTCTGGAATTGGGAGGCAGTTTTTTTCCCCTTCAGATATTGGGGCGCAGATGACGGGATGAATACATAAATAAAAAGTGAGGCAGTGAGGTGAATGTGTAAGGAAACGCGACCATCCAGCCATTCTTCATCCTTCGACGAAAAAGTCATACGAAGTAAAAAAGGAGATAAGGAAAGATTGTCAGTTCAAGGCTTAGAGATGACTTGATATTGTGAGGCAGGTGCTGAAGTCCAATGTAGGAAGGAAGGAAGGAAGGAAGGAAGGAAGGAAGGTAGACCGTTTAAAGTCTCCGTTGAAATGTTTTGCCACATCGACAAAAAAAATAAATAAGTCGCAGAAGGAAAGAAGGAAGGAAGGAGAGAAAAAAAGGATGGATGGAGTGAAAAGTTCAGAGGTAAAGGAAAAAAAATATATATATCAGCGGAAATGCCTCTCACAGGACCGAGCGAAAACATGCACAGAAAAATCATCAGCAGCAGCAACAACGAAATCAACTGAGGTCTTAGTCTCAGAACAGAGGAAAAATGTTAAAACAAAAGATAAAAGTTTTAGCTGCCTGAATAGAAAACAAGGAAAAGCGGAAAATCAGGATCAGTTTTCATGTTTGAGCTAAAACGAGAAAAGATTACAAAACAAAGTTTAAAGTACAGAAAGAAAATTAAGAAAAAAGTGAATTAGTTGAAATTGAGAGAGAGAGAGAGAGAGAGAGAGAGAGAGAGAGAGAGAGAGAGAGAGAGAGAGAGAGAGAGAGAGAGAGAGAGAGAGAATTTCCTTCATAAATATTGCACGTGGAAGGGGAAGGGTGGGAATGGTGATGAAGAAGGGGAGGAGAGAGAAACAAAAGAAAATTGAAATATGAAAATACATGTGAACGAGGAAAGTGAAATAATTAAGGAAAATGAGACAACATGCAGTAAACAACAAGAAGCGGATGATGTGATAATGAAGTTGAAAATTAGATGAAAAATGATGTAATTAAACAATTAACATATCTTCATTGAGAGAGAGAGAGAGAGAGAGAGAGAGAGAGAGAGAGAGAGAGAGAGAGAGAGAGAGAGAGGAGGGGAAAGGGATACTGTTGTAATTGAGAGAAGGATGAAGGACGTAGAGAAAACACTTAAAAAGATAAACAAGAAAAACAAAAACAGATGGAAGATGAAGAGAAAAGCGGTGATGAAGAAACATAATGAGAAAAGGAGGGAGAGTTAAGGAGAGAGAGGAAAGAAAGCGGAAGAAGAGGGAATAGGATTAGAGGTAAATTTGTAAGAAGAGAAAGAAGATAAGAGGGGAAAAGATAGAAGAAGAGGAGGAGGTGGAGGAGGAGGAGGAAATGGAAATGAGAGAGAGAGAGAGAGAGAGAGAGAGAGAGAGAGAGAGAGAGAGAGAGAGAGAGAGAGAGAGAGAGAGAGAGAGAGAGAGAGAGAGCAGAAAGCCACGGACAAGTTTTGGGAGGGAGGGAGGGAGGGAGGAAGGGAGGAAGGAAGGAAGGAAGGAAGGAAGGAAGGAAGGAGAAAACGGAGAGATGAATGAATAAAGGAGGAAAGACTGATTGAAAGAACATAAAAAAAAGTAGGGAGACTGCAAAAGGCTAGTTTACCTACACAAGTTAACTCTTGGGAGGGATGGAAAGGAGGAAGGGAAGGGAGAGATGGAGAGATGGAGGCTGTTGGATGGGCAGGGGGAGGGCAGGAGGCTGATAAAAGTGTTGGTGCAAAAGTTTGGTGCAGGAAGACACGTGAGAGATGTGTCCTAAGTGGTACTGTTGTCTCCTTGACGCTTGGCCAACCCCGGGCGACTCCACTCAACCACTTGTTCACTCACCGACTCACTGAACCACTCACTCACTCGCTTATTCGCTCTCTGATCTGCTCACTTACTCACTGTTCGATTGATTCAATAGCTTAATAATACATGATGTTTCAGCTGACTGCCTGAACCTGTATCACAATCGACTGAAACCCTGACATCGACTGACTTACCAACTGACTGATCGACTGACTCACTAACATGATTGACCTCCCCCATCGACGGACTTACCCACTGCCAGCATACACACTGGCAACCACACAGTACCCAGGGTCACTGCATGAGAGACAACCTGACAGACTTACTGATCTACCGACGGCTTGACTGATCGATTCACTCGCTAACCAATCGGCTGACGGATCGACTTAAATGGACTGAAATTTACTACATAATCGATCATCTGTCTGTCTACAGATTGAAATTAATATGTATTCTGTCATCTAGTGTTATCTCTGTGTATAGAATCAGATCTACTACATATTCTGTCATCAAGGAATATGTCTGTCTACGGATCCGTTTCCTGTCACAACACGCCAGACAATCCTACACCATCCTGTTCTCGTGCCGGCCAGTGTGCTACCGTGTCCCCGTGTCCCTGTGTTACCTTGTCTGTGTCCCCGTGTCCCCGTGTCTTCGTGTCTCTGTGCATGATCGCCTTCCGTGAATCCTCGCCTCTTGACTGACTGTCTGAGCGGGTGGGTGGCGGGCTGAATGAACGAGAGGTTGAGCGAGTGAGTGAGCGAGAGAGCGAGTGAGTGAGACAAAGCAGAAAGAACGCCTTTATCCAGCTTAAATCTGGACCATTGTCGCCGGCGGGTCGTGAGGCGGGGAGGGAGAGGGAGAGGGAGAGGAGACAGAAAAAGAAGGAAGGTGCTGGGAGGGAAGGAAGGAGTGAGGGGGTAGTCATAGTGGAGAGAGAGAGAGAGAGAGAGAGAGAGAGAGAGAGAGAGAGAGAGAGAGAGAGAGAGAGAGAGAGAGAGAGAGAATGCTTGGAGGTGGAAAGAAGCACGTGGGAAGAAGAAGAAGAAGAGGAGGTAGTGGTGGAGGTGGTGGTGGTGGTGGTGATGTTGAATGGAGGGAGACGGATTAGAAGAAGGAAGGAAGCGAGGGAGGGATGGGGAGAGGGACAGGGGATAGGGAAGGTAACGGAGAGGTTAGAGAGTTAGAGAGGGAGAAGGAAGGACCGGAGAGAGGAAAGTAGGGAAGAATGGGAGGAGATAACTGAGGTGTACCAAGAGGGAGAGACGGAGGAAAGGAGGGAGGGAGGAGGGTGAGAGAGGGAGGGAAACGTAACGGGGGAGAGAGAGAGAGAGAGAGAGAGAGAGAGAGAGAGAGAGAGAGAGAGAGAGAGAGAGAGAGAGAGAGAGAGAGAGAGAGAGAGAGAGAGAGAGAGAGAGAGAGAGAGAGAGAGAGAGAGAGAGAGAGAGAGAGAGGTTACGGAACAAAGCGGAAAGAAAAAAATATTACGCACAAAAAGTAAAAAAAAAGTAAGAAGGGAAAAGAATAAGATCTTGAATGAATGAGACGAAAACTGACAAAGAGAAGGACAAAAAAGCATTGAAAGAAAGAAAGAAAAAGATCGAGACAGAGAGAGAGAGAGAGAGAGAGAGAGAGAGAGAGAGAGAGAGAGAGAGAGAGAGAGAGAGAGAGAGCTCCTCCACTCAAGAAAATCGATGTTGGGGGAACCATGACTCACACGGATCAGGGAACGAGAGAGAGAGAGAGAGAGAGAGAGAGAGAGAGAGAGAGAGAGAGAGAGAGAGAGAGAGAGAGGGGGGAGGGAGAGGAAGACATGAGTAGTGTGAAGAGACCAGTGAGTAGCGGAAGGTTTGTAGTGTATCCCGAAGGGGGAGAGAGAGAGAGAGAGAGAGAGAGAGAGAGAGAGAGAGAGAGAGAGAGAGAGAGAGAGAGAGAACAACAACATTCCCACAAGTAGAAGATAATAATGTCGAGGCGGGGGGACACACACACACACACACACACACACACACACACACACACACACACACACACACACACACACACACACACACACACACACACACACACACACACACACACACACACACACACACAGAGAGAGAGAGAGAGAGAGAGAGAGAGAGAGAGAGAGAGAGAGAGAGAGAGAGAGAGAGAGAGAGAGAGAGAGAGAGAGAGCATGAGGGAGGGTGACGCATAAATTGATCGTATATTGTACGCTCAGCTGCACACACACACACACACACACACACACACACACACACGAGACATCTTAAATTATGAGGCTGAGATAATTTTTCCGTAAGACAACTTAAGTAAATACACAAGTAAGGCGCTACCATTTGTTTCCTGGAGGGAGTGAGGGGGAGAGGGAGGGGGAACAGAGAAGAGGAGGGATGGGAAGGAAAAAGGAATTTAAGAACAAATATAAACACACAGGTCAAGAGAGAGAGAGAGAGAGAGAGAGAGAGAGAGAGAGAGAGAGAGAGAGAGAGAGAGAGAGAGGGGGGGGGACAGACAGACAAACAGACAGACAGACAGACAATGACATTACGTTTCATTGGACAGAAGCAAAACCGAAAGGAAAGAGGTGAATAAATTGATGTACTGGTGAAAGAATGTTGTAAGAGAAGACACACTGATGGACAGAGAGACGAACCCGAGGAAACTAATAAAAAGACGCAGGAAGGAACCGCTGACACTGACTGACGGCATTGGATTAAGAATACAGTGAAATAAACAAAGACGGACACATATAAAAGACAGACAAATAAACACGCAGGCACACTGAAGGACAAAATAAAA
>NC_087161.1:20063522-20071022 GCF_035594125.1 Scylla paramamosain
AAGGAATAAAAAACAAGTATAGGAAATAAAAAGGAAAGATCAGAGGGAGCGAAGGAAAAGGAAGAGTAAATGTAAAAGGAGATAAAAGAGGAAGAAGAAAAGGGAATGTAGGAAGACCGATAAAAGAAGGATAAAATGGAGAAAGGCGGGAAATGGGAGGAAGAAAAGAGGAGACATGAAAAGGATGAAAATGAAAGAATAAGAAAGAGAAGAAGATGAATGAGACGAGGTGAATGAAAGGGAAGGGTCAGAAAGACAGAGGAGGAAAAATAAGAGATATTACTATTATTATTATTATTATTATTATTATTATTATTATTATTATTATTATTATTATTATTATTATTATTATTATTATTATTATAGCTAATACCACCACCACCACCATCCCTTCTACTACTACTACTACTACTACTACTACTACTACTACTAAGTGAAAGTACTGTTCTCATGTCTGTAGTGTAGCATTTGTAAGTAAGAGGAGTAAGTGGAGTTTCCCGTCGTGTCTCTAAGTTAAGTAGAAGCTGTACTCTTGCTGTAACATCAAAGCGAGAGAGAGAGAGAGAGAGAGAGAGAGAGAGAGAGAGAGAGAGAGAGAGAGAGAGAGAGAGAGAGAGAGAGAGAGAGAGAGAGAGAGAGGAAGGAGGTTACGAAACAGTGATAAGAATAAAAATACTACACATGAAAAAAATACAGAAAAAATAAACAAAAAGAATAAGAACATGAATGAATGAGACGAAAAACTGATAAAGAAAAAGAACAAAATACATTGAAGGAAAGAAAGAAAGAACGAGAGAGAGAGAGAGAGAGAGAGAGAGAGAGAGAGAGAGAGAGAGAGAGAGAGAGTTACCCAATACCTGCTTCACCCAACACCCTCCTGCCGGTCTCGTCTATAAACCAAAACTATTTACATTTTTTCTTCCACAAGGGGCAGAAAAAAGGTTGTTCATTTAAACGGCTTATCGTGGCCTTGAGGCTGTCTGGTTATCATCGATCCTTCCGAGGAATGTTGGGGAGGAATGCAGGCAGAGGGGAGAGAGAGAGAGGGGAGGGGAGAGGTGAGGAAAGGAGGGGATCAGTAAGGGGAGGTAATAGAGAAAAGAAAAAGGAGGAGGAGGAGGAGGTGAGGTCTAGGTGAGGTGGGTAAAGGAATGGTGGGGGGAAGGGGGGATAGTGGAAAGACAGAGGGGAGCAGCCGGGGAGTGGGGAGAGGTAACGATATGGGGAAATGGAGAGACGGAGGGGAGAAGTAGAGAAATGGGGTGTGGTGTGATAGAGGAGAGAGACGTAAAGGGGAGAAATGGGGAAGTGGTTATAAAAAGGGTTACGAGTATATGAAGAAGTGTGTTTAGAAAGTGCAGTTTTATAGGGGAAGGGGCGAAAGAGAAGAGGAAATAGGTAAAAATAATGGGGAATGGGTACAGAAAAAGGAGACCAGAGGGATAGATTTTGCTGGGGATACTAACAGAAGGGGAGGAGAAAGAGAGAAATATGTAGAGAGGAAAGGGATATGTTTAGGGAGAGGAAAGAAATAAGCTGCAAGTTAAGGGAAAATGAATGTAGCAGAGGGAAGAAGTGACAGGAAGGGAAGGAGGAGGGAATAGTGAGATTATTGGAGAGGGAATATATTATGTAAAAGGATACTTAAGTTAACGGAGAGATAATAATGGAGTGAGTAATAGAGATGGAGGAGAAAGAGGAGGAGGAGTTGGAGGAGGAGAAGGAGTAGAAGTTGGAGGAGAAGGAGAAGGAGTTGGAGGAGAAAGAGGAGCTTGCATAAGGGTAAGGCGCGTGTGCGTGTGTGTGTGTGTGTGTGTGTGTGTGTGTGTGTGTGTGTGTGTGTGTGTGTGTGTGTGTGTGTGTGCCTTGAAATTACCTGAGATTCCTATACATATTTACTTCAAAATATTTTCATTACCTTATCGACTTTCTTTTGATGTTTATTACTCTCTCTCTCTCTCTCTCTCTCTCTCTCTCTCTCTCTCTCTCTCTCTCTCTCTCTCTCTCTCTCTCTCTCTCTCTCTCTCTCTCTCTCTCTCTCTCGCTTAGTGACGTCATGTGGCTGCTTGAAGGGTATTGGCTAATTCTATAAATAATTGAGCGTCCTGACTGGCTGCTGAAGGAAGACAGTTTACTATTTTATTATTTTATACACCACCACCACCACCACCACCACCACCAACAACAACAACAACAGCAGCATAAAAAGAACATACACACAAAACCACCTTGTTCACTTCTCCTCCTTTTCTTCACACTCCTCTCGTTATTCCAGTCACATTCCTATCATTCCTCACATTATCACCCATTACCCATCGCGTTATCCCTTTCCCTTTGCTTCTCCCCGTCATTCTTATTACTTCCATTTCCAGCATTCCTCACCTTCTTATTCATTACTACCATGTCCTCTATGTAATTATCCTTTTTACTTCTCTTTCTAGGTGAGGTGCGAGCTACCTGTCTGTAATGAAGCGAGGCAGAGGTGGGTGGCCAGGTGTGTGTGGAGCTAATCAGGCGTATTCAGGTGGCGGGGCGGCTCACTGCCTTACAAATGACTGCGTGCTTGAACGAAGGAGAAAGGGAGGCAGGGATGGGATGAATGCAAGAAGGAAGGAGTAAGGTCAGGAGAGAAAAGCGGGAGAGAAGGAGGGATAAATGAAAGCAAGGAGGGAAGAAAGGAATCGAGGGAGAGAAGACAGGATGGATGGGGGAAGAAGAGAAGGGATTAAGACAAAAAGAGGGAGGGAAGGAGGGATAGATCGAAGTAAGGAAGGAGAGAAGAGAGGGAGGGAAGGAGGGATGGATGTAAGCAAGGAGAGAAGAGAGGAGAGGAAAGAAGGAATAGTTGAGAGCAAGGAGGGAAAAAGGGAAGAGAGGGAGGGAAGGAGAGATGGATGGAAAGAAGAAAAGAACGAAGCAAGGAAGGAAGGAGAAGAGAGAGAACATAATAAAAACGAAAGAAGAAGAAGAGAGGGGTTAGATGGGAGCAAGAAAGGTAGGAGAGAAGAGAGAATAAGATGAAAGAGGGAAAGAAGGAGGAATGGAAGGAAAGCATGGAAGGAGGAAAGAGAGAATGGAACAGAAAAAAATGAAAGAAGGGAAAGATGAAAGAGAGACAGATTGGAGTAGAAAGAAGACTGGAGTTAGAGAAGAAAAGAGACGAGAAAAAAATATACGACAAACACAAAAAAAGAAAGGAAAAGGAAAGAAAAAAAGCAGAGAAAGACAAAAAAGAAAGAAAAAAGCAGAGAAAGACATACAATTATAACAAACTAAAAAAATGAGGAATAAAAGGAAAAGTAGAAAAAGAGAGAGAGAGGAAAAAAAAGAATGGGACACTAAGAGATTTTGAAGACGGAGACGAAAATGGAGAAAAGTAGGAAAAGAATGTAGAAAATGTATGAAAGAAGGACAAGAGGAGGACTTCGAAATTCCGAACGTATTTCTTCTCCTTGAATGAGAGAAGATGATGGAGAAAACTTACACCTTGATGAGGGTCACCTGAGAGAACGGCTGTAAGAAGAGGAGGAGGAGGAGGAGGAGGAGGAGGAGGAGTGAAGGAAAGTAAAAAAAAAGTATGAGGAAGGAAAGAAAAGAAGGGGAGAAGGAAAAGGAAGAAATAAGTTAGAGGAAAGAAGGAAGAGAAGAAGTGAAGGAAAGGGAAAGGAAGAGAAGGAGAGAAAGAAAGGGAAGAATCTAGGAAGAGGAAAGAAGGAAAGTGAAGAAACCAGTAAGAAGAAAGAAGGAAGAGAAGGAAGGAAGGGAGAGGAAAGAAGGAAGAGAATGAAAGAAGAAAAGTGAAGAAAGAAGTAAGAGGAAAGAAGAAATAGAAAAGAGAAAAGTAAGAGGAAAGAAACAAAAGAAGAAAGAAAGGGGAGAAACTGGTAACAGGAAATAAGGAGGGGGAAGAAACTGGCATGAGGAGAAAAGGAAGATAAGGAGATTAGTAAGAGGAAATAAAATTAAATGAAAAAAAAGCAGTGAATGAAATAAAGGTAAAGACAAAATGGGATAAAATAAGAACCAAAATGAAGAAAGAAAAGAAAGAGAAGGTCAAGGCAAGCAAAGAAAGCAGAGGTGACTGAGGTAAAGAGTGACGAAGGAGGGAGAAGATGGGAGGGAGAGGGAGGAGAGGAAGACAGAAGGGGGTAAAGGGAGGGATGGAAGGTAGGAGGAAAGGAGGGAAGGAAGTAACGACAGTGGGAGGTTGAGGAGGAAGAAGGGGAAAGAGAGGGGAAGGAGGCAGGAGAGAGGAGGGGAAAGTGGAGAAGAGAAAGAGAGGGGAAGGAGGGGAGGGAGTCAGGAGAGAGGAAGGGAAGGTGGGGAAGGGAGGGGAAGGAGACAGGAGAGAGGAGAGAAAGGTGGGGAAAGGGAGGGGAGGGAGAGGGGAAGGAGGGATAGTAGCGCCCCCCAATAATGCAGCAACAGAAGGTCATTGTCCTTGTGCGCCCCCCTTCCCTCCTCCCTCCCCTCCTCCCCCCTCCCCTCGTCTCCCCCTTCCCTTCTGCTCTCCCCTTAACTTCCCTCCCACTCCTCTGTGATCCTGTGCCCTCCTCTGCTTTCGCCTCCGTCCTCCTCCTCCTCCTCCTCCTCCTCCTTCTCCTCCTCCTCCTCCTCCTCCTCCTCCTCTGCTTTCGCCCTCCTCCTCCTCCTCCTCCTCTGCTTTCGCCCTCCTCCTTCTCCTCCTCCTCTTTCTTCCTCCTCTGCTTTCGCCTTCCTCCTCCTCCTCCTCCTCCTCCTCCTCCTCCTCCTCCTCCTCTTGCTCCCTTTTTCTTGCCCTTCCCACCCCATCTCTCTTATGACCTGTCCTACTCTTCCCCTCCTTTTCCTTCTTTTCCCTTTTCTTTCTTTCTCCTTCCTTCTCCTTTGTTCTATTCTTTTCCCTTCCCTCCCCCTCCCCTCCCCTCCCCTCCTTTCCACGTTCGTGCTTATAGTGTATGACAAGAAACATCACTTGTTTTATGCCCGATTTGAGAGAGAGAGAGAGAGAGAGAGAGAGAGAGAGAGAGAGAGAGAGAGAGAGAGAGAGAGAGAGAGAGAGAGAGAGAGAGAGTTCTGACCTATATAACAGTAAAGGTAGATCACAGGTAACTTATTGATTGTGTAGAGTCCAGGTGCTCTTCCTACCTAGGCAAGATAAGGAAAGGAGGAATGAAGGAGGGAGGGAGGCACGGAAGGCAAAGATCAGAAGGAAGGTTACATGTGTAGGTGCTGCCCCCTGTACAGTGTGCTCGTGTGTACGCGAGTCTTTATGTATTCTTGGGTCTTTGTTGCTGGTGGTGGTGGTGGTGGTGGTGGTGGTGGTGATGTTGTTGTTGTTGTTGTGATTACTACTACTACTACTACTACTACTACTACTACTACTACTACTAACAATATTGTATCACTTTCATTATTCCAGGACTGTATATCATTTCATCCTCACTTTTTCCTCTTCTCACTACCATTTTCCTACCTCTCCCTTCTCCTCCTCCTCCTCCTCCTTCTCCTCCTCCTCCTCCTCCTCCTCCTCCTCCTCCTCCTCCTCCTCCTCCTCCTCCACCTCCTCCTCCTCCTCCTCCTCCTCTCACAGTGAGGGGTAAATAAACAATGAAGAAAAAAAAAAAGTCAAGGCGTGATCAATATTTGTGAGTGTGAAGAGAGAGGGGAAGGGGAGAGGATGAGGAGAGGGAGAGAGGGAGAGAGGGAGGGAGGGAGGAAGAGAGGGAAGAGTATGAAAAGAAGGAGTAAGGAGAGTTGTTAATGGAAGGAAGTGGGAGGGGTGGATCACTAACGACACACACACAGAGAGAGAGAGAGAGAGAGAGAGAGAGAGAGAGAGAGAGAGAGAGAGAGAGAGAGAGAGAGAGAGAGAGAGAGAGAGAGAGAGTATATATACAAGAGGTGTTGAGAGAGGAAAGAAGAAGATTGGCAGCGGAGGAAAAGCGGAGAAGAAAGGAGAGGGAAGTGAAAGGAGTGTGTCATAAAAGTGTTGCAGACAGGTGGTGGTGGTGGTGGTGGTGGTGGTGGTGGTGGTGGTGGAGGGAAGCAAGGGGTGTGGGGGGAAAGTGGAGGTAAAAATGGAGGAGGGGGGAAGATACAAAAGGAAGGAAAGTGTGAGGAGGAAGGGAGGGAGGGAGGGGTAGGGGAGGAAAGAGAGGAGAGGGAGGGGACGGAGGAAGTAGATAGAAGAAGAGCAAGGAGGAGGAGGATGAGGACCAGGAGGAGGGGGAGGAGGAGGAGGAGGAGGAGGAACAAAACGACAGAAAACACCGAAGAAAGAGTATAAGTTTTGGAGATATCAAGAGAGAGAGAGAGAGAGAGAGAGAGAGAGAGAGAGAGAGAGAGAGAGAGAGAGAGAGAGAGAGAGAGAGAGAGAGAGAGAGAGAGAGAGAGAGAGAGAGACCAAAACCGAGAGACCGAGAAAGGACCTCAAGAACGGGTAAGAAAGGAAGGGGGCAGGACAAACTCAAAGCAGGAAAAAAGAAAAAAAAAGGAAAGGAAACCGAAAGGGAGGACGGAGCTAGAGAGAGAGAGAGAGAGAGAGAGAGAGAGAGAGAGAGAGAGAGAGAGAGAGAGAGAGAGAGAGAGAGAGAGGAGGTAGCAGAGAAAAGAGTTGGCCAGGTAAACACGAGGCAAAGGAAGCACACCTGGGCACTAAAGATGAGCACAAGGTCTCACAGGTACACGGGTGGATCAGGACTGAACACCTGCCCTGCCCGCTCTGTCTGCCCAAGTGTGTCCAGTGCAGGGGCGGGAGGTGTGCAGCAGGTGTGAGGACGTGGCGTTACTGGCGGGTAAATCAAGTTAGGGGAATCGTAGAGGCTGCTGATGGTGATGATGATGGGGAAATATGGTTAGGGGGAAATGATGTTTAGGGGGCAGGGAGGATTACGGTAAAAAGGGTTAGGTAATGTTGCAAGTAAGGGTCAAGGTGAGGGTGAAGGTGAAATGTGTGTGTGTGTGTGTGTGTGTGTGTGTGTGTGTGTGTGTGTGTGTGTGTGTGTGTGTGTAAGTAAGTAAGTAAGTAAGTAAGTAAGTAAGCTTTATTGTCACATTGAATTACATACAACATGAAAATCTTCTTGGCTTGCTCAGTAGCTCATCCACATAATATAATATAATATACTAAAAATAATACATCATTAAAAATACACACTCACACACATAAAACAAAAGTTAGCGGGAAGCAAAGGAATTGAAGAGAGAGTGTGTGTGTGTGTGTGTGTGTGTCTGTTTGTATGGGAAGGTGGAGATCAAGATGTAGACAAGCACATAGTATAAAAGGAAATGAAAGAGAGGAAGAAGAAGAAGAAGAAGAAGAAGAAGAAGAAGAAGAAGAAGAAGAAGAAGAAGAAGAGGAGGAGGAGGAAAAAAAAGATAATAAGGGAAGAAGAAGAAGAAGAACAAGAACAAGAAAAAGAACAAGAGGGATTGATAATAACAAGGTGGTGAAAATGAAGAAGAGTAAGAAGAAGAAGAAGAAAAAGAAAAAGAAGAAGTAGAACAAGAATAAAAACA
>NC_087161.1:20076022-20088522 GCF_035594125.1 Scylla paramamosain
GTATCTCACTGTACCCCTCAGTCTGTTAGTGTACCTTCGTGAATCAAGCGAGGAAAAACTACAAAAGTCTACGGGCTTTTTCCACCGCATTTAATTTACTCAAGAATAAAGAATAATTCAATACGGAACTTTTCATCAAACTTGTGTTGTTGTTCTTGTTGCATGACCTTCCCGAAGCTGAAGGTCTCGAGGAGGAGAGGGAGAGGTGGAGAGAGGGAAGGGAGGGAGGTACCAGTAGTGAGGCTAAGGAAGGATGGAGGAGGAAGAGAGACGGAGAGAGAAGAAGAGGGAAGGAAAGAATGTTGGAGAAGAGGCTTGAGGGATGGTCCGATTTCGGCGTTGTGTGTGTGTGTGTGTGTGTGAGAGAGAGAGAGAGAGAGAGAGAGAGAGAGAGAGAGAGAGAGAGAGAGAGAGAGAGAGAGAGAGAGAGAGAGAGAGAAACAAAAAACGGACCCAGCGCTGCATAAAAACTTTCAAACATGTTATCGGTTTTCGTTAAGTATTCCACCGGATCTCTCCTTAGAATCTGCATGACATGACTTGACCCGACCCCGCCGTGACCTGGCTGCACCATCACCTCCGGGCTCTTCCACCCTTCCAAACTAGCAACCCTGAAGTCAGCCCTGCATTGCACAACCTTCAGCCTTCGGATTTTCAGCCCCTTTAGTATCAAGAATTTCAAGAACCCTGCTACTTTCCTCCCAGTATATTGAACCTTTAGTCTCCCACCCTCGACCATCCACCCATAACCCACCACCCATGTGTCCTGCCCCAATTCCTATATATTCTCAACCTCCTCCTCTTCCTCTCTCAATAACTCCATTCCTTAATCTTCAGTTTCCTACTCGCAACCTTCCATCTCGTATTTCATCTTTAGTCCTCCTCCATCCACTGTCCGTCTTGCATTCTCAATTTTCCATCCTCATTCTTTCAATGCACTTTCTTTACTTTCTTCCACATGTCATTCCACCCACTCCTCCACTTCCACTCCTGAACATCAGTCTTCCATCACTCATCCTCATTCTGTCCCACACCTTCCATTCCCAGCTTTCCATTTCACCATCCATCTTCCATCCTCAGCCATTTATTCCATCCAAGTTTCCACTCTTTATTCATTCTACATTTAGTACCTTCGACCCTCCATCCTCAGCCTTCCATCACCAACCTTCCAGTCTTATAGCCCACGTCACTAATCGCATTTCATCAGTATCTCCCACCAGACACTTTTTTCTCCACTTTATTATCCACCCAGCATCACCAACCCATATTGTCTAAGCTTGTCCAAAATCCATCCTTAGCCTTCCACCGTGAACCCTCCACTCTGAGCCTTCCACTCCACCATCCACCAACATATTGCACCCTAATACCAAGACACTTTTTAATTATCCACTCATTTGCTTCTATCCTGCTTTCCACATCCTCCTCCACTAGCCCACATTCTCCAAGCTTTATCCAGAATCCTTCCTTTAACTTCTTCAGTGGACCTTCCAACCTTAACCTTCCACCCCCACACTGCTCCCTAAGACCCATGTATACCCTCCTTTTCCTAAACACACTCCTTCCCTCTCATCGCCTCTCTCACGTTATCCGTTCCTAACAAACTTGAGTAGTAATTTAGTTTTCAATGGAATTATATAATCTAGCGAAAGGTTGTAACCATATCGTTCCCTTCCCTCTCTCCCTCTCTCATTTGCTCCTAATTTCCCCGAGGAGGAAGAAGAGGAGGAGGAGGAAGAGGTTGTTAGCGGGGCTTGAGTGCGTCTTGTGGTGGTTTAATCCTTTCGTATTTCGTTAATTATTAAAAATTTTGGAGGAAGTTATTATGCATTGAAGCTGCTAATTCTGATACTTACCTCCACCATTAGTATCTTTAGTATTGTAATATTTTTTTGTCACCTACTACTACTACTACTACTACTACTACTAATTGTTGATCGTGGTAGTGGCGGTAGTAATGGTGGTGGTGGTGACGTTGGTGCTGGCATGCAATAACGTTTTGTATTATTTTTTCCTTAGCGCGGTCCATTTAATCCATGAATTACCAATACAACTGTTTTGCCTGCGCAGTTAAATGCCTGTAAAGTGGCGAGTGTGCAACAGGTACAACTTTAACCTTGTTGTGTGTGTGTGTGTGTGTGTGTGTGTGTGTGTGTGTGTGTGTGTGTGTGTGTGTGTGTGTGTGTGTGTGTCTTGCCTGTCTTAATTTTCGTCCGTCTCTTGTCTCGTCTGTTTGTCTTTCATTTCCTCATTCATTTACTCTCTCTCTCTCTCTCTCTCTCTCTCTCTCTCTCTCTCTCTCTCTCTCTCTCTCTCTCTCTCTCTCTCTCTCTCTCTCTCTCTCTCTCTCTCTCTCTCTCTCTGCACACCTGCTGCTCTTCTTGTCCATTCTTTGTGTTCCCTTGTGCTTCAGTAGAGTTGGCGTGGAGGGGGCCTGGTGCAAAATTTGTCCCGTGTCAGGCTGTGGATCATGACCTGGACGTGGACTGATGGACTTCTGAGGGCGGATTGGCCTTCAGGAAGCCCCTCCGAAGCCTCGCCCATTGATCCTCACGCCTTATGACCCTTTGTCCCTCTTTCTTTTGCTCTCTAGTCTTCGTTCCTTAGTTCGCCCCATTTTCCTTTTTCCTCGTTTTCTCTTTTTTTCATTTTGTTTTTTTTATGCTTTTTTTTTTTACGTCTTCTTGTTCGCTGGAAATATTACGTTATTTTATGCTTCCGTTCTTTTTTTTTTTTTTGAGTAGTTCTTTATTATTTTTTTTGTCTAGTCTAAGTTTTTCTATGTCTAAGTTATATTATGGCTACGTTCTTTTTTTTTTGCCCATGTTCTTTTATGTCTACGTTCTTTTATGTTCTTTTTTCTTTGCTTACGTTCTTTCACGGCTGGGTTTTTATTTGTTTACGTTCTTTTTCTCTTCACGTTCTCTTATGCCTACGTTTTTTTGTCTAAGTTCTTTTAATGTTCTTTTTTCCCTGCGTTCTTTTATGCCTACGTTCGTTTTTACATACGTTCTTTTATGCCCATGTTCTTTTTTGTTCACGTTCTCTTATCCCTAAGTTCTTTTATCTCTACGTTCTTTCATGTTCTTTTCTCCATACTTTCTTTTATGCCTACACATTTTATGCCTTCTAACTCCCTGTTCACTAAAACTACAACATTCACTATTGCTACTACTACCACCACCACCACCACCGCCATCACCACCACTATTATTTCAGCAACGAGTTTATTAAATGCCAAACTACACAATAGGAAAGCGTTTATCCCTCTGTAGCGCTGCGCATAAATTGACCAAGCCGAGTCCTGCCGCCCCCCTCCCCCTATCCCCGCCAGGCGTCACGTATGGAAGGCCTGTGTAAGCCCATCCAGAGCACATATGAAGCGATTAAGCCCGCGTACCTCCACCTGTAATGATCAGGCCCTTTTTAGCTCTTGTTTTCTTTTTATATATTTTTTTTAGGCAGGGGGCTTTTTTACTTGAGCCTTATTGTTATTGGGCTGATTCCAGTTGCCAGTTTTGCTGTCAATGGTCATATTATGTGTTATTTTTTTTTTTTTCGTGTTTTTGGATGAGTATTTATTTATTTATTGATTGATTGGTTTATTTATTTTTGCTTTCTATCTGTTACGTATTATTTATTTATTTATTTGTTGTTGCCGCTGTTCGATTTATGCTTTCAAATGAGTGAGCGTGAATTTTGTTTTGTTTTATGTGTGTGTGTGTGTGTGTGTGTGTGTGTGTGTGTGTGTGTGTGTAGGAAAGAGAGAGAGTTTGAGGCTTTAAAATTTATCCTGTTTCTCATAGTTTCCTGTGTGTGTAACTTTCTTTCCATTTGTCGTGTTTCCTTCATAACCTGTCACGTTTCTTTCGCTTCCCTGTATCCGTAAATTGTCTTGAATCATATGAGTTTCCTTCTGAATTTCTCTCATTCTCTTCGTTTCCTGAGACCCACGGCTGTCTAGATTCTGCCGTGTTTCGCCTTGGTTCATTTCTGTCTCGCTACGATTGTCTTTGTTGTGATATGCTTACCAAGTTATCTAGAGTTTTGTATAATATATATATATATATATATATATATATATATATATATATATATATATATATATATATATATATATATATATATATATATATACATCTTAATTTTTCGTGTATCCTTTACTTCCTGTGTTTCTAAGTTATCTGAAATTTGTCTCGTTTCTCTTCGGTTCCTTTGAGTTGCGTTACGGTTTTCTTGGTTGTGATATGCCGAAGTTATCTAGAATTCAGTATATAACCATTTGAATTTGTCGCGTTTCCTTGATTTCCTGCGTTTTCAAGCTACCTAAAATTTGTCTCGTTTCTATTCTGTTCCTTTAAGTTGCGTTATGGTTGTCTTGGGTGTGATTTCCCTACAAAATGTCTGGAATTCTGTATATATCCCTCAGAATTTGTCCTTTATTTCCTCTGTTTCCAAGTTATCTGAAATTTGTCTCGTTTCTATTCAGTCCCCTCCAGTTGTGTTACGGTTGTCTTGGTTCCGCTCCTTTTTCCTGCCTCTTTTTTTTCTGGTCCGAGGCGTGGGGCTCTGTGACCTAAGGCGCCTCTGCTGCTGCTGCTCCTCCGTCTTGCTTAAAGGTGTGATTGTTAAGAGGCGGCCTTTATGTACCTGTGGGAGATGAGCAGCGGCAGTAGATAAATGTAAAGCCATAATGTGTGATAAAGAATGGAATGAGATAGATACGATGGATACGAACCTTTGCCTCACCCTCGCCCAGCCTTTTCTGCGTGGAATAAACAATGGGAATGGATAAATAAGAACAGTATGAAGGGTATATGAACTCTTTCCTGATAAGTAATAGAAACTGTTGAATAAGATAAGAACCATTACTTCTGACAAGATGATGTTGTGGGTGGACAGGTTAAAGAAATAAACATGAACCAGTAAGAAATATTACTTATGGGAAATAGTAGAAAGGGATGTTAATGAGCTCTTTTCTGATATGCACTGGAAACTGAAAGATAAAGTAAGACCCATTACATCTGATAAGCTGATGCTGGGGATGTCCAGGTTAATCCTTTCCGCGCGATATGCAACAATTCTTGACTGAAATACAAAACCGAAAACAATGTATGAAATCTTTATAAGCGTTTACAAGAAAAAAGGGATTAGAAGAATAGATTTTACAGTATCTAGCCAGTATAACGTTTAGAGACGGCTGTAGAGCAAGAATAAATGTCTCAGAGTGGTTAGTGGTTAACGAAAGCTGTCTCAAGTAGCAGTGTAAGGGTTAATTAAAAAGTCAAACATAACCAAAAAAAAGTATACTTATGCTAAACAGTAGAAAATGATGTGTATCTATTTTTTCCTCATTAGCAGCAGAATCTGATGGATAAAATAGGAAACATTACTTCTGATAAGGTGTTGCTGTGGGTGGCCAGGTTAGAAATAAAAACATTCTATGATAATACAGATAATGGAAACAGCCAGTAAATTAAAACCGATACATTATATAAAAAAAAAAAGAAATAAGAAAACTCGTACGTAATATATAGGAGAAAACAAAATAAGAATGCGTATAGATTGAAAAAGGAGGATTATAGATTAAACATTGACAGGTATGCCAAGTAAATACTTACGAAAACAGATGAAAAAGCGATGGGAGATAAAAGGTGAGAACAAATGAAGACTCGACAGCTGGAAAGATAACGAGAACAGATTAGATAAGATGACGCTTACAGAGAGAGAGAGAGAGAGAGAGAGAGAGAGAGAGAGAGAGAGAGAGAGAGAGAGAGAGAGAGAGAGAGAGAGAGAGAGAGAATGGTAATGAGTAGATAGAGAGAAGGGTTAAGTCAAGTATACACATTGAGTTTTCATGCAAACTTTCTCACACCAACTTTCTCTGTGTGTGTGTATGTGTGTGTGTGTGTGTGTGTGTGTGTGTGTGTGTGAGCGGTCGGTCCGAACTTTTCTCCATTACAACATTTCGTCAGCACATTGAAACAGCGCGGAGTCATTTTCTGAAACTCTTCCTTCAATAACTATTTTTTTTCTTTCTTTTTCCACCATCCACTAATTTCATCATTGCATTCGTCGTGCCTGTCTTTCTGTTCCTTCTTCGAATCTGATGACGTTATGGACCACAGGAAGACGAAATAAAACAAAAGAAAAAAAGAGGAGGCGAGAGGAAAGAAGAAATAGAGGAAAAAATAAATAAATGAAAATAATATAGCAATGGTCAATGTTTCAAGGTTTCTTCTTGACTAGGCATCATCTTCCTTCAAATGATTTTTAAGTTTGTAATTTTTCGCTTCTCCACAGAAAAAAAACAAAGAATCACTATTACCAGAGAGAGAGAGAGAGAGAGAGAGAGAGAGAGAGAGAGAGAGAGAGAGAGAGCATACCTGGTGAATACTATCAGGATGCAGGCCATTGATTGCTTCCTCTCACCTGTGAACGCCTCCTCACCTGTCTCAATTTCTTTGAACCTTTTCTTTCACTTTCTCTTTATGCAACATACTACATAATTATTCTCTCTCTCTCTCTCTCTCTCTCTCTCTCTCTCTCTCTCTCTCTCTCTCTCTCTCTCTCTTATGTATATATTTTATCTATCCTTCCATGTATCTATCGGCAGGAAGAAGAAGGACGTCTGGTAAGGATCAGCCGCCTTCGATTTACTGTCCTGCTGGGAGGAGGAGGAGGAGAAGGAGGAGGGAGAGAGGGAGGGAGGGAAAGATTGAGAAGGAAGATGGAAAACAAATTATTTCAGGAAGAGAGTGGGGTGAAGGAATGAAGGCTGAGGAGCAAGGTGAAGGAGGAGGAAGGAGAGGAGGAGGAGGAGGAGAAGAGATTGCGAGAGCAGATAACAAATAATGAGAGGGTGTAAGAGAGGGAGAGTAAGAGAGAGAGAGAGAGAGAGAGAGAGAGAGAGAGAGAGAGAGAGAGAGAGAGAGAGAGAGAGAGAGAGAGAGAGAGAGAGACTTAAGGAGATAGGAAGGAAGGAAGGAGGATGCTGTGCACGGAGGTGGAAGCGACGGAGAAAAGAAGAAAATGTGAAAGGAGATTAAAATAAATGTCACAAGAATGGGAAAAAGAATGTAAGAAATGTGGCTGAAAAATCTTAAGATGAGACATAGGGAGGAAAAGTTTTGGGCAGACAGAGGTAAAAAATAGACAGGAAGAAGGAGAGGGAGGAAAAAGAGGGGGAGAGGAGAGAACAGAGGGAGATGAAAGACAAGGAAGATAGGAGTAATGATAGGAAAAGGAGTGAGAGGAATGAATGGAAGACAGGAGGGAACGAAAGAGGAAGGGAGAGAAGAAGAAGAAGAAGAAGAAGAAGAAGAAGAAGAAGAAGAAGAAGAAGAAGAAGAGAGAGAGAGAGAGAGAGAGAGAGAGAGAGAGAGAGAGAGAGAGAGAGAGAGAGAGAGAGAGAGAGAGAGAGAGAGAGAGAGAGAGAGAGAGATGTTTCCTGTTGAGAGAAAAATCTTTTGATGTTGTTGAAACTCAAGGTCCAGAGAGAGAGAGAGAGAGAGAGAGAGAGAGAGAGAGAGAGAGAGAGAGAGAGAGAAAGAACAAGATATTACTATGCTCTCTCTCTCTCTCTCTCTCTCTCTCTCTCTCTCTCTCTCTCTCTCTCTCTCTCTCTCTCTCTCTCTCTCTCTGCTGCAGCCTATAACTTTCCATGATTAGGGCACGCGCCCACGCGCCCCGCGCGCGCACACACACACACACACACACACACACACACACACACACACACACACACACACACACACACACACACACACACACACTTGACTTAAATGACTTACTAATGTGATCTCAAGTTGAGCGAAATAATCTCATTATTATTCTAGGAGAGAGAGAGAGAGAGAGAGAGAGAGAGAGAGAGAGAGAGAGAGAGAGAGAGAGAGAGAGAGAGAGAGAGAGAGATACCTTTCTTTCATCTTTCTTATTTTTCCTTTTTCCTTCTTAGAATATTTTTCATTCAACATATTTTCCTGGCCAGACCAGGTATCTCTTTTTTGCCAAACTGAGTGGGAAAAGTTATCCTTTCTTTCACTTTGCTTTATTAGTAAATTTTAATAAGTTTTCCCTAAAGGTTGAAGGCTCCTTGTGTGTGTGTGTGTGTGTGTGTGTGTGTGTGTGTGAACCATTGAAAGCCAAGGGCACGAAGATAAGAACTGAAACACACACACACACACACACACACACACACACACACACACACACACACACACACACACACACACACACACACACACACACACACACACACACACACACACACACACACACACACACACACACACACCACAACTTTCCTGTGTTAAGTACAAAAGAAAGAGGCAATTATCTTTGAAACTCTACAACATTTTAAGTCCATCATGAATAAATTAATAAATAAATACGTAATTATGATGTTTTACGAGGCAGCTTTTAGTTTTCTTGTTTTTGTTTGTGTAATTTATGTTTTGTTAATTTACCCACTATTTATTTATTTAGTGATGAAAGAGTAATTCCTGCATCAGCCTTCCTCCGTCTTACTCCTTCATCCTCCCGTCTCTCTCTCCCTCTCTCTTCTTCCTTCCTTCCATATCTCTCCTCCATATCTCTCCTTCTTTATTTATTTATCTTTTCCTCCTTTCTCTCTTCCTACTTTTCTTTCTGTCCATCGTCTTTACATTCCTCCCTATGCCTTTCCTTTGTCTCTCTCTCTCTCTCTCTCTCTCTCTCTCTCTCTCTCTCTCTCTCTCTCTCTCTCTCTCTCTCTCTCTCTCTCTCTCTCTCTCTCTCTCTCTCTCTCTCTCTCTCTCTCTCTCTCTCTCTGTGTGTGTGTGTGTGTGTGTGTGTTAACTCCCAAACAGTTACAGTGTTACGTAATTGCAGGTCACATCAAGGTGAGATTCTGACTTTGCTCTTGTTTTTTTATCTCCGCTTTTTTCCTCTTTCCGTCTCCCTTTCTTTGTTCTCGACGGCATCTCTCTCTCTCTCTCCCCCTCAATTTTCCTTCTCACCATCACTATTTCCTTTCCTCCTCTCTTCTTAATTTCTCTTCATCTTATTCTTCTATTTCTTTCATTTCTACTTTTTCTTCATATCGTTTTTTTTTTATTTCTCTCCTTTCCCTAGCTGTGTTAATTTCTTCTTCTCTTTCTATTCTCATTTTCCTATATTCTGGTTTTCTTTCAGTATTATTTCCTACAGTTCGTTTTCTCAAACTCCTCCTCTTACTCTTCCTGTTCCTCCTTCTCTTTTTCTCCTTACTCTCGTCTTATCTCCCCCGCACCTTCTCCATTATCTCCTTTACAACTCATTACCTGACGACGCAGTTACTTAATGAGCAGGTGGTGAAGACAAGCCATTAAGTCTTTTTATTGTCTGCGGTACTTGTAATCTTGCCTTCTTACCCTGACATTATTGTACTGCCTTTGTGTTGTTTTAGATAACTTAATTTTAGTTTGTGCTCGCTATTACATTTTCGTCTTATTCTGCTGTTGAAAAATGGTGTTGGTTTAAAAAGTTACGTTAATGAGACTCGTTCATAATTCTTGTCGCTTTCTTTTTATTTGGTTGTGTTTTTTTTTTTTTTTTTGTGTGTGTGTGTGTGTGTGTGTGTGTGTGTGTGTGTGTGTTTGTGTGTGTTCGCAGTTTTGTTTCATTTGACTTTGTAACCGAAAATTTCCGTTGGCTTAATTTTATATTAGTGTCGTTTCTTTGTCATGTTTGTTATTTTCATCTGTGCATTCTGCCTTTAATTCCTGTGTTATTATTTCATTAACATAACGTATTTCATTATTATTCCCTTGACTTCAGCTCGTATGATGGCCATTCATTCATGATTTTCTATTTCCTTCTCTTTCTTGCTTGTTTCTGCGTTTCCTCCTGTTATTACGTGATCTTCATTCATGTCTTATTATTTGGTATGTAATTTGACACGTATGATTTTCTTCTTCCTTTCCTTCTTGCTCTTCTTTTTTTTTTTTTTTTGTTCGTTTCATTCGGATGTTAATCTCATTTATTCACTATTTCATTTTTCTTCTCTTTCTTTTGCGAATATATTTTTTCCTCTGTTATTATATCGTTATTCTAAAATAAGTATTCCATTATTTCTCAAGTTGTCAGTGTTATTGTGTTTTTAATTTTTTGTCTTTTTTTCGCCTTCCTATTTTTCTCACTCTTATATTTGGGATCCTTGATATTTTTCGTTTTTCTGATGGTTAAAGGCAATGGTCGGCGAAGCTTTCCCTGTACGATAGTTTTTCTTCTTCCTTTTTTTCTTTTGTTCCTGATGAGGCTCAAAGACTCGCCTGGCTGACGCACGATGCTGTGTAAACAAAGTGAGGCATGGACCGTGCTCTCTCTCTCTCTCTCTCTCTCTCTCTCTCTCTCTCTCTCTCTCTCTGTTCTTCACCTCACTGCGCACGCACACACACACACACACACACACACACACACACACACACACACACACACACACACACACACACACACACACACACACACACACACACACACACCTGCCTCTTCCTCTTCCTCTAGTCATTGTTCCAGCTGCCCTGTGCGTACGTACATACACACAGAGGAGTTAAAACACGTACAGTGAGTCACGCGTACATCGACCCATACACACACACACACACACACACACACACACACACACACACACACACACACACACACACACACACACACACACACAAAGTTCCCGCTATCTGACTATTGACACTTGTTGAACAGAAACGTGCACACACACACATACACACACACACACACACACACACACACACACACACACACACACACACACACACACACACACACACACACACACACACACCTGCTTCTTCAGAGAGAGAGAGAGAGAGAGAGAGAGAGAGAGAGAGAGAGAGAGAGAGAGAGAGAGGAGTAACATTCTCAATACCTAAGTTCTGACCTTGAATTCTTGAAGGAAATTGTCTTCCTCTTCCTCCTCATCCTCCTCATCTTCTTCCTCCTCCTCCTCCTCCTCCTTTTCCTCACCGTCATTAGCATTCCCTTCCCGACCCGGCAAAATCATGTGATGTCATTATCCTAAATTTGCTCTTACTCCCTTCAGCATAAGAGTCAAATTTGTCCCTCATGGTTTGAAAGAAGCAATAACATTTTCTCTATTTGGTGTTTATATTTTGTTATTTCTATTTGATTTTCCTTAAAGTTTGTTGTATTTTCTTGATGTTTTTTTGTGTGTGTCTGTTATTCTTTTGTTTGTTTTTATTTGTATCGGTAACGTTGTTTGTAGAGAGAGAGGCTGAGTGAAAATATATTGCTGGGTGCTGCTGTTATTCTGTGTGTGTGTGTGTGTGTGTGTGTGTGTGTGTGTGTGTGTGTGTGTGTGTGTGTGTGTGTGTGTGTGTGTGTGTGGTTGACAGTTTTGAAAGGCATTTTTTTTTAGTTCATTCGTTCGTGAATTGTATTTTTTTTATTGTTATTTTCATTGTTTTTTTTTTATTGTCGGTTTATTTACTTATTTATTTATTTAGTCCGTTTTCGTTTGGCTTTTAAGTGTCAATGTGTTGTATTCATTGTTAGTATTTATATTGCCCTCGTTTATTTGTTTTAGTACTTTTATTACTTCACTCAGTATTGATCATATAAGTCTCTCTCTCTCTCTCTCTCTCTCTCTCTCTCTCTCTCTCTCTCTCTCTCTCTCTCTCTCTCTCTCTCTCTCTCTCTCTCTCTCTCTCAGTACTTTTATTACTCCATAAATATTCACCATTGACCATATAAAACTCTCTCTCTCTCTCTCTCTCTCTCTCTCTCTCTCTCTCTCTCTCTCTCTCTCTCTCTCTCTCTCTCTCTCTCTCTCTCTCTCTCTCTCTCTCATCCCCCTTAACACAACACCATCACCTGTCTCTACTTCACGCTACGCTAAGCTGCTCGTGCAAGACACCGGTTCACCCTTCCTCCTTCCTTCCTCCTCCTCTTCCTCTTCCTCTTCCTCTACCCATTCACTGCATTCACCTTCCCTTTCTCCTTTCTGCACCTTCCCTACCCTTTACTGTCCCTTCCTTGTCTTCTGTACCTTTCTCCTCTTTCTCTTCTGTGTTCTCTCCTGTCTCCCCTTCTCCTCGTTTTTGTTTCCTATTTCCTCCCCATTCGCCTTTCCTTCATGCGCTCCATTGACTTTCACCTACTTCTGGGCCTCTTCTCTGTCCTCCTCCTCCTGCTCCTCCTCCTCCTCCTCCTCCTCCTCCTCCTCCTCTTTACGTTAAATCCTCCCCCTTTCCTTCCTGCTCTTCCTCGTACTTTCCTTGGCTTCTTCCTCTTTTGCTCCTCCTCCTTCTCCTCTCCCTCTTGACTTCTACTTCCTTTATACCTTAATACTTCCTCCTCCCTCTCTTCCTGCTCCTGCTCGGTCCCTTGCTCTTTTCCTTCTTTATCCCTCCTCCTCCTTCTCCTCGTCCTCCTCCTCCTCCTCCTCCTCCTCCTCCTCCTCCTCTCACTCATAACATTTGCCTGCCTCGCTCCCTTAAGCTGAA
>NC_087161.1:20091022-20098522 GCF_035594125.1 Scylla paramamosain
GAGACGGAAGGGAAGATGCCAAAATGAACGAAACGAGGGAAAGGATGTGATGAGACGGTTTTTAATTGAATAAAGGAAAGAAACGAAAAGAGGCGAAAAGGAATTTAATTATGGCTGAACGGGTGACTCGTAATTATTATATGGCGGTGGAGAAGAGACGGAGGATGCGCCGAAGAGCGAAACACAGAGGGAGATTCCAATTAGATACATGTAAATGGATAGAGGAAAGGGTAGGGAAGGGAGGGAAGGAACATGGAGGCTGGCGAGTGCAAGAGGTCATAGTATAGTATACGAGAAGTCTTCCTCTTTAGTATTAATACTACTATATTTTATGTTGCTAGGGAGGAAACGTAAATGAGATACTTATATAACTGCGTGCAGGAAACACGGGGAAAGGGACGGAGGAGGAAGGCAGGAAACGCAGGAAAGGGAAAGAGGAGGAAGGAGATCGATGCTTGGAAAAGATAATATACAAAGATTCTTCCTTTTTATTAGTCACTTTGCTGCTATAAATTGGCTTGGCGCGGAGAATACCGACTGTTTTACCAGGATTTGTAACGCTTTATCATGTCTAGCATTGAAACTAAGATAATAAACTTCACTTTATGGCTTTATCTTTCCATGAGACAGTGTAGCTTGCGGTGTGTTGAATGTGTCAGGCATGGAGAAACTTCAATGTCTCTTCTTTTCCTTGGTCTTGGATATATAAAACTTTCTTGAGTGTAATTGAGGTGTTTTCGTTACATTATGTTTTTTTTTTTTTGTTGTGTGTGTGTGTTACAGTTTACTTCCTTATTCGCTCTCCCCTCTCTCTCCATAATCCAAAGTTCCTTTTGCCTTCTTCCACTCTCTTTCCCTTTTTCCCTTTCCTTTCCTTTGCTTTCTCTGTCCTCTTCCACATATCTTTTTGTCTTTTTGCTACCTAGTCTTCTTCTTTTCTGTTTTTTTTTTTTTTTACTCCCCAGGCTCTTTCCCACCCCTTTTACCTTCCTGCCCCTCTCTCTCTCTCTCTCTCCCTTTCCATGTCTCTGTGCGCCTTTATATTCCGCTTCCTTTCCCTGCTTCCAGTTCCCAACCTCTCCCTACTTGCGATCTAATTTCCACCTCTCTTACCCACGACTTTTACCTCCTCGTATGCTCTCTTTCCTTTCCATATATTCCCCACAGTCTTGCTCTTCCCCCCACCCCCCCCCGCGTCCGCCGATACCCCGCCTCATTTACGCCCATTTCTACTCCTTCCCAACCCTCCTCTCCGTAACTTACTCCTCACCCTTCCTTCCGCAGCTTCCTTCTTTCCTTTCTGCCATCTGCCGTTGTCCTCACCTTCGTTTTTTTTTTTTTTTTTAGTTCGTTCGCTCAGAAACTGCCACTGTCCCTCGCTCTCTGCTCAGAATTCAGGATGTGTCAATAAGTTTGTTTCTTGAAGTCTTGCGTTCGCTCTCTCTCTCTCTCTCTCTCTCTCTCTCTCCTCTCTCTCTCTCTCTCTCTCTCTCCTCCTCTCTCTCTCTCTCTCTCTCTCTCTCTCTCTCTCTCTCTCTCTCTCTCTCTGTGTGTGTGTGTGTGTGTGTGTGTGTGTGTGTGTGTGTGTGTGTGTGTGTGTGTGTGTCAGTTTTCTTGTCCATTATATTACTTACTCTTTGTACGCCTGGCTGGCAACTTGACCCTCTTGCTGCCTGTCTAGATTCTACCTGGCTGCCTGTCTGGCTGCCCGTGTGTCTGCCTGTGTGTCTGCTTGTCTAGCTACCTGTCTGGCTGCCTGTCTGGCTACCTGTCTGGCTGCCTGTCTGACTGCCTGTGGGTCTGCCCTGTCTAGCTACCTGTCTGGCTTCCAGTCTGGCTACCTGTCTGGCTGCCTGTCTAGCTACCTGCTTGTCTGCCTGTCTGGCTACCTGTCTGGCTACCTGTCTGGCTGCCTGTCTGGCTGCCTGTCTGTCTACTTGTCTGTCTACTTGTCTAGCTACCTGCCTTACTGCCTGTCTGGCCGCATGTCTGGCTACCTGCCTGACTGCCTGTCTGGCTAACTTTCTGGTTGCCTGTCTGGCTATCTATCTGGCTACCTATCTAGCTACTGTCTGGTTGCCTGTGTGTCTGCCTGTCTGGCTACCTGTCTAGTTACCTTTGTGTCTGCCTGTCTAGCTGCCTGGCCGTCCGTCTGGCTCAGCTTCAGGTGGACTCGCGTGTGTGAGTGTAATTATGCGTCTGACCTCGTGATTCTTATTTAACGCCGTGGTGCACCACGAGAGCGAGAGCGAGAGCGTGTCCAGCCCCTCGCAAGGAAGAACGATTATACTGCTGCTGCTGCTGCTGGTGCTGCCGCTTCCTGTTATTTACACACTGCGGAGTTTTATCCCGCCACCAAATTATCTTCCTTAATAGTTTGTCTTGTGGCGATTTTCTTGCTGTCTCTTCCATTATTTCTTTAAGAGAGAGAGAGAGAGAGAGAGAGAGAGAGAGAGAGAGTGAGAGAGAGAGACCGTAAAGTTGATATCCACATTCGTTTCGTGATGCAATTGTGTTTCTTATGAGTCTCTGTCTCTTAGGCTTTCTTGGGCTAACTCTTCCTTATTTGTCTTGATTTTATCGCCGATTCCTGAGAACATGAGAACATAAGATTAATAAGGGAAACTACGAGAAACCGTCAGTCCTGCACGTGGCATGTCCTTGTATTAAACTTACATATTTCCACCTATTATCCCCTGTCAACAAATTTGTCTAATCTTTTAAAGCTCCTTAATGGTTCTATCACTAATTTTTTTTTTTTTTTTCTAAGAGGATGGTAGGAAGGTTATGATGATATTGAGATTAGCCTCGTGATAAAGGTCTTCCAGGCTGCATTATGACCTGCTGGCTGAGGAACTACACGTCATGCTGCAGGGAAAATTTTGTTGCATGTCCCTGATAATAATATGCATTCTGGAGAGTGATGTGTCTCCGCAAGGAAAAAATACTGTTTGATAACTTCTTAAATGGATTATTCCTAACAGTAACTGTAAGATGTGTATATGTGACTTTCATGATAAATCAAACAGTATTTACATAGGAAACTAGCATTATTTTGACAGTTTCCCTTAGTTAAAAAAAAAAAAAATGGAAGCACGACTTTCATAGTTCCCAATCATCCAAAAAATTTTTTTTTCCCTATACAAATAAAACTATTATTATTTTCCTGCATTTCTCATAAGTTAAAAAGATATATATATATATATATATATATATATATATATTATATATATATATATATATATATATTATATATATATATATATATATATTATATATATATATATATATATATTAGGAAACACAAATAATCATAACAGACGCATTGACATTGGTATGTACTGTACTCTGCAGCCAAATTCATATACCAAAGTGTGACGCCTTCTATGTACAAAATATAAGAAAATGTGTCCTCCCTTCCTCATGTACAAAGTTTATTAAAGTGTGTTCTTCTACATGTACAAAACTTAGTGATTCCTTCTACATGTAGTCAGTCATTACACGTGTACAAAATATACCATAGTCCGTCCTTTCACATCAGAAAATGGACCGCCACTACTCAAACATAGAGAACGATTTTGAGGGGACTGACTCAAACATTTATCAATTTTCCGGACGTATTTTTCTCTGTTCTTTCCCGACGTGCCCTGAGGCATTAAACTGACAGGAAATTCAGCACAAAATTGCGGTAAGGGTAAAAATAAGCATAAAAAACAATGGAAATAAGAGCCCCACATTTACCATCGCCATATCACGGGACAGATTTTACATTTTATTATTAATAATTTGCAAGGGGACAATTTAATAGGATGTCAAAAGCTGCTTACCCAATATATATATTTTTCATGCATTTTTAAAAAGGACAGTAATTCGTACTTAACGTGTGTGTGTGTGTGTGTGTGTGTGTGTGTGTGTGTGTGTGTGTGTGTGTGTGTGTGTGTGTGTGTGTGTGTGTGTCAGAGCGGAGTGCGTGTAAGTATATGTACGAGTAAATTATCTAAAAAATCTGTGCGTGTGTGTGTGTGTGTGTGTGTGTGTTAAATGTAGACTGACCACGAGACAAAAGTTAGAAAGGTGATGTGAGGGGCTAGTGGGGGTTCCTTGGGTCGTTTAATATGACGTAGTAGTAGTAGTGGTGATAGTAGTGGTGATGGCGGCGGTGGTGGTGATGGTGGTGGTGATGGTGGTGGATGTAGTAGCAGGCAGTAGTAATAGTAGTGTTAATGGTAAAGGTGGCGAAAGTAAATAGCAGTAGCAGTAATAGCAGTGACATCATGTTATTGAGAGAGAGAGAGAGAGAGAGAGAGAGAGAGAGAGAGAGAGAGAGAGAGAGAGAGAGAGAGAGAGAGAGAGAGAACATAAATATCATAAATACTACTTCGCTAATCCCTGATAATCGCTTGACACCAGCTGCGCTCTCTCTCTCTCTCTCTCTCTCTCTCTCTCTCTCTCTCTCTCTCTCTCTCTCTCTCTCTCTCTCTCAAGTCTTGTTTTATGATCCTGCGCTATTCTGCCGATATTTGCACGATTATAGGATTCGCTTTCTTCGTTGTTTATCAGACCGTTGCGCAATATGTGGACTTGAAAGCGAGAGAGAGAGAGAGAGAGAGAGAGAGAGAGAGAGAGAGAGAGAGAGAGGAGAGAGAGAGAGAGAGAGAGAGAGAGAGAGAGAGAGAGATTTGGCAGCTGGTGTCCAAAATCTTCACTTCTTACGTGTCTTATCAAAGCAATAAGATTCTGGAGGAGGAAGAGGAGGAAGAGGAGGAGGAGGAGAAGGAGGAGGAGGAGGAGTAGGAGTAGGAGGAGGAGGGGGAGGAGGAGGAGGAGGAGGAGGAGGAGATGGTGGTGATAGTGATTGTGGTTTATGCGTGACAGAACGTGGTGGCTGTAGTTTCGAAAGACGGCCTGAGTTGCATCAGTTTTCTCTCTCTCTCTCTCTCTCTCTCTCTCTCTCTCTCTCTCTCTCTCTCTCTCTCTCTCTCTCTCTCTCTCTCTCTCTCTCTCACTGAGCCACTGTTGCTTGGCTGTTTTTTTTTTTTTTTAAGTTTGAGGGAAAATTGAAAATATTAGCTATCCTTTGACAAAATTGCTTAGATCTGAAGGATGTTTGATTATAATAAAACTGAATAAATTGATTGACCTTTTTACTGCTATTTGGAACATCTTTAATTACTAACCACTCTAAGACCTCTTTTCTTGTTCTACAGCCACCTACAGACATTGTACCGCCTAGAAATTGCTAAACCTATTCTTATTTTTTCCCATTTTTTTCTTGTCGATGCTCATGAAGATTCAAAATATTGCTTTTAGTGCAGTGAATTGTTGCATATCGCAGTTAAAGGATTAAATAAGAAAAAAAAAAATCATTAGGGTAGGTGTATGGAAGAAAAGATACGTAATTCACAGGTCATAGAAATTTAGTTACTGTTCTCTGAGGTCCTTCCTTGAGGTCTGTGAAGCTGGGGCAAGTAAGCACAAATTCAAAGCATGCCTGGTTATGCGATGCTTGGGTAGGTAAAGACAGCAGGTGAGTAATGGTAATCAGAGCAGGTGAGAAGAGATAAGGGCAGGTGAATGCACTGACGTAGAAAAGAAGAACAGAAAAATATAGTATCTTGAAGTTTATTGATGTGATATATATATAAAAGTGAAATCAATTTCTTGTGGTGTAAATCAAGTGTCATCGAGTTTGTTATTCGTTGATTTGAAGTAAAACTGAATCATGATCAACCTCATAAGATCAGTCACGTTTCGTTGCCAGGCTGAGTCACAGAGGCCCTCATGTTGTGTGTTTGTACCCAGACTGAACATGAAGATCGCGGAAATGAAAGTCACTTAGCTGTACGTACACGAGGCAAGATATGGTGTGTTGTTTACTTTTACGACAAGTGGGATTAGAGCTTAACGAACCGCGGTCGGTTGGTTAAAGTGGCTTTCAATGTCGACGACCTGATTGTAGGAAGGCTCGTTGGATTTTGTTATCTTTGAGAGGGATCGAATATTAATTAACTTCACAGACGCTGAGATAACGCAGCGTATGATAGTAAGAAGAAGAGGAAAAGAAGAAAAAGAAGAAGAAAACCACAACAACAACAACAACAACAACAACAACAACAACGAGGAGGAGGAGGATCTGAAGGAGGCAAAGAAGAAGAAGAAGAAAACAACAACAACAACAACAACAACAACAACGAGGAGGAGGAGGATCTGAAGGAGGCAAAGAAGAAGAAGAAGAAGAAGAAAACCACAACAACAACAACAACAATAATAACAACAACAACAACAACAACAAGGAGGAGGAAGAGGAGGAGGAGGATCTGAAGAAGGCAAAGAAGAAGAAGAAGAAGAAACATAAACCAAAGTTAATATAGATAAAGGGACAAGACGCCTGAAGACAAAAAGAAGGAGACGTAAGATAATAAACAATGCAAGATCCATCTGGTGTGATGGTGTTGGTGATATCGAGTCCAGACAAGTTCACGAGGTCTTACTCAAATCCCTGAAATGTAACAAAAGTGCATATATGTTCAGGATTGAGTTGGATGAGTAAGGTTCGGTGAGCAAGGCCTGTCATGCAGTAAAAGGTCAGGGTGTTATTTCGAGGCGGACACGTTTAGGCCTAAGTCATGCTGAGTAAATATTGATATGGCAACCATGTTGTAGGGAAGGCAATGGCAAGCCAGGCGGACACGGGGCGGGGAACTTCTCTCCATGGATTTTTTATCATCACCGCAAGACTGGAAAGAAGCGGATTTCAGTTAGTTAATTCCCATTTTGTTGCTTATCCTTGTTTGTAAGTCTAGAAAGAAACGTTTTCCAGTTAGGTTAGCTCAGCAATTTTTTTTATTTTCATCATTATTATTATTATTATTAAGATAAATAGCAAGGATAAGACGTACATATAAAAATTTGCATTCGATTATCTTACAATATAATATAGTGACGGTGTACATACTGATAAATTGCCAGATTAGCATCCAACACAATAAAACTTAATAGTGTAGTTTGAGTTGAGTGTCGGAAAGGCAAAGATGAAGGAAAAATGCTTGAATTTTATTACCTTTTAATACGACCAAATTAACACTAAGCAGAGGGTGATAAACCATTGATTAGATTAACCAAGTTGAGTCAGGCGTCGGAAGTACAGCAATTACAAAGACACGGCAGCAGATAACGTCACGCTCTAAGCGAAACGATGACACAGAGTGATGAGTCAGAGCCGCGGAGACTCGCGTAGCCTTGCGTGACGTGAAAGTGAATACATGAGAGTGACGCTGTGATTTCCTATTCTAAGGGAAAGTTGAACTAGTAAATCTGTGCAAGTTTGTGGCGAGGAATAACATTGCACAAAAAAAAACAAAAAACAGAAAAACAATATATATATATATATATATATATATATATATATATATATATATATATATATATATATATATATATATATATATATAATATATATATATATATATATATATATATATATATATATATATATATATA
>NC_087161.1:20103522-20118522 GCF_035594125.1 Scylla paramamosain
AGAACACAAACAGAGGAAGTTAGTTAGTAGACAGAGAAAAAAATGTCTTGGAGTAGACATGAAAGAGAGATAAAGGAGAATGAGTGAATGAGGCAAGGAGGAGGAGGAGGAGAAGGAGGAGGAGGAGGAAGAGGAGGAGGAGAAAGATAAGTGAAAGGAGGAGAAGGAGGAGGAAGAAGAAGAGGAGGAGAAGGAGAAATGAGAGATAATAATTTTTACAACAAAGGGAGAGGACCATGCTCTCTCTCTCTCTCTCTCTCTCTCTCTCTCTCTCTCTCTCTCTCTCTCTCTCTCTCTCTCTCTCTCTCAATTACCTCTCCTCTCCCTTATTTCGGGTAAATTTCCTCTTATTTAATATAATAGAGCAGACTCCGCCCCCTCTCTCCTCTCTTCTTTCTTGTTCCTGCCCTCCCCTTCCTGGTCCCTCCCCCTCACTCACCCCTCCCCTTCCCTTTCTCCTTATTCACCCCCTCCCCTTGCACTTAACTCCCCTTCCTGCTCCTCCGCATACTTCCATTCCTCTCCCATCTCTGCATTTGCATTTGGCTTCCCCTCCCCTCCCCTCTCCTTCCCTCTCCTCCCCTCCTCTTTCTTTCACACAGTTCTCCATCCCTTCCCTCTCCCGTCCTTCTCTTTTCTACCTTGATTTTGTCTATTTCTCCTTCCCTTCCCTTCCCTTCCCTTCCCTTCCCTTCCCTTCCCTTCACTACCCTACACTACCGTACCCTACCCTAGCTTTACCTCTCTTTACTCTCCTTCCTTCCCCTACCTGCACCAGTTTCTCTCTCCCTCCCCTTCCCTCCCTTGCAGCACCCCTTTCTCTTCCCTACCTCTCTCTCCCCCCTTCCCTTCCCTCCTTTACCTAAATATTTTTTATCTTCCCGGTTTCTTCCCTTCCTTCGTTCATCTATCTCCCTTTCTCTGTTCTTCACTCTTTGCCCTTCATCACTTCATGCTTCCCTCCCATTCCCTCCATTCCTCTCCCCTTCCCTCCCCTCCTCTCCTCCCCACACCATTCCCCAGCAGCAAGTGGAGCAAATTGTGGTCAATTTGAGGAGTGTTTCCTCTCTGTCAGGGTCAGAAGAAGGAGGAGGGGGAGGAGAAGGAGAAAGAGAAGGAGGAGAGAGGAGAGAAAGATAAGAATAAGTAAACAAATGCAAGAAAAACATAATTTGGCCGAGGAAAACTTATGCCTCTCGTAAACAAAGGGTGAAAAAGAAGAAGGAAGAGGAGGAAGAGGAAGAGGAAGAGGAGGAGGAGGAGAAAAATTATAAGTAGCAAAGAAAAAAAAATTGAAAAGAAAGAAGGCATGTTTTGAATAACGAAGAACACAAAACAAAAGACAATAGTGAGAGAGGGAGAAAGAAGCAAAAGAAAAATATGCGAAGGGACACAGAAAATAATGATAATAGTAATAATAATAATGATAATAATAATAATAATAATAATAATAATAATAATAATAATGATAATAGTGTGTGTGTGTGTATGTGTGTGTGTGTGTGTGTGTGTGTGTGTGTGTGTGTGTGTGTGTGTGTGTGTGTGTGAAGGAGAAACTGAGGGAAAAAAGAGAAAAGGAAAGAACAGAGTACATGAAGGTCACAGTGGTAATGAAGGAGTAAAGGAAATAGAAGAAAGAAAGAATAAAGAAGAAAAAAATAAAGAAGAAAAGAAAGAAACATGATGATAATAATGGCGAAAACTTACGACCTGTATCAGAGCAAACAGAGGAAGAAAGAGGAGAAGATAAAAGGAGGAGGAAGAGGGGTAGGAGGAGGAGGAGGGGAAGAAGGAGGAGCAGGAAGAAGAAGAAGAAGAAGAAGAAGAAGAGGGGAAGAAAAAGTAAACAAGGCACAAAAAAGGCGTAAGAAAAGAAGACAAACAAAGCAATAAGAAGACTCAGCCAAGTAGAAATGGAGAGAGAGAGAGAGAGAGAGAGAGAGAGAGAGAGAGAGAGAGAGAGAGAGAGAGAGAGAGAGAGACTAATGAAAGACGGTTCCTGATTGACCTGATAAAATTTCACTGCTTCCGATCACGTCAAATCTGGATTGGATCTCTCTCTCTCTCTCTCTCTCTCTCTCTCTCTCTCTCTCTCTCTCTCTCTCTCTCTCTCTCTCTCTCTCTCTCTCTCTCTCTCATAATTTAAAACGTGTCCTCATTATGTATAGACAATGGTTGCTTCGTCATTCTTCTAAAATAACTATGACGATGGGGAAGATTATCATGGTGAAGAGAAAGAAGAGGAGGAGGAGGAGCAGGAAGAGGAGGAGGAGGAGGAGGAGGAGGAGGAGGAGGAGGAAGAGGAGGAGGAGGAGGAGGAGGAGGAGGAGGAAAATCTTGATGATGAGAGGAATGAATGTCCTACTTCTATCTATTAATCTATCAGTCAGTTCATTCTTTAGTTATCATCCAGAGAGGGAGAGAGAGAGAGAGAGAGAGAGAGAGAGAGAGAGAGAGAGAGAGAGAGAGAGAGAGAGGGGGGGTAAGCAAACACACAGACGGACGGATAGACAACAATAAAGAAATGCAGCATTGTCAACACTTGAAAAGAGCACACACACACACACACACACACACACACACACACACACACACACACACACACACACACACACACAAAGAAAAATTGAAGGCATTTATGTGAGAAAGTAGAGAGGGAGTGAACGAGGTAGTGAGCAAGAGAGAGAGAGAGAGAGAGAGAGAGAGAGAGAGAGAGAGAGAGAGAGAGAGAGAGAGAGAGAGAGAGAGAGAGCGGACTACTTGTATACAGTTACGTGGATGAGGGCAGAGGGAGGGGGAGAGGGAGAGATAGAGAAGGAAGAGAGAGAGAGGGAGAGTAGATGCTGGTAGTCTCTCTCCATTTCTCTCCCTCTTTTCTTTCCTTAACCCTTATTCTGTCACATATATTCCTTCCCCCTCTGCCCCCCTCCTCTCTCTCTCTCTCTCTCTCTCTCTCTCTCTCTCTCTCTCTCTCTCTCTCTCTCTCTCTCTCTCTCTCTCTCTCTCTCTCTCTCGGGCCGGGATTTAATTAAAGATGTGCAATAACAGGTGTAATGCCAGGTGACTTACTGAGGAAATTGCAACAGGTGAACTCCGCCGGAATGGTCCATACGTGTGTGTGTGTGTGTGTGTGTGTGTGTGTGTGCAGGGTGAGAGGTTTGCGTGCGTGTGCGTGAATTCTGTGAGCGGACAGACACACGTAGTGACACGCAATATCCGTTCCGCTTCCTTGGCGACGCTGACCCCTCTCTCTCTCTCTCTCTCTCTCTCTCTCTCTCTCTCTCTCTCTCTCTCTCTCTCTCTCTCTCTCTCTCTCTCTCTCTAGGGTTAAAGCTGATCTATATTATTTTCTTCACGAGCCTTCCATTTTTTTTTGTATGTTTTTATTTCTATTTAATTATTCACATTTTTATGCAGGTTTTAATGATAATACATGGAGGTGATGAAGGCGAACGGGAAAGAGAGAGAGAGAGAGAGAGAGAGAGAGAGAGAGAGAGAGAGAGAGAGAGAGAGGGTATTGTACAATGTATGTCTTTTGTATTTTGTTATTTGTTCATTAGTTCACACACACACACACATACACACACATACATACATATATACACACACACATACACACACACTTACTGAACCTGTACGATGCACGTGTAAGCCAATCAAAACCACCTCGGCACCTTATTGGACACACGCCTTAAGCCTCTCGCACGCCATTGGTAGAAAATAAAACTCGGTAATTGGGTGTCAGGAAAGCTTCGCGCGTCACTGGTTGCTCAACACTCGATGGCTATTGGCTGCTGGGAGGAGGGACGGGCGCTCATTAGCTGACTAATGAGACGCGTTCATTGGTCACAGATTACCGTAAGGGCTGCGTTTATTGGCCGTTGAAAAATCATGCAGAGAGAGAGAGAGAGAGAGAGAGAGAGAGAGAGAGAGAGAGAGAGAGAGAGAGAGAGATTATTCATGCCCTAGTAATCGTTAATTGTTGATGTTTATTTTTTATCTATTTATTTTCTGGTTCTGAATTAGTGAAGAAAAAGAAAAGTTGAAAAAGCAACCTTGAATGGTACGATTTCTCTCTCTCTCTCTCTCTCTCTCTCTCTCTCTCTCTCTCTCTCTCTCTCTCTCTCTCTCTCTCTCTCTCTCTCTCTCTCTCTCTACCTCATTTCTGCCTCACCACTTTCATCACTCTTCCTTCCATTTCCTCTTCTCCTTATTTTCCATCATTCCTTCCCTATTCTCTCTCCATCCCTGTTCTCCTTTTCCTCTTCCTCATCTCCTATTCTATTCTAAATCCCCAGCGGTTCAGGTAAATGGTTTAAGGGGAAGTTTAGACCGTGGGGAATGGATTGGGAACGTTGAAGGGGTGGAGGGAGGAGAGAGGAAGGATGGGGGAGGGTAGGGTCATTCAGTGTACAGGGAACTGGCAAACTGAGGGGAGTGAGGGAGAGAGAAGGGTAAAGGTGAGGGGAGTTAACATGGGATAGAACGTGAAGGGAGGGGACAAAAGGGGAGGATAGAGAGGAATGAAAAGTAAGGATAAATGGGGGAAGGAGGAGAGAGGAGGAAAGAATTGAGAGGATGGAAAGAGGGGAAGGAATGAAGACGAGAGATTGGAACAAGAAAGAGAAAAGAAAAAGAAAAGGTGTGAATTAAGAGGGTGGAAAAGGAGTGAAAAAGGAGGAAAGAATGGGGAAGGTGCAATTTAAACAGGGAATGGAAGAGGACGAAAACTGTAGATAGGCAGAGAGAGAGAGAGAGAGAGAGAGAGAGAGAGAGAGAGAGAGAGAGAGAGAGAGGTAAGAATGGAAGAGTTCTGGCTGGAGAGAAGGAGAATGGAAGACAAGTGGAAGGAGGAACAAGAATGGTGGAGGAAAAAAAGGATGGAAGGGAAGGAAGAAGAGGAAAAAGGGGAAGATGAGGAAAAGGAGGAGGAGGAGGAAGAGAGAAGAAGAAGGAAGAATTTCATTAGAGGTGAGCTTAAATGAGGTCTTGTTGTGGCAAATCCCTCGGTGGATGTGGTGGTGGATGTGGTTGGGCGGTACCCTTGGCCTCTCTCTCTCTCTCTCTCTCTCTCTCTCTCTCTCTCTCTCTCTCTCTCTCTCTCTCTCTCTCTTCGGGTTTTATATTTATACTTCACATATGGACGCAACTTTTGGACATTCTCAACTATAAACAAGTCTACCTCGTTTCCCTCCCTCCTCGTTTTCTATTTCCGGCTCACCTCCTTCATCACCCACTACGATATTTCACAACTTTCTCCCCTACAAATTCTGCGAGGAGAGGAGGACTGGAGGCACTGAGCAAGGGAGAGAGGGAGATATACTGTAGACCTGTAGAGTAGACAGAGGGAGGGAGAGTGGGAGGAGAAAAGATATATATGAAAAGTAGATTTTAAAGTGCCGTAATATTTCAGCGCAAAAATAAAATAGAAAAAAAGATCTGTGAAAAAAAAAAAAAAGAAAGTAGGGAAGGAGATATACTGTAGACTTGTGTAGACAGGGAAAAAGAAGTATATTTAAAAATGCCATAATATTTCAACCTAAAAAAAAAATAGTAAAGAAAATTATTGAAAATAGTGTGATATTAATGATAGTTAAGAAAAAAAAAATCAATTTAAGTCAACTGGTCTCAAATGGTTCGTGTGTCCAGAGTTAAGGGAAGTTTTCGGAGGCGGTGCTTTTCTCACGTCACACCTGCCAGCCTCCCAATTAGCAGCAGGTGACGTGGGCTTTGTTTTACTTCGTTTTGTTTCCTCGTGTATTTCGTCATGGCATGTGTGTGTGTGTGTGTGTGTGTGTGTTTGTGTGAATAGTAGTAGTAGTAATAGTAGTAGTAGTAGTAGTAGTAAGACATGGAAGACATTTTTACCAGTGACTGCTTATTATGTATCTATTTTTCTTAAATGATTTAAAGAGTTTATACTTCTTTCTTATGTAAATGTAATTAAGGTGATATATTATCGATTTTCTTTTCAAAATCGTACTGGAAATGTAGGCGGAAATATCTTACAGTCTTCAGTTAATAAGTAAATTGGGAGGCTGAGATTTTCATTGTGTACATATTGGTTAATCAAGAAAAAATATGTTGAAAATTGATACCAACGGGAGTGATAAAGTAATTCCTAGTAGTAGTAGCAGTACCAGTAATTATTTTTGTACTTCTAAAAATCTTGTGACGCATTTCAAGCTTCTTCTTTTATTCTTTACTGTTTCCGGACTCCTTTTCCAGGAATTAATATTCTTTGCGTCTTTTCTCTCATTCTTTCAATGTCTTCGTGTCACTTCTTGTTGCTGCTCCTTTTTATCTTTTATCTCGGTGTTTCCATGTGTGTGTGTGTGTGTGTGTGTGTGTCAGTACGTTCTGGCAGCTTACATTTTGATTGACTGTAAAGCTGGTTGGCTGAGTGGCTGAAATCTCCATTCTCTCTCTCTCTCTCTCTCTCTCTCTCTCTCTCTCTCTCTCTCTCTCTCTCTCTCTCTCTCTCTCTCCTCGACGCAAAAATTACCCATAATCAAAACTTTTTAGCTCCTCCCTCCCGTCTAATCGCGGTCACTGGTCGAGTAATTACGGAAAACACTCATTACAGCGGCCGGGGGAAAGAAGGGAAGCTGTCTGTCGCTGCCTCCAGTCCGTTATGGAGAGAGGAGGTGAGAAAAAATAGCGTTCGTTAAATTCGGCTAAAAGAAAAATGAACTCGCTGAAATATACTAATAGTGTGTGTGTGTGTGTGTGTGTGTGTGTGTGTGTGTGTGTGTGTGTGTGTGTGTGTGTGTGTGTAAGTTAAATACGGGTACGGAAAGTTGCAGTGATGAGTTCGAATTCCGATAAGTGAAAGTGTGTTTAAAGTTTGTGCCTAAACATTTTTAGTTTCGGATTTATTGAAAGATGATTAATCTCTCTCTCTCTCTCTCTCTCTCTCTCTCTCTCTCTCTCTCTCTCTCTCTCTCTCTCTCTCTCTCTCTCTCTCTCTCTCTCTCTCTCTCTCTCTCACACACACACACACACACACACACACACACACACACACACACGTTACGTTCACATGCTTGCGTGGTATATATTTGTTATTGACAGACGGACAAACAGGTAGACAGACAGGCAGACAAATAAACAGACAGCCAGGTAGACAGATAGATAGACAACCAGGTAGACAAACAAACATACAATCAGGTAAGCAGACAGACAAACAGAGCCAGATAAACATACAGCCAGGTAGACAGACAGTTAGACACACACACACACACACACACACACACACACACCTGAGTCAGTCTAGTTCAGATAAATCTCTAGTGATCTAGGTGGAAGCCGCCAGGAATGTGAGAAGAGAAAACCGACAGGTAACCGTCAGCAGTTGCAAGTCCTTTAATCTCTTAACTCGCCAGAGATAGAGAAGAGAAAACCGACAGGTAACCGTCAGCAGTTGCAAGTCCTTTAATCTCTTAACTCTTTTTGTTCACCAGCTAAGGTTGTATTTATAGCCACTTGTTAGACTGGTTAAACTCTCTCTACTTTATTTAACAAAAACATGAACATGTACACAAGAAATACTGAACATAAAAAATGATTTACATAAAGATATGAACAAAGAGAGTGAATGTGTGTGTGTATGTCTGTGTGAAGAAAGGAGTAATATGATGTATAGAAAAGACGTGTAACGTATGTGTCGAAAAGCGTGCACAGAATGTGTATGTATAAAAAATGAGGAAGAAGAGATGAAAGACGAAAAATCTGTGCAGTAGAAAGAGAACGGGAGGCTGAAAACATATAAGAGAAAACGGAGTGCTTGGAGCGGTGACTTGTGTTTACATATTACTGGTTCTGAGAAGCGCGTAAGCTTTAGTGTACCCTGAATATGAGAGAAAATGGGATGTTTCTATGGCTGACTAGATTATTTGCTACATAACTTCCCCCGAGTGAGGAGGCACGACGAACGATACGTGCTGCTTAGCTGTGGCGCGTGGTGCTGAAGGCGTGGCCGGCGATGTCGGGTCGTGAGGTGCCGTCGGGGTGTGCAGGATGTAGGCGGGCTTGACTCGGTCTATGGCTATGACGTCAGAAGAGCCGTTTCTGTTGATGGTGATGTTCTTCCTCGTCCTGCGGAGGACCTCGAAGGGGCCTTCGTAGGGGCGCTGTAGTGGTTTACGGACAGCGTCAACCCTGACGAAGACGTGTGTGCAGTCTTCGAGATCCTGGCTGACGAAGGTCTTGGCGGGGTGCGTGCGAGGTTGCACCGGCTGCAGGCTTCTCATCGACTCCTTAAGACTGCTGGCGAAGTCTTGGACGCTGCAGGGGCCGGCGTCGGGTGAGCTGGTAAGGAGCTCGCCAGGGAGTCGAAGAGTGGTGCCGTATACGAGCTCGGCAGAAGAGTGGTGAAGGTCCTGCTTGAGGGACGTCCGGATGCCGAGGAGGACGAGGGGTAAGGTGGCGTTCCACTTCTCGCGTTGGTCGCTGGAAGCCATCAGTGACGACTTCAGCTGGCGGTGGAAACGTTCCACTGTAGCGTTGGCCTGAGGATGGTAGCTGGCAGTCCTGTACCGTCGAATGCCGAGTAGTGTCATCAGTTTGTTCCAGACACTGGACTCAAACTGGCCGCCGCGGTCAGAAGTGAGGCTGACAGGAACACCGAAGCGTGAGATCCACGTGCTGATAAAGGCACGTGCAACGGTGTCAGTGGAGATGTCAGTCAGCGGTGCAGCTTCTGGCCAGCGAGTGAAGCGGTCGACACAGGTGAGGATGTAGCGGTAGCCGTCGGAGTGAGGAAGAGGGGCCAACGAGGTCGATATGGACGTGTTCGAAGCGTGTGGAGACTGGCGTGAAGGTGGCTGTAGGGGAGCGTGTGTGCCGCGTCACCTTGGAGGCCTGACAGGTGGTGCACCTACGTGTCCATTCTCTCACGTCCTTGTTGATGGCGGTCCAGATGAATCGGGACGTCATCATGTGTTGTGAAGCTCTGATGCCAGGATGTGAGAGGTCGTGCAGCTGACGGAAGAGTGGATACCTGTGCCGTTGAGGCAGGTATGGTCTGACGGTGTTGGTCGAGACGTCAGCGTAGATGTGCACTTGAGTGCCTGGTAGCTGTACTCTCTTCATCTGTAGTGCGGTGCTTTCCTTTAGTTGCTGCAGCTCGGCGTCGTCGGCCTGATCGGCAGCAATGGCGGCGTAATCGATGAGAGAGGTAGATGTGGCACAGATGTTGCGTGACAGGGCATCGGCTGGGGCGTTATCTTCACCTTTCACGTAACGGAGGTCCGTGGTGAACTGAGAGATGAAGTCTACGTGGCGCAGTTGACGTGGTGAGTAGGATGACTTGTTCTTGATGAAGGTGCTCGTCAGCGGCTTGTGGTCAGTGTAGATATGAAACTGACGTCCTTCGACAAAGTACTGGAAGTGCTTCAATGCCTTGTAGATGGCGAGGAGCTCTTTGTCGAAGGCGCTGTACTTCTTCTCGGCAGTGTTGAGTTTCTTGGAGAAGAAGGCGACGGGTTTCCAGGCACCGTCGATGTGTTGCTGTAGCACTGCTCCAACTCCGGTGTCTGAGGCGTCCGTGGCGATGGAAGTAGGGGCGTCTGGGGCAGGGAAACTGAGCGCTGTGGATGTGAGCGCCTTCCGGGCAGCGAGGAAAGCGTCCTCAGCTGCGGGCGTCCAGGCAAGGGTGACGGACTGGCCTCGTTTGGCTGGCTTCACTAAGGCGTAGAGAGGCTGGAGGAGGAGCGCGCATCGGGGAATGAACCTGTTGTAATAGTTCAGCATCCCGAGGAACTGCTTCAACTGGCGCTGAGTTGTTGGCTTCGGGAAATTCTGGATGGCAGTACAGCGACTTGCAGTTGGGGTGAAGCCTGAGGAGGACACAGTGTGGCTGAGGAAGTCGACTGAAGGCACGCCGAACACGGACTTGTCGGCGTTGACCTGGATGCCGTAGTCCTTCAGACGAGTGAAGACTTGCTCGAGGTGTTGGCGATGAGCAGCGTCGTCTGGGCTGGCAACAAGAATGTCATCGACGTAAGTGAAGCAGAACTGCAGTCCTCGCAAAACTTCGTCCATGAAGCGCTGGAATGTTTGAGCAGCGTTCTTGAGACCGAAGGGCATCCTAGTGTATTCATATAGTCCGAAGGGCGTGATTATGGCCGTCTTCGGGATGTCCTCGGGGTTGATGGGGATCTGATGGAAGGCCTTTACGAGGTCGATCCTGGAGAAAATTGTAGAGCCGTGCAGTTGTGATGAAAACTCCTGAATGTTAGGCACTGGATACCTGTCCATCTCGGTGCGGGAGTTTAGGGCTCTGTAGTCCCCGCAAGGGCGTATGTCACCGTTTTTCTTGGGGACGACGTGAAGCGCAGACGACCAGTTGCTGGAGCTTGGGCGGATGATGCCTTGCTGCATCAGAGACTCAAACTCGGCCCTGACCTGTTTGTAGCGTTCTGGTGCTAAGCGACGAGCCTTGGCGAAAACAGGTGGTCCGGTGGTCTCTATGTAGTGCAGGACGTGATGTTTCACTGGCTGCGTGGCTGAGTATGGCTGTGTTAGTGTTGGGAAACCCTTGAGGATGGCGGCGAAGGGGTTATCTCGGCAGACTGCGGAGATTCCGGTGCTCTCGCCAGGTGCCGTTCGGCCACGGAGGTCCGCAGGGAGGTGAGACGATCCAGCAGCGTGCCATGCTTCAAGTCGACTAAGAGGTCGTGGTGGCGTAGGAAATCGGCGCCTAGGATGGGTTGGGTCACAGCTGCTACGTAAAAGGTCCAGTCGAAGGAGCGGCGGAGGTTGAGTTCGAGGTGTAGTGTCTGCCGCGTACACAGGAATTTTCGAGGCGTTGGCTGCATAGAGGTGCGTGGTTACAGGCAACCTCTTCTGGCTGTCTGTGGCAGGCAGGACACTGACCTCAGCGCCGGTGTCGACGAGGAACTTAATTCGGTGCGTCGGTCGTAGACGTGAAGTAGCTGTGACTTGGGCTGGCGGATCGTACGCGCCGTGAACGTCCGCCCGTTTAGTTTGACGCCGGGGTGGTGTTGTAAGTGCAGGGTTGGGTGCACTTAATGGCCTCGCTACCGAACCTGCTGTGGTAGTAGCAGACGCCCGGGGTGCGTGTAGTGCTACGCGACCGAGAGCGGTAGCGAGGGCGTCGAGGTGACGGTGGGCGGCGACGCTGGCGGGTATTTAGCTGTTCCTGCATCGCGCTGACCTGCAGGGCCAGCTGCGACACAATGTGGGTGAGTTGCTGGACGTCTGCTGTGTTAGTGACAGTGGCGACTGAAGACGGTGGCGTTGCCGACGGAACTGTCGACATATAGTCGTCAGCCAGCTGCGGCGAGGTCTGCTAGGTCGAGCTTATCTTTCACGCTGAATAAGCTGCTCTGTAGTGCTGGAGGAAGTCGCTGATAAAAGAGGTGGGCGAACATGGTCTTGTCCATTGTGTTGGGCTGATCGCCCAACAACCTCTTCATCCGCCTAAGCAGATCTGATGGCTTTTCATTCCCCAGCTCCTCCTTCTTTAGTAGCTCTTGCAAGCGTGTCGACACCGACGACGCAAGGCGTTTGAGGACGGCTTGCTTGAGGTCGTCGTAGGGATTGTCCGAAGAGGGGGCTGTCGCGATGGCGTCCGAGACTTGCAAGAGGACCTCGGGTGGCAGGAGAGTGCAGGCGTGAGTGAACTGTTTCAAGGCCTCAGTGATGTTGTTTGCCTTGAAGTTCAGCTCCAAGATGGTAAACCACATGTTGGGGTCGTGGCTGTTGAAGGCTGGAGCCCTGAAGGGGAGCTGGGGAGGCGGTGTCCGGTGGAGCCATGGCCGTTTCTTGTTGCTGGCGTGCGATGGGGCCTGGTGGCTTGTTATGCGAGTCGTGGAGCAGGGTGTAGTGACGCCTGTCGGCGAGGCGCGGGCTCCTCCGGCGCCAGGTGCCAGTGAGAGGTGGCAAGGGACGCCTGCTGGGCGCCACTGTGCAGTGCTGAGGGTGTGACAGCGATGGTCCTAGGCACGTACTTTACCACACTCGCACTTACGGCTTGGAACGCACTGCCGTGAACGAAGTGTGTAGTCTGTGTGTGTGTGTGTGTGAGTGTGTGTATGTGTAGGTGTTGGTGTCTGGCACACGGGGGTTGGTACGCGCTGATGCACACTAGGGAGTTTTCTAGGGGCAGGGGTTAACACACACAGGGGGAGGGTGGACGACGGGGGAGAGGGGAGGGACGGTCGGGAGCACTAACACTTTGGTGGGGGAACGTTGCAGGGAACGCCGCCCTGTTGTCGAGCGGAAGACGGGAGTACCGGTGCAGGGGGCGCCGCCCTGTTGTAGAGAAGCGAAATCAGGGCCAGTGGGGTCACGGCCGGGTGGCGGTGACCGTGCGTGGTGAGCCGGAGAGGTGTTGCTGCTGCTGTGGTGGTGATGGAGGCTGGGCAGCAGGTGTGGCAGGGGTGGCAGGTGACCAGGCAGCAGGTGGAGTTGGCGCGGTGGGTCACGGCAGCAGGAGAGGGAAGGACCTGGTGGCGGTGGTGAGGCGGCAGGTGAGCGTGGCCTCAGCGGCCTGGGTGGCTGGCGAGGCGTGGTGAGTCACAGCTGCGAGAGAGGGTGGCTGGTGACTGGCGAGGCAGCGGCGGTGACCACGGTTGCTGGGCTGGGTGACGGTGTGTGTGTGTCACGTGGCGGCTGGCCGGGCTGGGTGGCGTCGGTGGGTCACGGCTGGGCCAGGCTGGGTGGCGGTTTGGCCGTGGTGGTCCGTGTCAGGCGGGGGCTGACCTGGGCGAGGTACCTATAGCTGTGGCGACGCTATAGTGCTAAAGAACCTGGGACACAGCATTGGTGGAGCTGGCCACTACGGTCTAACTCCGAGTCACCATTTCTAGTGATCTAGGTGGAAGCCGCCAGGAATGTGAGAAGAGAAAACCGACAGGTAACCGTCAGCAGTTGCAAGTCCTTTAATCTCTTAACTCGCCAGAGATAGAGAAGAGAAAACCGACAGGTAACCGTCAGCAGTTGCAAGTCCTTTAATCTCTTAACTCTTTTTGTTCACCAGCTAAGGTTGTATTTATAGCCACTTGTTAGACTGGTTAAACTCTCTCTACTTTATTTAACAAAAACATGAACATGTACACAAGAAATACTGAACATAAAAAATGATTTACATAAAGATATGAACAAAGAGAGTGAATGTGTGTGTGTATGTCTGTGTGAAGAAAGGAGTAATATGATGTATAGAAAAGACGTGTAACGTATGTGTCGAAAAGCGTGCACAGAATGTGTATGTATAAAAAATGAGGAAGAAGAGATGAAAGACGAAAAATCTGTGCAGTAGAAAGAGAACGGGAGGCTGAAAACATATAAGAGAAAACGGAGTGCTTGGAGCGGTGACTTGTGTTTACATATTACTGGTTCTGAGAAGCGCGTAAGCTTTAGTGTACCCTGAATATGAGAGAAAATGGGATGTTTCTATGGCTGACTAGATTATTTGCTACAAATCGTGTCCCTTCCCCTCAGGTGTGCACTATGCATGCAGGTGTGGGACTGTGTGCACCTGTCTGTGTGTGTATGAATGTATGTATGTGTATGCATGTGTGTTTAATCTATATTCGATGTATGTGTGCATGTGTGTATGTATTTATGTTTGTATGTAATGTATGTATGCAAAAAGCTGTAGTTCTTATCTTTTATAATGTCAGTAACTCATTATTAATTATGCAATTTTGGTTTATAATGTTGTTATTGATTTTATTATATGTACTCTTTTTGTGATGGACCAACATTGTCATTGCTTCGTGTCATAATGATAATAATGTTTTCCGTTTGGGCAGTAAAATAATAATAATAATGATAATGATACTACTACTACTACTACTACTACTACTAATAATAATAATAATAATAATAATAATAATATTAATAATAATAATAATAATAATAATAATAATAATAATAATAATAATAATAATAATAATAAAGATAATAATGATAATGATAGTAATGATAATAATAATAATAATAATAATAATAATAATAATAATAATAATAATATGTATATGTATATGTATATGTTATATATATATTTCTTGTATGTTTGTGTATGTAACTGTGTATGCGTGTATGTAGACTGGCTGTATAATTTTCTGTTTCTTGGGAGGAAAAATTCAGGGAGTGTTTGCAAGAATTTCACCGTGAGTGTACGAGTGTTTGCACGACACACACGCTCGCTCCTTTGTCACCTGTGTGTGTGTGTGTGTGTGTGTGTGTGTGTGTGTGTGTGTGTGTGTGTGTGTGTAAATGTGGCACAGAGATGTTGTCACACACACACACACACACACACACACACACACACACACACACACACACACACACACACACACACACACACTTACTAAGCACTAAGCACTAAACATAATCACACCCATCACTCATATCTCGGACTAACCTTCTTTACCAAACGCCCAGCTGGTTTAGCCTGTAAAGCCGATAGCATTGGGGTCACATGTGCATTTAGCCCTGTGACGTTAGCGGATTACCGAAGTGCGTGGCTCGTTCAGCAAAGTGCACAACTGGGCCAGGACTCATTTGTCACACCTGCGCCTGGGAGGAAATCGACAACCATTAGCCTTCACTGACTTACTCGTACTGTGTGCCGGGGGTCGCTTACAGAATCCCCCCTAGGACTTGACAGAGTGGGCCGTATTGTTAAACCTTCCTAGCGTCTCTTCTTCATTAGCATCTAAAGGAAGTCACCGGGGGTTTTCAAGGATTTTCATGATATAGATGATGAGTTGTGTTCTCAAACCATTCTGACGTCTTATCTTTACAATTTCAGCAGTCTGTAGAGGAAGTTGTTGGAGACTTTAAAGGATGTGTTCATGTTTCTAGTGATTAAAGGTTTTCTTCTAGCATCCCTTGGGAATTGAGAGGGTGGTCCGTTATTCTTAAGCCTTTTTTGCTTCTTACCTCTACAATTTGAACACCCTCTAGGGAAAGTTATTGGAATTTTCAGGGATGTTTGACGATTCTATTCATTCTTTAGGTCCTTTT
>NC_087161.1:20128522-20141022 GCF_035594125.1 Scylla paramamosain
TAGGTAAAAAGAGAATAATGTGAGTGGCGAAGGGGGCGCCTCTCCCTTCCTAACGTCCCTGCTATCATATCCCTGCTTCTAATCTCCCTCCTTCTACCTCTCTTCGTCTCTTCCATTCCCTTCTCACCTCCTTTCTTTTCCACCCTCCTCCTCATTTCTTCTTTTTACCTCTTTCATTCTATCCTTCCTATCACCACCTTCCCTCAAATCTTTCCTTCGTCTCTTTCCTTTTCACCTCCTTCCTTCTGGCTCTCTTGACCTTCTCCCTTCCCTCTTTCAGCTCCTTTCTCCTGCTTCTCTTCATCTCTTTCCTTTATCCATCTCTTCCATTCTGTCCCTCCTACATCTTCCTATCCCTTTCACCTTCCTTCTGTCTCTCCTCATCTCCTCCCTATCCCCTTCATCTCGTCCCTTCTGCCCTCGCCCCTGTCTCCTTCCTGTCCCCTTCATCTCACCCCTCTATCCCTTCAATATCTCCTGGCCTCCCCACGCCCCCTCAAACCCCCACACTCAGCCTCCGCCCCTCGGCCATCAGATAACGCGACTGGTCTGTGGTCTGGCTGTGCCGCCGCCGCTGTGAACTGATTGCCGCAGCGCCGCGCCTCCACACCCACTCTAATTAAGGGAATCCAATCCTTTTTGAGATGCGACTCAGTTCGTCTCGAGTGGTCCTAAGACTCTTAAGCACACGGTGTAAATATGCATTGATGTTTTACTGTATTTTTTATATATACTAGTGTGTATCTTTGATGGGCGTATGGTTGTATAAGGTTTACGTAATTTGTTCGTTAATTAGAAGACATATAATTATTCTATAAAAGTTTAGCCACCGTGTTCCTTCTTTTTCAAGGTTTTATGCTCGCCACTTCCTATCTTGTGTAATTAAGTTTATCTATATAGTTTACTCGTTCGATAGCAGACATATGATAAATGTTAAAACTATATATTACTATATATTCATGTCAGACGTTCAAGGATAAATTCAGATCACTCTCACCTGACGTAATTAAATTGCAGCACGTACCGGAGACGCTGCGCCTCTTTGATTCTTTGTAAAGTTTCCTCACTCTCCGCCGACTTCTTTGTGTCAGAATTTCTTGCGCTCGATCATGACATCACGACTTTGCTGACGTGGCTTTGAAGAGAAGAGAATGCTGTCAAGGGAAAATTCCAGCATTCTCAAGAAAAAAGGAGAGAGAGAGATAATAAAAAAAGGATAATAACACGAAAAAGAAACCTTGCACTGATCACGCACACACACACACACACACACACACACACACACACACACACACACACACACACACACACACACACACACACACACACACACACACACACACACACACACACACACACACACACACACACACACACACACACACACACACACACACACACACACACACACACACACTCCCTTAAAAGACCAGGCTGTCCACTGCGTCGTACATTCTAAAAGACTTACAAATAATTACGACACTTTTAAAAGGACAAGGTAGAATTTTACGACCTCGCCCAATTCCTGTCGTAAATCTCGCTAAACTGGCCGACAAAGGAACCAAGCGGCACCCGTGATGGTTAGTTTCGCTATAACGTGGACCTTCCATGTAAACAGAAGCGTTGTATATTGTAATTTCGGATCCCTGTGTGCTGAATGTGAGGCGTTGGTCGATTATTGAAGACTTTTATCTCTCTTCTCTTTATTTATTTATTTATTTATTTATTTATCTTTTATTTATTTATTTTTTTCCTTCTTTTTTAACATTGCTGCAGGATGGGTACTTGTTGTTGCTGTTCCTGGAAGTTCTTGCCGCCCGCTAAACTTTAAGTTCATGTTGACAATAATTTCCTCTTGTTGTTCCTCCTCTTCTTATTTTTTTTTTCTTTTTCTCCATTTCTTCTTCTTCTTCTTCTTCTTCTTCTTCTTCTTCTTCTTCTTCTTCTTCTTCTTCTTCTTCTTCTTCTTCTTCTTCTTCTTCTTCTTCTTCTTCTTCTTCTTCTTCTTCTTCTTCTTCTTCTTCTTCTTCTTCTTCTTCTTCTTCTTCTTCTTCTTCTTCTTCTTCTTCTTCTTCTTCTTCTTCTTCTTCTTCTTCTTCTTCTTCTTCTTCTTCTTCTTCTTCTTCTTCTTCTTCTTCTTCTTCTTCTTCTTCTTCTTCTTCTTCTCTTCCTTTGTGCTCATTTGCGTTCCTTCTGCTCCTCCGCCTCCTTGTTCAAAATAGATCTTACGCTGTCTGTAGTCCTTGATGTTTATTATTAAGTTTACAGCTATTTCTTCGAGCTGCTAATAAAAAACAATAACAACATCAGTAATAACAGCAATGAAAAAAGAATACCGTATTGATAGTTTACTTGGAACGAAACAGTTTTCCACGGTTGAATAGATTTGGAGTCTTTTTTTCTGTGTGTGTGTGTGTGTGTGTGTGTGTGTGTGTGTGTGTGTGTGTGTGTCTAACCCAGGTGGTGGATACATTCCTGTCTAAAGAAAATTATAGAGTATTCACACACACACACAACTCTGAGAACAGGCGCGGCTTAGCTCTGCGTACACGTGAAGGTCGAGTGGGAGAGGGGTAAGAGGGAGAGCAGTCAGAGCAGTCAGAGCACACGTGGGTGAGTGGGCGCGAAGGGAGGCGAGGGGGACCGGCGTGGGGTGGCGAGGGGAGTGAAGGGGAGGCCTCGTCAGGAGCCTCACCCTGACACCTCGGACCGTGTGTGGTTTGTTTACATAATCAGCTGGGATGCCTCGAGGGCCACGTGCGTTTGTTTACGACTGTCGGCTGATGTTCACTGCCTCCCCTTCCCTATACCTTGGCTTATTTATTAATACATTACTTCTTATTGACGTGTGTGTGTGTGTGTGTGTGTGCGTGCGTGTGTGTGTGTGTGTGTGTGTGTGTGTGTGTGTGTGTGTGTGTGTGTGTGTGTGTGTGTGTGTATGTGGTAGGTAGACATATTCAAGGTTATTTTTATTTATTTGCTTATTTATGCATTTATGATCCTATGTTTTTTTTGAAGCGTCCGTCTCCCTGCTTAAGAAAACAGAGATAAGCATGTGGCGGTGTGTGTTTAGCCCAACTTTGCATGCAGGTGTTGGTCTGAGTGATAATTAAAGAACAAGCTAAATGTGCGCTTCTTGATGATGAACGGCACGCTGCGCATTTTTTTTTTTTTCTTTCATATATACGTATTTTTAATCGCTTCCTCTTGCATTTAAAGAGGGAGAGAGAGAGAGAGAGAGAGAGAGAGAGAGAGAGAGAGAGAGAGAGAGAGAGAGAGAGAGTGTGTGTGTGTGTGGGTGTGTGTGTGTGTGTGTGTTTTTCAATACTATTTTCCGTCTGCTAGTCTGTGCTCGTGTATCTCTATAGCATGTGAATTAACTGGTTGTCTTTGTCATGCTTCCCTCTTGAATAGTAAAAACAGGTATTTGTAATTCTTCTCGCGTTGTAATACAGGAAAATATCTCATGCATCAATATCCTGACCTTTCTTTATATTTTATTATTGTTATTATTATTATTATTTTTTTAATAACTGTATGGAACAAAATTCTCACTAATAATTTCTTTGGAATGAATCATATTGAAACTGTGTACGTAGGAAAAGGAGAGGCTTGTGTGGTGTGATGATGTTTGTTTATACTGATGTGTGTTGACGCTTTTATTTGTTGTGGTGTTGTTGTTGACAGTGATTCAAGTGTGTGTGTGTGTGTGTGTGTGTGTGTGTGTGTGTGTGTGTGTGTGTGTGTCGAGTGTTGATTTTAACTGTCACTTTTCATGATGTACGTTATTTTATGTAGCTCTTCCTAGTAGTAGTGCTTACATCGTTGTTGTTGTTGTTGTTGTTGTTGTTGTTGTTGTTGTTGTTGCTGCTGATGTTGTTGACACGTGGACGAGTGGTGAAGGGCAGAGTGGTGTGTTGTGTGGAGGGAAAGGCAGCTGGCGCCACAAGGGGGAGGGGTCGGTGTTTATGGCACAGCTCATGAGCTTCTGTATGCCCATAATACCCCACGCATCCCTCATCGCCTTCTCCTCCTCCTCCTCCTCCTCTTCCCTCAGATAGTTCTCGTTCTCGTTTCTGGTTATGCTAATCCGACTGACCACTCACAAATTCACTCGCTCAGATATTCATGCACTCACTCACTCACCCACTCACTCACTCACTCACTCACTCATGCAATCACTCCTGCACCTATTTGCTTACTCATTCACATATTCATGAACTCACACACAGACTGATTCGTTCACGCAAAAATTTCCTCAACCAGACCTAACTTTTTCTCTCACTCACTCGCATTTATACTCTTTCACTCAACGTAATGTTATTTTAGCCCCCTATTTCAGTCCCTTATTCTAGAAATCTATCTCTTTTCTTCATCCCCTTCCTTCATTCTCATTTCCTTTCTTTCCTTTTTATTTCCTTCCATTTTTTTCTATCTTGTTATCCCCTTACTGAATCTGTTTCTTCTACTCCTTCTCTTCCTCGTCATCTTCTTCCTCATCCTTTCCTCCCACTCACCTTACTCCCTTCTCTTCATTTCTTCTATTATTGTAATGGGAAGGATGTGTAAGAGAAAGGACATTTATCACACCACGGCCACTTTTAAGGCTCGTAATCAGATGCCGCACAGAAGTCAGATTGTGTGTACTCCTCCTCCTCCTCCTCCTCCTCCTCCTCCTCCTCTTCCTCTTCCCTCGGGTCGCTATCAGATCAAAGACACAAAGACAATCTGATAACGTAAGTGTTACCTGACCGCAACCTCTGCTCCCTCCTCCTCCTCTTCCTCCTCCTCCTCCTCCTCCTCCAGTGCCCCCGCAAACGAGAGGGTGTGCAGTGAAGGCCATCGTAAAGGGGATAGGGAGGTAGGTTGAGTTAAGATTTCGTAGCAGGAATACCATAATAAAATAGAAGAAAGCGTAATGGCCATGAAGAATAGGTAGATGAGGAGGAGGAGAAGGAATAATAATAAAAATAATGACAATAATGACAATAATAATAATAAAAATAATAATAATAATAATAATAATAATAATAATAATAATAATAATAAGAAGAAGAAGAAGAAGAAGAAGAAGAAGAAGACAATAAAGGAGTCTGAGTACTGATGGAAAGGAATAGGGAAGTCGTTGAGGAGGCGAAAGAGGAGGAGGAGGAGGAGGACAATATGGATATGAAAATGAGATGAAAAAGAATAGGGAAGTCAAGGAGGAGGAGGAGGAGGAGAAGGTCATGGAGAAGGACGGAAAGGATGTATAGGATTAGGAAGAAGAGGAGGAGGAGGAGGAGGAGGAGGAAGAGGAGGAGGTGCGGTACAGAATTAACAGTGATAATGTCGTGAAGTGTGCGAGGATAAAAACTGGTTTTGCGGTATGTGACTCTTGCTTGAATCTCTCTCTCTCTCTCTCTCTCTCTCTCTCTCTCTCTCTCTCTCTCTCTCTCTCTCCTCTCTCTCTCTCTCTCTCTCTCTCTGGGTCTCTTATCTTTATTACATCCATTCATTATTTTCATCACCGGTGTCTTTCCTTCTTCTTTCCGCTAACGTATTCAGTTATCATCTCTCCTTCATATTGCTTCTCCCTCCCTCTCTCTCTCTCTCTCTCTCTCTCTCTCTCTCTCTCTCTCTCTCTCTCTCTCTCTCTCTCTCTCTCTCTCTCTCTCTCCCTCCCTCCCCCACCCTTCCTCCGTCTTTCATCATCGTCTTTCTCCTCTTCCCTGACCTTCTCCCATCGTCTGTATTTTTATCATGCCCACCCAATCAATGCCCACATATTTAGTCTCTCTCTCTCTCTCTCTCTCTCTCTCTCTCTCTCTCTCTCTCTCTCTCTCTCTCTCTCTCTCTCTCTCTCTCTCTCTCTCTCTCTCTCTCTCTCTCTCTCTCCTGCTTAGTTACACACATCTGTTGTTACCACTCCATCTCCTCCATCTCTTCCTCCACCTCCTCCTCCTCCTTCTCCATCATCTCCCCACCCACAGGCGCCCACACAACCGGCTGTCTCCACCACTCCCACCACCTTCACCTGTATCTCTACCACCACCACCACCACCACCACCATCACCACCACCCACCTAGCTGCACCTACCTTTAAATGCGCGGGAGGTAGCATAACACCTTGGAGGAAACTCGCCTGGTCCTCCTTATAAAGAGAATACAAAACCTTTTACGAGAATCGAATCGCCCTGTAGAGGATTTTAATGCTTTTCTAAGAGAATCCAATGCGCTTTTTACGACGAAATAACTCAACGCGATTGGCATTGACGGAGCCGCGCTATGGGGGATCAAGATTGGCAGGGGAGGGAAGAGGGAAGGCCATGAAGGAAGAGGAGGTGGGGAAGCGGAGGGAGATAGGAAGGGAGTAAGGGGGATATGGACCTTGATTCGGGGAGAGATAAGGGATAGCATGGGCGGCAGTGATCTGATAGCATCGCAACAGACAGACGGACAGAAAGACAAACACCCGTAGACAAGGGTAAGTAGATACAGAGTGATAGAGGCGCGTATATGTTGATGGAAGGCGATGAGCGGTGCATCACAAGACACTCATTCACTCACCGCTGCTCATAAAGGAAGGTGGACGACGAGAAAAAATGTTCAGTTTTATTATTGATGTCACTATTATTACCTGGTATCCATTATTGTTTATTGGTTTCTTCTTATTACTTACTACTACTACTACTACTACTACTACTACTACTACTACTACTACTACTACTACTACTACTACTACTACTACTACTACTACTACTATTACTATTACTACTACTACTACTACTACTACTGCTACTACTACTTATCACAAGCTATTTATTCTCGCTTACTAATACTTATTACTCACTACTAATTATCCACTTCCTACTTAAACACTTATAATGAGAAGTTGACAATTTCTTGACCTGAGTCACCACTACTTGGGCAGGTATGCGGAAAGGCTGACAGACTCCTCACTTTTAAGGCATTATTTAAACACGTACCATTATACAGAAAACTTACTAGTGTCTTTACTTAAATCTTACGTCACACAAGAAAGTAAATAAGTAATGAAGTTAATAATATTTTCCCCTAAAACATAAGTACCTAAAAACAAGCAAATGTTGATTATAGTGCTAATATCTTCACTTGAGTCTAAAACAAGATTGTAAATAATAAATTGATGATATTTTCATTAACCCTTTCACTGCGACACGAAACAATTAGCAGCACCAAGAGCGATGCGTGAAGTCTTTATAAGCATATACAAGAAAGTTAGCGATGAAAGGAGTACGTTTTGCAATTCCTTCCCTGTTCAAAGATTGGATGTGGCTGTAGAACAAGTAAAGATGTCTCAGAGTGATCAGTAATTAGGGAAAGGTGTACCAAGTGGCAGTCAGAAGGTTAACTCATGAGGGAAACATTAAAAGTTTATCATAAATTTAATAACTTCATCACTTCAGTCATTACTTTTGAACCACACACAAAAAAGGTCAATCGTTTGCTCTCTCATCCAGTAATGATAACAGTTTCCACTTACGCAACGAGGCATGAAGGTTACATAATGCAACAACGTAATTTCTGTCATGGCTGAGCGGAGGGAGCGGCAATGAGCGAGCGAGCGCGTGTCAGTCTCATGCCGCGTCTGTTTCCCAATCAATATTTATTCATTCCTTGGGCGGCGAACTTTTGTATTTAATGAAGCGTCTTGTTGATGGCTCGCGGGTACAAGATCCGCCTGCTTGTCTCGTGTGTTGCTGTGTTGCTGTGTTGCTTGTTACCGGCTGCTGTGTGTGTCTTGCTGATTGTCATTGTTGTTTGTTGTGTTGTTGATGTGTCGTGTTGTTCTGTTTGTTTACTTATGTGTTCCTTGTTGCTTGTTGCTGCGAGGGACGAAGATAGGATTGCTGTTTTGTTCCTAAGTTGTAGTACACACACACACACACACTCTCTCTCTCTCTCTCTCTCTCTCTCTCTCTCTCTCTCTCTCTCTCTCTCTCTCTCTCTCTCTCTCTCTCTCTCTCTCTCTCTCTCTCTCTCTCACACACACACACACACACACACACACACACACACACACACACACACACACACACACACACACACACACACACACACACACACACACACACACACACACACACCGCCCAAGGGAAGAAAGAAAAAAAAAGGTGGGCTGTTTAGAGTGATAGAGTGAATCTTGCTGAGTAATTGTATCACGTCCCTTGAGAGAACTGGTTTGGCGATCCTGAGCTATTTAGGATCATGACACCACGCACACACACACACACACACACACACACACACACACACACACACACACACACACACACACACACGGGAGTTAGGCAAAAAGATATCATTCACTCTTGCACTTCACATTTATTATTATTATTATTATTATTATTATTATCATTATTATTACTGAGACTGAACACGTGGTCTAGTCCTTCCTTTCATCAATAGAGGGCGTACGTGCACTTCTTCTCACAGCCTCCCTTCCTTTCCTCCCCCTCCCTCCCAGCCTTCTAAGCAGGAGAGAGAGAGAGAGAGAGAGAGAGAGAGAGAGAGAGAGAGAGAGAGAGAGAGAGAGAGAGAGAGAGAGAGAGAGAGAGAGAGAAGGCCAGGAGTAGGAGGAAAGGAAGGCGTAGTGGCGTGAGTGGAAACAGGTGGAACCGAGAGAGAGAGGAGGTGGATGTTGCAGTAGTGGTGGTGGTTGTGGTGTGGAATGGAAGGTGGAATTGAGAGAGACGGAGGTGGATGATGCAGTAGTGGTGGAGGTGGTGGTGGTGAGGGTAGTGGTGGTGATGACGATGTGGATTGAAAGCAGGACCTGAGATGGAAAAGTGGAAAGGTGGAGTGATGGATGAGTAAAAGTAGTTTTCTGGGTGACAGTTGCGAGAGAGAGAGAGAGAGAGAGAGAGAGAGAGAGAGAGAGAGAGAGAGAGAGAGAGAGAGAGAGAGAGAGAGAGAGATTGTTACGTAGACACGTGGAACTAAGAAGGTGTGGAAGAGGAGCTTTGGGGAGTTTGGTGGGGTGAAGGTTGAAAGAAAGAAGAGGAAGAAGAAGAGGAGGAGGAGGAGGAGGAGGAGGAGGAGGAGGAGGAGGAGGAGGAGGAGGAGGAGGAGGAGGAGGAGGAGGAAAAGGAGAAGGAGGAGTAGGAGGTGAAGATGGAGGTGGGTGGGCAGAAAGGTGAAGCACAGGTGTGTGTGTGGAGTGTTAATGTTTGGGTTTGGCATGTGGGGCAGGTGTGGAGGGGAGAGGCTGGAAGATGTAGTGATGGGGAGGGGGATGGTGGGGTGATGTGTGGGGTCAGTCTTATGTCTTAGCGGGACTTGAGACAGAGAGAGAGAGGGTATGCGATGGGGAGGAAGGTGATGGGGAGAGATAGTAAGAGAGGGAAGGGATGAGGAAAGATGGGATAGAGTGAATGAGAAAGGGATGAGCAATGTTTAGTTGTGTGACTCAAGGGTTGGAATGTGTAGTGATGAGTTGGGATGGGTGAGGGAGTGGCAGGGAAGTGCACTGAGGAAGCCAGCAGGTGGAGGTGGGTGGGAGAGGGAAGGCACGGGAGGTGAGGGAGGCCTGGTACTGGAGTATCCTATCTTCTCGTCACCCTGGAAAGTTTAGTTCAGGTGTGCTTCACGACGACTTGGTGTTTTCTCTGCAGACAGACTCGGCGCCTCTCAAGTTTTCCGCGTGTTACGATAATGTCTTGCTTCATTGTTTTCTCGTCGGGGTGATTGTGTTTGTGCGATCCCGCCTGGAGTGTGTGTGTGTGTGTGTGTGTGTGTGTGTGTGTGTGTGTGTGTGTGTGTGTGTGTGTGTGTGTGTGTGTGTGTGTGTGTGTTTACTTACCTTGCTTGACGTATATGCTTACTTAGATGTAGCATACAGGTTTTTAGATAAGCGTGTGTGTGTGTGTGTGTGTGTGTGTGTGTGTGTGTATCGGGCACGGGCGGGTTGAGTCGAGCGGCGTGGGGCACCAGCAGCGGCGGCGGGTCAGTTGGCAACGCGCAGACGGCAGTGCTGGACGTGTGAAGCCGAGCTCGTCCCGGCAGGCCGCTACGCCCCTCGCATGCTGGGTTTTTCCGGTCGTCACTCACGGCCCCGGTAGAGCCCCACGCTGCTCCGACGTCCTTAGAATTCGTCCTGCACGCTCCTCGTATCTTAGATCGTACCCGAAGTGCCTGCAGGACCCCGGGGGCGTGTCGTGTCTGACGCTAATCCTTCATAATGTAGCATCGTGACCGCGTGCTTCCCTCGGACTCCTTTGGACTCTGAAATTGATGCTGCTGTCACTCTCTTGGCTCGACCTATGAGAGCGACGGACACGGACAAATAAACAGGCGTAAACAAACTTACGTAGACAGAGAAGCAAGCAAGAAAGCAAGCAAGGAAGAAAGAAGACAGGCAAACAGGCAGGCAGGCAGGCAGGCAGGCAGGCAGGCACAGCGGTGTTTGCAGTGCCGTCTGTGTTGTGATGGGTTGTGTTACCACGTGACGGCCACCCAAGTCTCGAGTGCAGGTTGCAGAAGGTCGAGTGCGCGCCGCTTGTCCTTCACCTTCCCAACGTGAGGTGGTGAAGCGTAACACAGCTCCCGACATGATGCTGGCTGCGTATTTTGAGCAGGTGAGCGAGGCAGTGAGTGAGTGAGCGTATTTTAAACAGGTGAGCGAGAGTTAATAAATGAGTAAAGATAATATTTTTGAACGGGAGTGAATGAGGGAGAGAGTGAAAGGGAGGAGGGGGGTTAGTGAGTGAAAGAGCGTGTTTTAACCATATATCTAGTAGGGGGAACAAAAGTGAGCGAGTGAGTGAATGAGTGAGTTGGTGATTAAAAGAGTCTAGGAAGAAGAGAAGGATGAGGTAAATGAATAAATGAAAACAGTTTAAGTAAGGAGAGAGAGGAAGGTAAGGGTTGAGGCAAAGTTCTGTAAATAAGGAAGAAAAGAAAACTTGAAAAGAAAAGTGTTAAGAGAAACATGAGACATTTACGTGATGAGGAGGAGTAGAGGAGAAGGAGGAGGAGGAGGAAAAAAATACTGGTGTGGAGGGAAGGAGGAGGAGAAGGAAGTCTAGAAGTGGTGGAGGTTTTGGTGGTGGTGGTCGTGGTGATGGTGGTGGTGGTGATGGAACCACTTAGACATCACAGCAATCACTATCACCACTATCACCACCACCAGAACTCATCACGCTCACCAGGGCCACGTGGCAGTGTTTATGTCATCAGCTGATTGCAGTAAACATGACGCACTATTCTCGCCCTTCCTTTGCCCACATCTTGTCTCTCCATGTTGCTGTTATTATTTATTGGTATTATTATTGCCATTATTATTATTTTTGTTATTACTATTGTTATTATTATTATTTTTGTTATTATTATTGGTGTTGTTGTTGTTAGTGGTGGTGGTGGTGATGATCTAATTATTATTATTATTATTAATATTATTATTATTATTATTATTATTATTATTATTATTATTACTATTATTGTTAATATTATTATTATTATTATTATTATTATTATTATTATTATTATTATTATTATTATTATTATTATTATTATTACATATCATCATCATCATCATCATTATCACTATCCTCATCGTCATCAGTAGTAGTAATAGTAGTAGTAGTAGTACGTAGTGATGGTGGTGGCCCTTCTTTTCCTCTTCAGTTCCCTCCTCCTCCTCCTCCTCCTCCTCCTCCTCCTCCTCCTCCTCCTCCTCCTCCTCCTCCTCCTCTTCCACTCCAAGGATGCTTGTTGATGCATTAACCTACCCAAGGATTTATTGCGGTGGCTTTTGGGGAGAGAGAGAGAGAGAGAGAGAGAGAGAGAGAGAGAGAGAGAGAGAGAGAGAGAGAGAGAGAGAGAGAGAGAAAAGGGGCAAGAAGGCAGCCTATGTTCCTATTTTGAGTCGTAACAATTCAGCCTTTAAACCGCATTCCTTGCACGGCCGTCTTGACCATAAGAAAAACACCACCACCACCACCACCACCACCACCACAACCACCACGAGTACTTCCACTTGTACGCACCACTAACATTAACACCACCACCACCACCACCACCATCACTACCACCACCACTACTACTACGACTACAACCACTACAACTACAACCACCACCACCACCACCACCACCACCACCAACTGCCACCGCCACCTCTTCCAGTTAGGTTCCCAGTACTTGCTTGCATATATATGAGAGCTTCCGGCCATGACTACCAATTCGGGATCTGTGTAGATGCGCCGCCACCACCACCACCACCACCACCACCATCACCAACACCATATCCAACAACAATCTCACGCTCCCTTCTTCTTTCTCCTGTCCTCACTTCTTCCTCCACCACCACCACCACCACCACCACCACCACCACCACCACCACCATCACCGCCACCTGTCACGCCGCTTGTCGCCCTGCAAGGTGTGCGTGAGACGGGCAGAGGTTCGTGGGCCAATTGCGATTTCCATAATAACACAGCTGGCCTGGACGAGAGAGAGAGAGAGAGAGAGAGAGAGAGAGA
>NC_087161.1:20146022-20203522 GCF_035594125.1 Scylla paramamosain
TCCTCCTCCTCCTCCTCCTCCCTTTTATATTATTACTATTATTCTTTTCTTGACTCTTTTCCATCTTTTTTTCCCTTCTGCTCCTTCATGCTTTTTTTCTTATTCTTTTTCTGGTTTGTTCTTTTCATTTTTCTATCTTAAATTATTCTCGCTTTTTTTTTCTTTTCCGTATCCTCTTATCTTCTTCTTCTTCTTCTTCTTCTTCTTCTTCTTCTTCTTCTTCTTCTTCTTCTTCTTCTTCTTCTTCTTCTTCTTCTTCTTCTTCTTCTTCTTCTTCTTCTTCTTCTTCTTCTTCTTCTTCTTCTTCTTCTTCTTCTTCTTCTTCTTCTTCTTCTTCTTCTTCTTCTTCTTCTTCTTCTTCTTCTTCTTCTTCTTCTTCTCGCTCTTTTGATTTCTTTATATATCTCTTTCTTTTTCTTCTATTCATATTTTCGTTGTCTTCCTCTCTCCTCTTCTCTCTTATTCATATTCTCGTCGTTTTCTTCTTCATCTTCCACTTCCTCCTCTTCTGTTTTCTTCTTATTCTCACTGTCCTCCTCCTCCTCCTCCTCCTCCTCCTCCTCCTCCTCTTCTTCCTTCTCAATCACCACCTTCGTGTCCCTTTATGTCCTTACAATGTCCCTTTAATCAATCTCTCCTTCCCTTCCTCCTCTTCACTCTCCCTCCTCCTCTCCCTTCTCTCCCTCCTCCTCTCCCACAAACTTAACCTCCTTCACCCTTGTCACCCTCCGTCCCTCTCTTTCCTTTAAAGCCGCAACCTCTTCCCTCCATTCCCTCCCTTTCCTCTCCCCTTCCTTATTCTCTCTCTCCTTTCATCTCCTTCCTCTCCCTCTCCCTCTCTCTCTCATCGTCCTTGACTCATGAGAAAAAGGAAGTGTTGGGTATCGTCTTTATCTCTCTCTCTCTCTCTCTCTCTCTCTCTCTCTCTCTCTCTCTCTCTCTCTGATATCATGTTCTCCCGTAACCTTTTTCAATAATCTCTTTGACATTACCACCACCACCACCACCACCACCACCACCACCACCAACGGGAAAAATGAGGCGAACAATCTAAATTAATATCAGGTATGAGGTGAGGAGGGGGGAGAGGAAGGGAAGGGAAGGGAAGGGGAAAAGGGAGAGGAAGGGAGGGAGAGGAGGGAGGAAGGGGAGAGAGAGAGAGAGAGAGAGATAGAATTAAATAACCTTCTCTTTAGGCAACAGTGGCTGGTCATATTTTTCGAGAGAGAGAGAGAGAGAGAGAGAGAGAGAGAGAGAGAGAGAGAGAGAGAGAGAGAGAGAGAGAGAGAGAGAGAGAGAATAATAATCACAGGTGAAGGTAAAGGTGTAATCCGTTCACAGGTATCAGATTACAGGTGATAAACGGCTTGTACACGTGTTGCAGATGAGATAGGGAGTGACGGCAGTGGTGATGAGAGGTGATGGGGTCCTATAGAGTGAAGGGGCTGGGCTGATAGGGCTGATGGAATGCTGGTGATGGAGATGCAGGGGATGCGGTGAGGGAGGTAACGATGAAGGTGATAGGAGTGCGGATCTTATTCTGAAACTCAGCACCACGCATCCACTATTTTCAAAAGGCTCTAGTCGAAGTTACACGGGTTTTTAACGGTGTTTTTTTTATCGTTCTAGTGACAGATTAGAGAGATTTCTGCATTGTTAGCTGAGAAAATACACTTGGAAATCGTGGCTAATCATCTCTGGGGCCTTTGAAAATAGTCGTGGTGAGAAAGCAAAGCGTTTCTGAATGCCGGCCTAAGTGAGAGAGCGAGATAGATAGCTTGGATTAGAGGTAAGGGAGAAGTGGATAGAAAGACGAATGAGAGGGTGGAAGTGATAGGACAGTGAGATAGATAGCGTGAATGGGAGTGAGGAATGGGTGGTGATGGGACGGGGTGATACGGATAGGATGAATGGGAAAGGAGAATAATGGGGTGTTGTGATGGGGTGGAGGGTGAAGTGGAGTTGATGGGAGTATGGGGTGATGAATGAATGATGGATGGTGATGGGAGGTATTCTGAATCACGCCTTCCTCTTCCCTTCCCTTCCCTTCCCTTCCCTTCCCTTCCATTTCTTTGCCTTCTCTTCCCTTTCTGTTCCTTGCATGCCTTACCTCACCGTACCTTACCTTACTTATCCTATCCTAACCTAACCTAACCTAACCTAACTTATCCTAACCTAACCTACCCTACCTTACCCTAACCTAACCTAACCTTACCTTACCGTGCCTTACTTTACCTTATCTTACCTTATCTCATTTAACATTACTCCCTTATCTTCGTTTGTCTTCCTTTCTTTTTCCCTTTCTCTTTCCCATTCCTTTCCTTCCCTTCCCTTCCCTTCTCTTCTCTTCTCTTCTCTTCTCTTCTCTTCTTTTCTTTTCCCTCCCCTTCCCTTCCCTTCTCTTCTCTTCTCTTCTCTTCTCTTCTCTTCTTTTCTTTTGCCTCCCCTTCCCTTCCCTTCCCTTCTTGCCTTTCCGTTCACTTCCCTTTCGTTCCTATCCTTTTCTTTCCTTTTTACTTTCCTTTCCCTTGTCGTAATAGTAGTAGTAGTAGTAGTAGTAGTAGTAGTAGTCGTAAAAGTAGTAGTAGTAATAGTAGTAGTAGTAGTAGTAGTAGTTGATGTTGTTGTTGTTGTTGTTGTTGTTGTTGTTGTTGTTGTTGTTGTTGTCGTCGTGGTAGCAGTGGTATTTCAGAATTGCCATAATTGTTAGAGTCTGCAGGTGTAGTGGAGAGAGAGAGAGAGAGAGAGAGAGAGAGAGAGAGAGAGAGAGAGAGAGAGAGAGAGAGAGAGACATTCGTAGGATTTACAGTGCAATGATACTCTGGAAACTATTTCTAATTTCCTAAGAGGCGCTGAAGGTAAGTTAGTTTAGTGTTATGTTATGGCAGAGGAGGGAGGTAATGGGAGTTGTTGTTGTTGTTGTTGTTGTTGTTGTTGGTGGTGGTGGTGGTGGTGGTGGTGGTGGTGGTGGTGAAGGTAACTGTTAATAATGGATAACAAATGGAGCGAGTTAGGAGATAAAGAGATGAAGAAATGGAGTAACGGTAACAGTGTTGAGGGTGGTGATGGTGGTGTTCGTGATACTGGTGGTGATGGTGATGGTGATTGATGATAGGGAGAGGGAGTGAGGGGGAGGGAGAGAAGGTCAAAGAGACTCGAATGACAAAATCCCTGACCCCCCTCACCCCTCTATCCCTCTCCCCATCTATCCCTCTCTTCCTCTTTTCTTTCTCCCCTTCTGCTTCTCTCTCACCTCCTCCCTCCTCCCTAATTTTTTTCTCCCTCTTCTCTTACTTCACGATTCTCAAAAAAATATACGATTATCTCTCTCTCTCTCTCTCTCTCTCTCTCTCTCTCTCTCTCTCTCTCTCTCTCTCTCTCTCTCTCTCTCTCTCTCTCTCTCTCTGGAAAGTGTGTAATGATAGTTCATCAAACTGAAGGCCGTGATAGAGAGGGAGGGGAGAGGAGTAAAAATACTGGATATACGCAAGAGAGAGAGAGAGAGAGAGAGAGAGAGAGAGAGAGAGAGAGAGAGAGAGAGAGAGAGAGAGAGAGAATTACCTACACATGCGAACTACCTTTACCCATAAGCATAAGTACCTATTCTCCCACACACACACACACACACACACACACACACACACACACACACACACACACACACACACACACACACACACACACACACACACATACACACACACACGCATCCAATGCATTTCAATCTTGCCCATTAAACCTCCCGACGCATAAGGCGCAACCTGACGACCATAACGGAGGGAAACTAGCCCTTACGACCTCTCCCCCTTCCCCTCCCACTCCATCCTTCCAAAAGTCCCCCCCTATCCCCCCACTCTTTAGCCATCCCCCCTCCTCCCCAACCCCCCTCCATCACTCCCTAATAACGACACTCCAGTTCGTTGATGATCATTATCCTTCGTCCAGGCCTCAGAACCTCTCCTTTTCCTTATTTCTTCCTCTTCTTCCTCCTCCTCCTCCTCCTCCTCCTTCTTCTCCTCTTCCTCTTCCTCTTTCTCTTCCTCCTCTTCTTCTGCATTTCGACGCTCATTAAAGGGTTTTTTCTTTGTGTGTTTTGTGTATTATGCTCAGTAGGTGGTTTTACTTTCTCTCTCTCTCTCTCTCTCTCTCTCTCTCTCTCTCTCTCTCTCTCTCTCTCTCTCTCTCTCTCTCTCTCTCTCTCTCTCTCTCTCGTTCCTTTTCGCTTTCTGTTTGTGTTTGTTATTTTTTTCTTTTCGTATCTCTCTTATTTTTTTTTCCCTTATGTTCTCCTCCTCTTCTCCCTTTCTCCTTTTGTTTGTCATCTTTAATGTTATTTCGTTTTCTTTCTCTGCATATCTTTCTTTTTTATACACTCTTTTTTTCGCTTTTTCTCTTCTCCTTTTCACTTTTTTCTTCTTTTATCTTATTCCACCTTTTTTTTCGTTATATCTTTCTCTTATATTATCTTCTTCTGTTTGTCCTTTGTTCTTTTTTCCATCTTTTTTGTTTTTTTTGTTCTTTCTGCTCTTGTCTTATTTACCTCCCTGTTTCTCCCTTGACATCTTCTTCTTCCTCTTCCTCCTCCTCCTCCTCTTCTGATTGGAAGTGTAAAGTAATGGCTGTGTTTTGTCGGGACTCTCTCTCTCTCTCTCTCTCTCTCTCTCTCTCTCTCTCTCTCTCTCTCTCTCTCTCTCTCTCTCTCTCTCTCTCTCTCTCTCTCTCTCTCTCGTATCTTTCCCTCGTAAATCGAGACAAATTACCAGAGGGGAGAGAGAGGGAAGGGAGAGAAAATAGGGAAGGGAGGAGGGAAGTTGAAGATAATTATACTCTTTCTCTTCACCTCGCACCTATACTGATAATGCGAGGAAGAGGAGGAGGAGGAGGAGGAGAATGAATTAATGCATGAACAAAGACAGGGAGACGTGATTGAAATGCGCTAGTGGTCTGCATGAATGAGAGAGAGAGAGAGAGAGAGAGAGAGAGAGAGAGAGAGAGAGAGAGAGAGAGTGTGTGTGTGTGTGTGTGTGTGTGTGTGTGTGTGTGTGTGTTTCTTTATAGTAATGGTAATGGCTGGTGGTGATGCTTACAGAAGTGACGTGATACACACACACACACACACACACACACACACACACACACACACACACACACACACACACACACACACACACACACACACACACACATTGCCTCATCCCGCCCATGTACGGAGGGCACAGGTCAGCGGGTATATATGTGTATGTACGTACGTGTGTGTGTGTGTGTGTGCCGCCCGTGGTGATACGAGGAATACAGCTCCCACGCCACCCACACACCCTCGTTCCTGACACATACCCACGCCCATGCTATTCCAACGCCTATAATGCCTTGCACGCCCATGCCACACAAACACTCGCACGCCCATCCCCACATTTCCATCACCCTACTCACTCAACTCCTCTTTTTTATTGATTTTATTCTCTCTCTCTCTCTCTCTCTCTCTCTCTCTCTCTCTCTCTCTCTCTCTCTCTCTCTCTCTCTCTCTCTCTCTGCACACGCTGTTATTTTCTTATTTTCTTCTCACACTCGTAAATTCGTAAATTAAACTCTATATATTTTTTTCCACACACAATTTTTCTATCAATGTTAATTATTTTGTGTCTTTTCTTATTCCCAATGTATTTTATTTTCACCATACTCTTGTTTTTTGTCTCCCCTCCTATTTTATCATTTTTATTTTCGCGTTCCCGCTCTCATTAACATCAATATTCAGCATCGTATACTTTTTTTTATTTATTTTATTTTATTTATTTATTTATTTATTTTATTTTTTTCATTCTCCCTGCCTTTCATTTTCATCCCTCCTTTTTTTTTTTTTATTGAATCATCTCCCCTCTTTGTATGTATATCTTTATCATGCCCGTTGTAATTCTTTCATCAATTACATTTCGTTTTTTTTTTCCTTTTTTTCATTTACTTCAACGAACTTTTTTTTACATTAGTTTTCGTTCCCTTTTTTTTTTTTATTGTGTGTATTTTTTCAACTTCATTTTTTTCCTGTTTTCCGGTCGTATATTGGATTTGTTTTTTCCATTTTCAATATCAACGTTTCATTTGCTTTTTTCCCATTCCTCTCGCGTTCTATTTGTTTTATTTCGTTCTCTCTCTCTCTCTCTCTCTCTCTCTCTCTCTCTCTCTCTCTCTCTCTCTCTCTCTCTCTCTCTCTCTCTCTCTCTCTCTCTCTCTCTCTCTCTCTCTCTCTCTCTCTCTCTGTTCTATCCATTTTTTCTTTTTCCTACGGATTCTCCATTTTCTATTCTTCTTTTGTTCGATTTTTGTTGCTGGGACCATTTATATTTTTTCTATTCATATATTCTTTTTTGACGCATCTCTCTCTCTCTCTCTCTCTCTCTCTCTCTCTCTCTCTCTCTCTCTCTCTCTCTCTCTCTCTCTCTCTCTCTCTCTCTCATCATGTTCCCGTTCTCGATTTTCTCTAATTTTCTCGTTTTTCATATTAAGTTTTCATATAAGAATTTTACGCGTCTCAGTTTAACACTTTATTTTCTTGGTATCACTATCTATTTATTTATTTTTTTAAGTAACTTTCATTGCAGGTCTTTTATTTTATTATTTTTGTCATTGTTGTATTTTCTTCATGCCACAATCGTTTCTTTATTTTTTTTCATTGTTGTATTTTCTTCATGCCACAATCGTTTCTTTATTTTTGTTTTTGTTTTTTTCCACATTTTTACACGCGGGTGACACGATTTTTTTTTCTTCTTTTCTTTTTTTTGTATATAACTAACTTTTCCTTCCTTTCTTCATCTTTGTCTCTGCACATGTCATTTATTATTCATCTCCCTCACACCTGCACGCTCTGTTTTCCTTTACACACACACACACACACACACACACACACACACACACACACACACACACACACACACATACACACAAGCACCTTGCCTTACTTTCATCCCCATCTCTCCCTCCCACATCCTACTCCTTCATCACACTCCACAGCTCCTCCTCCTCCTCCTCCTCCTCCTCCTCCTCCTCCTCCTCCTCCTCCTCCTCCTCATGCTTGTTGATATTATTAGTTTACAGAAGAGATTAGTATTTCTCTCTCTCTCTCTCTCTCTCTCTCTCTCTCTCTCTCTCTCTCTCTCTCTCTCTCTCTCTCTCTCTCTCTCTCTCTCTCTCTCTCGTTAGTTCAATGGACTTGTTGTTTGCTTTATTTACTGTTAATATTTTTGTACTCCTCTTCGTCGTTGTAATCTTTCTCCTCCTCCTCCTCCTCCTCCTCCTCACATTTCACGGGCCAAAAGTCTCTCTAGTGAAGCATCACCCACATCCAAAAGCTCCCTTCCCTGCCTTTCCTTTCCCTCACTCACGCCCGCCCATTCCCTACGCCCACACCACGCCCACACCGCCCGTGAGTGTGTCGAGTGCTATGATAGAGAGACTGCGGGTAAAATCTCTCTCTCTCTCTCTCTCTCTCTCTCTCTCTCTCTCTCTCTCTCTCTCTCTCTCTCTCTCTCTCTCTCTCTCTCTGGCAGCCGCCGCCGCCGCCCTCGCCGCCCACGTCAGCGCCGCCCACGCCCGCTGCCGCCCACCTCCTCACCTCGTCACGTCACTGTTATAATTGTCTTCCCATCCTGGTATTTCTTTCTTGTTTTTTCCTCCTTTTTTTCTTTCTTTTTCCTTTTGTTTTTGCATCTTTTTTTCTTTTTACGTTCTCCACCTTCTCCATTTCTTACTCCTCCACCTGGCCACCTTTCCTCCTCTTCCCTGCCCAACCTGGCATTCTTCATCTTCTTCTTCTTCTTCTTCTTCTTCTTCTTCTTCTTCTTCTTCTTCTTCTTCTTCTTCTTCTTCTTTTTCCCTCTTCTTTGTATCTTCTTCTTCTTCTTTTGTTTCGTCCTGTTCTTCCTTCACGTTCCTTTTCTTCTCCCCTTTTCTTTATTTTGTTTTCCTCCTCTTCCTTTCTCTTTCTCAACATCCACGTTTTTTTTTTTATCCCTTACTTTCCTTAATATCTTTACTTATTCTTCTTCATTATTTCCACCTTCCTCCTCTCCTCCTTGTCTCTTTCTCTTCTTTTTCCTTCTCCCTTCATTTATTCTTCTGTCCTGTTCACCTCAAAATTCGCTTCCTTCATCATATTTCCTTTGGACGCAATTTCTCTTTGATTTATGAGTATCTCCTTCCTTTCCTCCTCCTCCTCCTCCTCCTCCTCCTCCTCCTCCTCCTCCTCCTCCTCCTCCTCCTCCTCCTCTTCCTCTTCTCCGTCTCCTCCTCTTATTAACGTCATCTTTCTCTTCCTTTTTCTTCTCCACATTACCTTTCTTCTTATTGTTCCTCTCTCTCTTTCCATCCTCCTCCTCCTCCTCCTCCTCCTCCTCCTCCTCCTCCTCCTCCTCCTCCTCCTCCTCCTCCTCCTCCTCCTCCTCCTCCTTGCGTCTCAGTAAAGGTTCTTACGCGAAGGAAAGGGCAAGGTCACAGCGCTAAGATAAAATCCTTCCCTCCTTCCCTCCTTTTCCCTCCCTCCCTCCCTCCATCCCTTCATTCGCTGCTGTCCTTCCTCTTTCTAAATTCTCTCCCACGTCCAATTCTTTTTCCATTAATTTTGCTTTATTTGTCTCTTGTCATGGTGGTGGTGGAGAGAGAGAGAGAGACAGAGAGAGAGAGAGAGAGAGAGAGAGAGAGAGAGAGAGAGAGAGAGAGAGAGAGAGAGAGAGAGACGTGAGGGCATGCAGCTGCGGTGGAGGGACGCAAGAACACTGTACAATGACCCGATGAGAGAGAGAGAGAGAGAGAGAGAGAGAGAGAGAGAGAGAGAGAGAGAGAGAGAGAGAGAGAGAGAGAGAGAGAGAGAGAGAGAGAGAGAGAGAGAGAGAGAGAGAGAGAGAGAGAGAGAGAGAGAGAGAGAGAGAGAGATTTGATATGTATAGAGATAAATTTTTAACAGAAAAAATCTCTCTCTCTCTCTCTCTCTCTCTCTCTCTCTCTCTCTCTCTCTCTCTCTCTCTCTCTCTCTCTCTCTCTCTCTCTCTCACCTGGTTCACGTGACCAAAGGGTGAAGCGCAACAAGGTAAGGGAACAGGTTTGGGGAAATGCATCGCGTGTTGTTCTGTCTATCTAACTCATCTTGACAAATAGCCAGTCCTTCTTTCTGTCCGTCTGTCTGTCTGTCTGTGTCTGTCACTTAATCGAACTTCATATGTAAACTGATACCATAGAGAGAGAGAGAGAGAGAGAGAGAGAGAGAGAGAGAGAGAGAGAGAGAATATATAATGCTACAGTTTTCTCTTTTCTTCGTTCTTATGAAACATTTATGCTCGCTCTCGTCCTCCTTCCCTTCCCACATCCTCCTCCCTCTCCCCTTCATCCTCCCCATCACTAGTCCCTTCATGCTTTCCCCTTCCATTCTTCTCCTACCTTCCCTCTCTCCCCATCCTCCCCTTCATTCCCATCACAAAAGCTTCTTCCCTCCTCTCATCCTCTTTCCATTTCATATTTACCATTCTCCTGCTAATTCTCTCTCTCTCTCTCTCTCTCTCTCTCTCTCTCTCTCTCTCTCTCTCTCTCTCTCTCTCTCTCTCTCTCTCTCTCAAGTGCGTCATTGGAACGAAAAATGAAGGTCAAGGAAATTTTAGGAGAGAGAGAGAGAGAGAGAGAGAGAGAGAGAGAGAGAGAGAGAGAGAGAGAGAGAGAGAGAGAGAGAGAGAGAGAGAGAGCATCTTCAGGTTAAGGGTCAGCTCACAAGCCATCACAAACTGCTTGAAGCCTCCTCCTCCTCCTTCTCCTCCTCCTCCTCCTCCTCCTCCTCCTCCTCCTCCTCCTCCTCCTCCTCCTCCTCCTCCTCCTCCTCTTCCTCCTCCTGCTAAGTGTGAGGCAATTGTCAGCTACATCATAAATTCATTAACCCAAGATGGCCGCCTAATGTGTGTTGTGTTGTGAGTGTTGGTTGTTGACGTGTTCTCTTCCTCCTCTTCCTCCTCCTACTCTTCTCTTCCTCCTCCTCCTCTCGTCCTAGCTCTATCACCCATCATCCTCTTCTTGTTTTAGCTCTTTCTCTACTCCTACTCCTCCTCCATCTCCTCCTCATCTACCTCCTCTTCCTCGCCCTCCTCCTCTTGTTCTAGCTCTATCTCCAGTTCTCTTCCTCTTCTACATCTTCTTCCTCTTCCATGTACACTTACCTTGAATTCTTATCCCTATCCTTATCGCTCCTTCTCCTGCTCCTTCTCCTCCTCCTCCTCCTCCTCCTCCTCCTCCTCCTCCTCCTCCTCCTCCTCCTCCTTCATCAAAACCAAGTCTTCCCATTGGCGAATTTACGACGGCAAAAATTTAAGGTTCATTGTCTGTCAGGATTTATGGGCGAATGAAGCGGTATAGTGTAGTGGGTCTTTTTTTTTTTCTCCTTTTTTTTTTTTTTTTTTCTTATCTGTCCTCTGCTTGTGGGTTATCGATGAGCCGGTGATAGGATCTAATGTATCGGGGGAGGGGGGGTGTCGGGGGAGGGGGAGGGGAAATGGGGTGTTAATCTGCGGGTCTTCTTCCTTCGTTAATCCCTTCCTTCTGCCTCGTAAAGTGTGTTGATGCGTGCGTGCAGGGGCATCCTTGTACTGCCGGAGGAGTGGATATTGTTTAATGGTGATGATTGGGTTAGGTTGAGAGAGCTCTTTCTTTTTTTTTTTTTCTCTTTTTTTTTTGGCCACTGGTTTAATTGTTGTTGTTGTTTTAATGTTTATTTGGTTTTATTTATTTATTTATTTATTTATTTATTTACTTATTTGGCCATCTATTTATTTTTGTATTGTTTTTTTTTTTTTCGCTTCCTCTTTCTTTCTTTCATTACCGTCTTGATCATTTAAGCTGCCATTATTTTTCTTTACCTTCATCTCTTCTTCCATTTCTCGTATGGTTCTTTCTCTGTATCTCTTCTTTTCCTTGTGCTTTTCCCTTAATTTTCTCTACTTTCTTTTTGGCTTCCCATTTCTTTTTATTGCCATCTAGTTTATCTAAGCTGTCATCATTTTCTCTTTTTCTTCATCTATTCTCACATTTCTCCTATTATTTATTCTCTTTATCTCTTCTCTTCCTTACACTTTTCCTTCACTTCCATCTGCTTCGAATGCTTCTGTGTGTGTGTGTGTGTGTGTGTGTGTGTGTGTGTGTGTGTCTGTGTGTGTGTGTGTACTCAGCTGTGAGGGTATCAACAAGTCACTATTCCACAGAAAACGAGAAGCTAGGAGGCTATTATCTCGCTGTCACGTTGAGGGGGGAGAGGGAGGGAGTGAGGAGAGGGGTAGAGGAAGGCATGGAGATGGAGATAGGAAGAGGGAAGGAGAGAGGAGAGGTAGAGAGAAAATGAAGGTTGGAGAGAGGATGGGCAGGGAAGAAAAGAAAATGAAAAGAGAGGATGATAAGGAAGAGGAAAAGAAGGGAAAGGAGAAGATAAAGAGAGGAAGGGAGGGAAGAGAAAAGGGAGAGAAAGGAGAAGGAAAAGAGAAAAGGTAAGGAAGTGAAAAAGGAAACGAAGGAGAAAGGAAGAGAGTCGAAGGTGGGGAAAAAGAAGGTAAAGAGAGGATGATAAGGAAAAAGGAGGAAAGGAGGATGAAAAAGATGGGAAACTTAAGGAAGAGAAAAAGGAAACAGAGAAGAAAAGAAGATATTGAAGTGGAGAAGGAGGAGAAATTCTCTATATCTACACTATGCACTGAAAGAACAAAGGTGGACTGAGTGGGGGAGGGGAAGTGACGAGAGGAAGAGGAGGAAAATTGATACCGATAGATAGGAAAGAGAAAGAGAGGGGGAGAATGGGGTGGGGAAGCAAGCAGAGAAGTGGGTCATGCTTTAGTTGGGGAAGGAGGAGCAGGAGGGGTCAAGCTTAAGTGGGGGGAAGACAGAAGGAAGAGGGAAGGAGGGAGGGGAGGGAGAGTGGGGAGGGTGTAAGTAATGCGATGATTTGGTGATGGGAGGCGAGAAGTAGGTCATGGTTTGGAAGGGGAAGAGAGGGGGAGGGGAGGGGAAATGGGAGAGGGGAAGAATGTCCGCATGATGAGAGGGGAAGACGATCGAAGGGATTAGAGAGAGGGGAAGAGGAAAAGAGGATGAAGGAAGAGGAGGGAGAGGTGAAGGAGAAGGAGGAGGAGGAAGCAAAAAGTGGGGCTAGAAAAATGAAAAAAAAAAAAAGAGCAAGAGAAAGAGAAGAAGAAGAAGGAAACGAAAAGATGAAGGGAGAAAAAGCGAGAATGAAGGAGAATAAGGAAAAGGGAATAAAAAGGTACAAGAAAAAGAAGGAAGAAAAAGAGGAAATGAGAAAGGAAAAGTAGGAGAAAGAAGAGAAGATAAGAGATGACCCCTGAAAACTACGTTATAAAGACAAGCAAGATAATAAACACCAGGAAGGAGGGACGAGACAGGACAAGGCGTCAGACAGTGAAGGTAAAGCAAGTGAAAGTAAAAATAAAACCGGAGATCAACACTGTTATCTGATTCCGGTTGAGTCTCCGCTTCTTACTGTGTGAAGAAAATGGAACTGTACTCTTACTCTATAAGCTTATCAACGAAAATGTAATGTGTGTGGTGCATGCGGTGAGAGAGTGTATGAAGAACTGCATTACATGTTTCTTTTGGCTCTGAATGTCATGTTTTGAATCCTGAAAGTGACGCGACGGTAACTAAATGAAAGCTTAAAGTAGAAGCATCGATATTATTAGCAAACTAGATCACAGGCTTAGTAACTTGTCTGAGAGAGAGAGAGAGAGAGAGAGAGAGAGAGAGTAGGAGGAGGAGGAGGATCATGCCTCAACATAAAGAGAGCCCAAGAGTCCGCTGTTGTTTGTTATTCTTTGTAAAGAAATCCAGCCAACACTCGCGACTCAGCTGATGTCTAGCAGCAAAATAAACAAGAACACAACACCGTCACTCGATTGATTGCGTGATTACATTTGGCGCGGGGACATCGGGGTCACGAGGCGCCTCTCACTCCCCTCAGCCTCGCCCCGCCGCTGCACCCCGTGAACTGAGCACCAGAGGGTTTATCTCAAGGATGCCATCACCACAACAGGTTCCAGGTCTTCCTAAATAGCCAGGCAGTTTGGGCACATCATTAAGATACACGCTCGTTCTTCACGCACACACGCACACACGCACCACGCCACCCTCAGGCTCCCAGTGACCCCCAGCACCGGGCTCACCCATACCTACTCGTAAGCCAGGATTGCCTATCACCACTCGCCACGCGCACAAGAAGCCTCCTGCAGACGCAATAAGCAGCTTAAAGTCGCGCCCTTGACTTCACTTATCCGCAGCTGAACCCAAATTGTCTGCCATCAATTGCCACTCGCCTCCAGACCTTGTGCCTCGTGGATGCGGCGCCACTAAATCAATCAATCAACCACCACTTGTACAGACGCAAGAAGCACATTACCTCCGCGCCCTTGAGTCCGCGCCACCGCAGGGAGGGGCACAAGTCACAAGGGTAAGAGCGCAACGGATCAAGACGGATGCAGACGGATCACCAGCCAAGCCTATACAAGTACCACCACCATCGCCACCTTGGACCATCGAAACACGAGCCGGACAAATAGCATTATGGAAATCAGATGACACAAACCTTTTCTCTGACAGGAGCAGCTCGCCACTCTACAAATTGATACATGGATGATAATAAAACAACAGGATACGCATGGCCTAAAAAAATATGTAAGAAAAGGATATAAAAAACGAATGTGACTCCACCCATATGAGAGAGGCAGCGTCCCAGAAGGTCCAGGCGGTAGGATGGTCCGCGCGGTTGTCAGATCAGGCTACTAATACGTAAGGCCAGTCTTATCCCCGGGGCTACCTCCCCCTGTGCCTCCCTTCGTCAGCGTCATGGGCACAAGGGTTAGGAAGAAGCGGAGAGGAGCGGCCCATTTGTCTCTCTGTCTAAACCTTGGCTGGCTGGCGCGGCTGCTGTGTTAGGGCATGAATGACAGAGAGAGAGAAGAGAGAGAGAGAGAGAGAGAGAGAGAGAGAGAGAGAGAGAGAGAGAGAGAGAGAGAGAGAGAGAGAGAGAGAGGTGGGGGAAGTATCAGTTAGCGAAATCCTTTAATATTTTTTAAAGATTTAAGAGAGAAAAGTATTTTTCAGTTTACGTTGAGAGAGAGAGAGAGAGAGAGAGAGAGTAATAATAATAATAATAATAATAATAATAATAATAATAATAATAACTTTATTTCCACTTGAACAGTGGTTATTCATTTTACATAGTGTGAGGAACGATTGGGTATAGTAGTATTTTATACTCTAACCTAGAACCATATGGTTGGTTGTGTCTACATATTAAAACTATTCATATAGGAAAAGTAAATTGAAGTCATAATATAAAATGGAATAAATGTAGAAACTAAAAACATAGTAATATTAAAAACACTATTTTAAAAGATATCGAGTGAGTCTATTTTTAAAACTGGACACAGAGACAGCGCTAGTAACATCAGAAGGCAGACTGTTCCACATTTTTGGGCCTGTCACATCCAAACTTCTGGCACCGGTATCTGTTCGAGTCTTTGGTATAAATAAGCAACTCTGCTGTCGTGTTGAACTATCTGTTGTTTCATGAACAGTTAAAAATTTCTTATACCAATCTGGATGAAAACCATTTAGTAGAGAGAGAGAGAGAGAGAGAGAGAGAGAGAGAGAGAATGGGAGTTCTTTAATGTGTGTGTGTGTGTGTGTGTGTGTGTGTGTAGGAAGAGAATATGGAGACGAAGATTTAAGAGGAAGAGAATATGGAAGAGGAAGATTGAGCGAATGAATGAATGAATATGAATGAATGAATGAATGAATGAGTGAATGAACGAATGAGTTACGAGAAAAAAAAAACCTCAGCAAACTAAAGAGGGGAAAATAAGAGAGAAAAATATGAGAAGACATAAAAGAAAATAAAAAAAACGAAAGGAAGGAAGGAAGGAAGGAGGGAGAGATGGCGGAAGAGTAATGTAGGCAGGAGGGAGGGGGAAGAGGAAGGGGGAGGTATCAAGTGTGGTTGTGGAAGGATGGGGAGAGATGGGTAATTCAGATACAGTGATGGTGATGAGGTGTACACTTTTTCACTATAATGATGGTGGCCTCAAGTATACGGTGAAGGATGGTGCTCTCTCTCTCTCTCTCTCTCTCTCTCTCTCTCTCTCTCTCTGGCACGCACTTTTAACGCTATTTCCACACTGCGCAGTTTCCCCTTCTCATTTGAATACCAGTTTTCTATTCATTTCCTATCTCTTTTGCCCATATATGCTTTTTGATATTTTTTATTCGATTAATAATACTGCAGCTGCCCGGTCAAGCGCAGCCGAGGGAGTGGAAAGTGAAAACAAGACAGGAAAAGTGAAAGTCTCCGAAAAGTAGAAAGTTTGAAAGAGAAAGTAAGAAGCAAACGAGAGAGTGAGCCAGAGCGAGCTAGTGTGAGTGAGCTAAAAGAGAGAGAGAAAGAGAGGGATGCGAGTACTGTACATGTAGATGGAAGAGGAGGAGGAGGAGGAGGAGGAGTGTTGTGAATAAGTAAATGGAAGAATGAATGAAGGCGACGTGAAGGGTTGTGATGAAGAAAATGGTTAAAAAAAGGATGATACTGAGAGAGAGAGAGAGAGAGAGAGAGAGAGAGAGAGAGAGAGAGAGAGAGAGAGAGGGGGGGGGGGACGTCACCTACAGCTCAAATAACTCTACATCTTAATTATGTTCGTCATCTTTAGGGTTTTATTTACTCTACCACCACCACCACCACCACCACCACTTGTATCTTTCTGTCTCTCCTTTACTGTATAGACTCCAAGGAATCATAATAGTAATAGTAGTAGTAGTAGTAGTAGTAGTAGTAGTAGTAGTAGTAGTAGTAGTTTTAATAGTTACTAGGAAAAAACATTGATGTTATAGTGGAAAACTGGTGGGGGATGAAGGAGGTGGTGGTGGTGATGGTGGTGGTCTTGGTGGTGGTGATGGTGGTGGTACCTAGTGTGTGGTCTGCAACACCCCTTCCTCCCACACCGAGTTTGTTTGGTCTTTCCACTTATATTATCCCCCCTCCTCCTCCTCCTCCTCCTCCTCCCACTATCCATTCGCCTGTATTGGACTGTAGGTAGGCAGAGAGGAGGGAGAAGGGGAGGAGATGGAGGAGGGAGAGGGCTGGGAGAGTGCGGGAGAGTCCGTGCAATTAGCCAGTGAGATAAGGAGTGACGTACCATTAGGCCAGGGTGAGTGGTGGTGGTGGTGGAGGTGGTGTGGTAATTGTGGTAGATATAAGGAGCGATTTGATTAATAATGTTTGGATTATCATTATGACGGTAGTAGTAGTAATAGTAGTAGTAGTAGTAGTAGTGGTGGTGGTGGTAGTAGTAGTGGCAGTGGTGGTGGTGGTGGTGGTGGTGATAATGATGACAAATGGTGCTTGCAAATGTGAAGAATCAGTGATGCTTTATATGTACTAATATGGTGATGATTGCACAGACCGTGTAAAGAGAGGATTGTGGTGATTGCCGCGGTGATTACGGTGGTGATGGCGCGAGGCAGGAACAACGCAGAATAGAGAGGTAGTCATTGGTGTGTGTGTGGCAGTAAAACCTTCAGTGGTAATGTTGAATGGAGGTGGTGGTGGTGGTGGCGGCGATGTGGGTGGTGGAGGTGGTGGAGGTGGTGATGGTGGTGGTGGGAACAGGGCAGCGGTGGGTGGTAGTGAAAGTAGGGTGGAAAGGGAGAGGGGGTGAGGGAGGGGAGAGAAGAAGTGAGGTATGGTGTTGGTTGGGCGTGCTGGAAGTGAGGGAAGTGAATGATGGAGATGAGCATTAGGGATGAGGGAGATGAGTGAGGGTGGGGAGGAGATAAGTGATGGTATGGGGAGATATGTCCCGGTGATGGGGAGATGATTGGGTGGCGATAGTGGTGATGGTGGTGGTGGTGGTGGTGACGTCTCATTATACGCTACATTAAGGAAGCTTTTATGGAGAGAGAGAGAGAGAGAGAGAGAGAGAGAGAGAGAGAGAGAGAGAGAGAGAGGAGAGAGAGAGAGAGAGAGAGTGTGTGTGTGTGTGTGTGTGTTTGTGTGTGTGTTGTAAAGAAACGCTACCTAATTACATACTCTTACATCAATTTTATATAAACATGTACGTACACCTTTTAGAGACACACACACGTACACGAAGGAGCACAGCATTCATAACTCTCTTCCCACACACACACACACACACACACACACACACACACACACACACACACACACACACACACACACACACACATACCTATACGTGCACACATACAATATACATAATACATGAGTGACCTTCCTTACCCACTTGACCTCCGTTCCCTCATTTAGGTCACAAGGAAGGGATGGAAGTAACCTGACTCCTTCCTTCCCCTCCCCTTTCCTCCTCCCCACCTTCTCTCCTCTTCCGTCCTCCCCATCAACCCTCTCCTCTCCCCTTCCGTCCTCCCCATCAACCCTCTCCTCTCCCCTTCCCTTCCCTTCCCTTCCCTTCCCTTCCCTTCCCTTCCCTTCCCTTCCCTTCCCTTCCCTTCCTCGTCATCGTCACGCACACACATGACACGTATTCGATCATGGTGTGTGTGTGTGTGTGTGTGTGTGTGTGTGTGTGTGTGTGTGTGTGTGTGTGTGTGTGTGTGTGTGTGTGTGTCGTATTTATTACAGCAAAACATGACGAAATTTTACAGCAATGCTCCCCACTTGCAGCAAAGCAGTTTTCTTCAGCACGAGCGACAAAAAACGCGCCTCCATAAATGGGCAAACTCGGCTATTTTCCCCCTGTCATCTCATATTTAACCATGAGGGACGAAACTTATGCCGCGATGTACCACAGCCCTCATCTCCATCTTGATATGTGAGACAGTGAAGGGTAAACACACGCACTCTTGCACTCTACTTCTTTCTTAATTGTAACATGCTACCTTTTCCTCTCAGCTCACATATTAGTATTATTTCTTAAATACTCCTGCCCTCATACACTCCACGTCTTTGCTAATTGTGCTACCTTTTCTCCCAGCTCACAGTTTATTATTATTTATTACACACACATATCGTCATACACTAACTAACATACGTGCTATCTTTTCTCTCAGTTCAATATTTATTATCATTTATTATTTACACGTACCTTCATACACTTTACTAATTGTGCTACTTTTTCTTTAAGTTCACCATTTACCATTATTTATTACATACACATCCACACATAAACTCTACATTCTAGCTAACTGTAACAAGCGTGCTATTTTTTTTTTCTCTCTTAGTTCACTCTTTACCATTATTTATTACGTTCCAGCCATCAAGCCTCGTTAAAAGAGTAACTGATGGTCGGCTGTTCAGTGATTGCAGTGCCCGTGATGGTTATAATGTTGTAGCCACATGCGTAGGGATGAAAGGCACAGGGCGGCGTGAATGGTGAAATGCCATGCAATATTAATAGCGAAATGCCATGCAGGGTCCCGCGTTGTAGTCTAAGGGAACGCCGCGTCTTATTTCGGACGCTATGTTTATCTTTATTTATTTTGTTTATTTATCCCTCCCCCTCCTGTCTATTCTGAGCAATTAAGGTTTAAGTTATATTCATTAGAAGATCATTTTCGTTTGTGTTTATCTTGTCTTTATATTATTTATTTGTATAACTTGAAAGTGTTATGACTGTGTGTGTGTGTGTGTGTGTGTGTGTGTTCTCTCCTTTACTATTGGTAGTATTAGCAGTAATAATACTAGTAGTAGTGGTTACGGTAATGGTGCTAGTGTCACAGTAGTATTAGCAGCAGTAAAAGTTATGATACTACTACTACTACTATTACTACTACTACTACTACTACTACTACTACTACTACTACTACTACTACTTAGGTTAACTTTTTTGCAATGGGTACAACAACAACAAAAAATCGTTAAACTGCCCGCCCCTCGCCCCGTACAAGTCAAGATGTATGGCCACTCATACCCTCCAGCACTCTTCCGCCCACCACCCACCGCCCCCCGCCCTCTTGCTTCACTACCCACCCTTCACCTCCCACCACTCCTCCACCCACCCACTCCCCCACCTCCCAGCTCCTCATCCTAGATTAATAGCCGTGCCCTGGTTCCTGGATCATCGCCCCAAACGCATGACTAACTAATCCTTATCCTTCTCACCTTCCGCCTCCTGCGCCTCCGTCTCCTTCTCACCATTTCCTTTCGTTCTTATCCTTCAACTTATCCCGTTTCCTGATATTGTGAGGAACTTGCACACACACACACACACACACACACACACGTCCCTTTCGAGTCCTCCTTGCATGTCATTTCCCCAAGGACCTCTCACCGCTCTCGTGAAGGTGTATAATAATCATAAAAAACCCCGTAAACACCGCCACTAACCTTTGTCGTAGTCTCCCATAAACACCTTGCTAATGGCTACCGTTTTCTTCTACCTGACCTCCTATATGATCGTTTTGGAAGCCTCACGCAGCACCTAACACCACCCTCGTCACCTAGGTAGCTCGTAAACGGTCACCTAATGGCCACTTTCCCTCCGTACCCGCTGGCCTGCTGTAGATGGTGAGCTTCGAAGCCTCGCTCACTGCTTTCCTTCAGGTCTTCGTTTTCGTCACTGTCACTATGTTGTTAGGGGGTACTGAATGCTTCTCTGATACATAAACAAAAGGGTAGTTCATCCTTGTTTAAGTTAATCTCTCTGTAAGTAGTTCCTTTGTCCTTCCTTCCTTCCTTCCTTCCTTCCTTCCTTTTTTTTTTTTTACGTTGTTTTGTTGATCTCTTCCTTTAAAGGTTACTGCGAACTATAGAATGTTAAGTTAATACATAAATAGAAAGGTAATCCATCCAAGTTAAAAGGTCAATGAGTGCTTACCGTGCCCCTCCTTCCCTCCCGCAGTACCCCGCCCATCTCGCCGCCGCCGCCCGTCGCCAGGCAGCAGCGAGAGGGCCGTCGGAGGAGGACGAGGAAGCCACGCTGCGTGCCGCCATGGAGGACGGCCTTGCCCCCTCCCCGAGGCCGGATTCTGAGGCAGGACGCACCTATACCCTCACCGACGCCTCGGACCCCCAGCCGCAGGAAGGTGACGCCGAAGAGGACTTACCTGAGGCTCACCACTTGTTGCCTCACCACATCAGGGTGAAGGTGAGGTGCTCAGACGGTCAGGTGATCAGGCATGTGGTGGGCAGGTGTGTGTGTGTGTAGCAATGCATTAAGTGAAGGACAGGTGCGCAGTGCAGTCAGATAGTGTGTGTGTGTTTGTGTGTGTACGTGAAGCAGGAAAGTGTATGGATGTATCGACAAGTGGTGTGGGTGACAGGCAACAAAGCCAATGTATATATTCTGTGCAGACGAAAATAGAGGTGTACGTGTGTACGTACATAAGCAGGTGAGTACATGGAGAATGTGGAAAATAAATAAATAAATAAATAGATAAATAAAATTGATTAACAAATGTTTAAAAATTTTACGGACATAATCATATTTGGCTTAAGTGACCTTGGGTTCCCACATCACGACCTACACCCACGCAGCAAATGCAGATAAATAGTTTTATGTCCTGTTAATTATCTAGCAACATAAAAGTAACAATTAGATGTTGGGTATCCTCCATATTCGTTTTCTTTTTCTTTATTTTTCTTACTGATAGTTTTTTTTTTTTTTTTATCGAAGAGGAAACCGCAACAATAATTATGGTGGTGATAATGAGAAAAGAAATTATATATTCTCCTCCTCCTCCTCCTCCTCCTTCATCTATTACTACTATTACTACTACTACTATTACTACTACTACTAATAATAATAATAATAATAATGGTGGAACGTCAACACTGATTCTCGCATTATGCAATTGGCCATAAGTGTGCGGCCCTCGCGATGTGATTGATAGTGCAGACGTCCTTGACACCTGCCTGTAGCATATACCTGGCCTCGACCAACCTGCCCTTCACACACCTGATTCCACCCCCCACAGAGAGACGCGTATGCTTGTGTGTGTTGGGTTGTGTTGACTTAAGCTTGTATTGTACTGAACACACACACACACACACACACACACACACACACACACACACACACACACACACTTGAGTTAACATAAACAGTTGGTCCTCGATATTTTATTGTAAACACATGTATCGAGTTTAAGGAAGAAATGATAATTTTTTTTTTTTTTTCCCGTGTGACACATCACGAATCATGATATACCTGTGGTGGTTTCAAACAAAATAACACCTTATGGGAAACAGTATTAGAATCTGCTACTTCACACCAGACTCAGATAGATAGGTAGATAGGTAGGTGGATAGATAATTAGGTAAATAGATAGACAAATAGATAAAAAGATAGGTAGATAGATGACTAAAAACAAAATTGTAAATGAGGAAGTACTAAAAATATACGATGGTGCTGTCACGCAGATATACAAAAAACACAAACATGGATTAATGAGCGAGAGATTAAATAAATAGATAAATCACAAACTCTTGCTGTTGCCACCCACGGCACAGCCACACAATAATCCTGGGCGCGGGTGAGGCTTGAGACACACAGGCAGAAGTGAAGGTAACAGTAATAATAATAATAATAATAATAATAATAATAGAAAGTCACTGATACTTTCCGATTTACAAATTATACATAAGCCATTTTATTACTTACATTTTTGTTGCTTACACTTCACAACTTGTATGTTAACTTATATGTTGCTACTTATAAACTTAATTCCTCATTCTGTAAAGTTACCGAAAATATGAAATATGTCTTGATGGAAACTTGTGCTATCTCACACACACACACACACACACACACACACACACACACACACACGCACGCACACACACACAGTCACAAACTAAACCCTCTCTCCTTGCTTCTGTCATGCCAGAACACACCGCCGAGGGAGGAAGAAAGAGACAAAGACAGTAAAGGAGGAGGAGGCGGAGGAACACAAGACGAGAAGGAACAAAGGAGAGGAAGAGAGAACGGAGAAGAGAAGAAGATAACCAAACTTCTTCCTCCATCATCTTCCTCCATTCCTGAAGATCGTCTCTCCTCCACCACTTACAGTCTCCCCGCAGCCCCTCCCTCGCCCCCTGCCCGCACGAACGGCTGTCCCATCCACACGCCCACCGGCACCCCAACCCACGCCCGCAGCCAGGCCCACCACGTCCGCTCGTCTTCTTCAGGAGGGAGCAGCAGGTCCTCCGCCGCGGAATCTCAGCTGCTTCACTGTGGCATCTGCACTCGCCGCTATTCCAACCCAAAGGTGAATTGAAAAGACAGGTGGACTTTTCAGGAGGGGAAATTATGTCGGTCTCTCTCTCTCTCTCTCTCTCTCTCTCTCTCTCTCTCTCTCTCTCTCTCTCTCTCTCTCTCTCTCTCTCTCTATTTGCTTCATGGTTCTTGTTAAATTTAGCGTTCCATTTGCATTGTATTATATTTCTCTCTCTCTCTCTCTCTCTCTCTCTCTCTCTCTCTCTCTCTCTCTCTCTCTCTCTCTCTCTCTCTCTCTCTCCTAATAGTTCATTCGTACTTTTCTTCTTCCATTTCCCGTCCTATTAAAGCCACTCTAGAAGGGACGTCTGTTTGTCTGTCTGTTCGTCCATCTGTCTGTCTGTCTCGTTGTGCACATTAATGTCATGACGTCATGCAGCCCTGTGATGTCACCTCTTTCCCCATCACCACCACCATTCTCTGTTTGACCTTACCACTGTTACTACCTCCACCACCACAAAAGCAACAACAACAACACTACCACCACCACCACCACCACCACAACAACAACACTACTACTACTACTACTGTAATCTGCCATGACTTCCACCACTACCATTGCTATCCTCTCTCTCTCTCTCTCTCTCTCTCTCTCTCTCTCTCTCTCTCTCTCTCTCTCTCTCTCTCTCTCTCTCTCTCTCTCATTATTAAAGCATCACATAACCACTGGCCTTGGAATGAACGAAGGGAAGGGAAGCAGAGAGAGAGAGAGAGAAAATAGGGACGTCGGAGACAAAAAAAAAAAAAGAAAAAAGCTAGATTAGGAAGATTGTCTGAAAAATGGGGCGAAAAGGAGGAGCAAGAGAATGAAAAGGATGAGATGGAGGAGGAGGAGGAGGAGGATAAGGAGGAGGGGGAGGAGGAAGGCGATCAACATTAAGAAAACAACAAAAGTAGTATGAGAGAGAGAAAAAAAAAAAAGTAAAAAAGTGAAAGCAACGGGAGAGAGAGAGAGAGAGAGAGAGAGAGAGAGAGAGAGAGAGAGAGAGAGAGAGAGAGTCGGGCACAGTAGGGCATGTGAAGAGGACGAAAATAATAAGAGAAAAAAAAGTTATCAAGACACTACTTAAGATTCTCACACCCATTACTCTCCCTCTTCCCTTCCCTCCTCCTGTCCTTTTCTCCCTCCTTCCCTCCTATCCTCCTCCAATGCTCTAAGATAATGTACTAAAAGGATTTCTCTCTCTCTCTCTCTCTCTCTCTCTCTCTCTCTCTCTCTCTCTCTCTCTCTCTCTCTCTCTCTCTCTCTCTCTCTCTCTCTCTCTCTCTTGAGCCGACTTACTTAGCTTTCGTCTTCTTCCGTGTCACTCCTCCGTCAGCTTTCCTCCCTTACCCTACCCCCTCCTCCCTTATCTTCCTTCTCCTACCTCTTTAACATGTCCCACTTTCCTCCCCCATTTTTTTCCTTCCATTTTCCCCGTTTCCTCCCCTCGTGCCCCCCTACCCTCCCCTACTACTTTCTATATCCTGTCTTTTCCCATTATTTTTCTCATCTCTCCTCCCTTCTCCCTTTCCTCTTATCCCCCCTTCTCACCTCTCTTCTACCTTTCTTCTCTTCTCGCCTTCCTTCTTCCTTTCTTCTTTTCACGCCTTCCTTCTCCCTTTCGTTTTCTCTTCTCGTCTTCTTTCTTCTCTTTTTCGCCTTTTTTCTCTTTTTCGCCTTTTTTCTCTTTTCTCTTTCCTTCTCGTTTTCTTCTCTTCTCACCTTCTTTCTCCCTTTCCTTTTCCCATTTTTGTCTCCCCTCTCCCTTTCTTCTCTCCTCGGCTTTCTTCTCCCTTTCTTCTCTTCTATCCTTCCTTCCTTCCTTTCTTTTCCCCCTCCTCACCTCCCTTTCCCTCTGCTGTCCCCCCCTCCTTCTGTGTAACCTTTGCCTTCGTTCTTCCGTCTCAGACTCACAGGGCTTTCCCATCTTTCCTTACGACAGGCACGCACGCACACCAGCAACACTCGCGCGCGCGAGTATTGCTGGTGTGCGCACACACACAGACACACACACACACACACACACACGTTATGAATGCAGTATTCGACGTAGATATTGGCACTTCTCATTTGTTTCACGCAAGTGAACGAATTATTGACTTAAGATTGAATGACTGATTGAAATAAATATAGATAAATGTATTTGAAATACGCTATATTCATGTAGAAACATTGGCATTTTACTTTGCGTCTAATTAAAAGTAACATCATATAGAGAAAATCAATTACCTTCAAGTTCATAAATTAATAAATAGTCTTTCAATTACCATCTCTTCATATAAAAGTTAGCAATTTTACTTCCCGTCTCTTTCGAAACTAACATTTTATAAAAGAAAATTAATTAATTTCCTTTAATGGGCTAAACAACTGTCGAATTATAATTATATATATACTCATTTATGCATGAATCATACGCCCGGCAGCTTCTGTCTCGTAGGTTGAAGCAGTTGTCGAACAGTACACCCAGTAGTATGCTTCGTGTGTTCGTATGTTCGAATGAGTGAGTGTGTCGGCGGCGTGTGTGTGTGCGTGCGTGTGTGTGTAGGGGTGTGTCTGGCTAGGCAGTCACGCTACATCGATGGCTGTGTCTCGCTGCTCGCCGCTCTGTGTAGGTGTTGCTTGGAAGTGGCTGTGTGTGTGTGTGTGTGTGTGTGTGTGTGTGTGTGCTTCTCTGCCTGTTTTTGTTGCTTTGAAGTGAATGATGTGTGCATCTCTATACACATTTATCTATATTGCTAAGGAATGCTTTTGTTTTGTTTGTGCATCTACTCTGTTTGTATATTTAATACTTGGAAATTAGTTTTGGTGGTGGTGGTGGTGTGTGTGTGTGTGTGTGTGTGTGTGTGTGTGTGTGTGTGTGTGTGTGTGTGTGTGTGTAGGTCTTATGCTCAAATACTCACGAAATTATGATTAGTCCGTCCATATATCAGACTGATACTGATTAGTATTAATTTATTGAGCATAAGTATACAATCTTAAAAAGGGTGCGTATTTCAGTCTCACGGTACTAATTGATGAACCTAAATTAGCATAGGTATGAAACCGAAAAAAAAGTGAAAAAAATGGCACATAGGATTTTATGGTGACGTAATTACTCTTGGAAACGAATTCATTGTGAGTGAGCGTAATTTTACGGTCTACGGAATGCTATCCTGTAGACAAGTAGTGTTTCGCTCACTCGTGGCGCTACCATTGTGTTGGTGTGACGGTATTAAGAGTGCAAGTCATTATTTTAGAGGCGAGAAATGAATGAATTATGAAAAGAGCTACGTCTCCATGATTCTACTTCAAGACAACATTCTCCACCCATACGTATCACATGTGCCTTGCATACCTCAGGCCGCCCCAGCAGAACATTGCATTCCTTCATCTCGGTCTCTGTCCACGCGTGGCCTTCTTTCACCGTCCCAGCCTGTCATTGTTGCTCTAATTGCTCATTCATTATCTGTTCGCTGCTTGACGTGCCCTGCCCATGTCCGCTGCCCACTTCTTACGCTTACCAAAATAGTAACGTAGTAAAAATACAGGCAACTACTCAGTGATGGCATAGGAATGAAGGAGAATGAGTGCCAGGCAATGTTTGCTGTTAGGCCCGTATTCTGAAACAACGCCTTGCTCTCACCACAGCTATTTTCAAAGACCACAGAGACGATCAACCGGGTACTCAAGAATGTTTCTCCTGTTAATAATATAGAAATTTTGTCAATTTGTCACCAGAACCGTAAAAGCAACTTTAAAAACCCGTGTAACTTCAATTGGAGACTTTTGAATGTAGTGGAGGTGCGGCTCGGAAGTGTATCAGAATATGGTCCTCGTCAGGGGCAGGGATGGACGGCCGGCCTGCTTTCATGGGCACAGTGGCTCGCCTGCTGAATGCATAAGGAGTCCTATCATAATAAATCACTAACAGTAAGAATCCTAGATAAGTGATGATCAGGTCCATTGACGTCATGGTACCTGTCTCACCTGAGATCCGCGGCCGCCTCAGGTGTGTCTGTCAGTGATGAGTCTGTGGCAGGTGTGGCGGCCATTTGAATATGCAGTCCCCCTTCCCCGAGCTACCTTATCAAACATTCCTACACTTACTACCACTACCCTCTCCTTTCTACTGTCCTCCACATCATCCATCCCTTCACTTATTGCCTCTTTCTTCTCCCCATCCACTCTTCCACACCCTCCATCCCCTCACTTATTAACTCCAGCTCGTTTCTTTCCATTCTCTTCTGCCACTCTTCCCTTTTCACCCTCACTCCCACTCACTCACTCCCTCTGGCCAGCTTTCCCCATCCGGATCTCGTCTAGGTAGCGCAGTAGCCACTATCCAATAATATCAATACTGATCTTGGTGGTACTGGCAAATATCTGTTTAATAATTGATACATTTCGTGAAACAAATATTTTAATTATTTAATGCTGCTGCTATTACTACTACTACTACTACTACTACTACTACTAAACAACAACTACGACTACTACTACTACTACTACTACTACTACTACTACTACTACTAAACAACAACAACTACGACTACTACTACTACTACTACTACTACTGACAGCGCAGCTTATCCCTTCCCTGCAGGTGTTGCCGTGTCTTCACACCTTCTGCGAGCGGTGCCTCATCAGCTACACCCCGCCGGAATCCCTCACGCTCACCTGCCCCGTGTGTCGCCAGCAGTCCATCCTTCCTAAGGCCGGGGTGTGTATTTCCCTACTCGTATTTATCTACTTCTATAATGCAGAAACTGAGCTACAGAGGTCCTTGATCTTATCTATACATATCCAATCTTTCCTTCAGTGCACTCTTTGTCTCTACCACTTCTTCCAGTTCATTCAAAATATATGACTACTTTTTTTACAATAATGATGATCTATGGAATATTATTTAACTCACTGTATCTGTACATAAAAAGGAAAAATACTTTACACGCAAAAGAATTGTTAAAAATGAAGGTGAGAGATACACTTGAGGCGATCAATATTCCAGCGGCGCCATATGGCCCCGTTGTGGTGGTTCATTGAATTCAACCATTAATACACCCTGTCAATAGTCCAGACGTAGAAGTAAAAGCTACAGATGTGGTTATGAAGCGTGCAGGTGTGTGTATGAGTGTTGCAGGATAGGTGTGTGTTTCGCAGGTGCCAGGACTGCAAAGTAACACGTGGGTGAGGGGCGTCATGGAGGCCCTAGAGGGGAGCGTCGCTCCCGCCGCCCCGGCAGCCGCCGCCACCCCCTGCCACCACTGCCACCACCGCCACCCCGCCGCTCGCTGCCACCACTGCCAGGCACTCCTATGCGACACCTGCGCCCGCACTCACTCACAGGTGTGTGTGTGTGTGTGTGTGTGTGTGTGTATGTATGTATGTATGTATGTATGTATGTATGTGTGGAATGCCTAAAAGATGACAATGTTAGAAGAGCTGCGTGTGTGTGTGTGTGTGTGTGTGTGTGTGTGTGTGTCTAGCCATGCAAGAATCAATATTGCCAGTCAGTACTTCTTGCGGTCACTCACCTTGCCATTTTAAGTACTTATCCTGCTTCGCATCCTACTTCTATTATCCCCCTGTTCTCAATAGTTGAATAATTAACTATTGTTACCGTTCCTCCTCGCGTACCAGTCAATGCTGAGAGCAGTGCTGGGTTGCGGAGGAGTCTTCGCCTTGCCTTCCTGCATGCCTTGCGTTAGATGGTGTAGCTTTTCACAAATAGCCTCTTATACAAGCGAACAGATCTGTTGTTTGTCACTTATTTGTTGTTTCTGTGTGGTCTTCCTCTTATTCTCTCAAGTTGTTACCCTCCCTTGTTCTCACTCTTCTCCTTGCTAGTATTGTATTTTAGCATATTTTTGTGTTCCACCTCTTGTTCTCTCGATTTTTTACTATCCTTTGTTCTTGTTCTCCTTACCTTCATATATTCTGTTCTGGGACATAATATTATATTCAATTATATCTGTGTTCCTGCTCTTACTCTTGTTCTCTTATTTATTTTTTTTTTTTTACTTTCCTTTGTTCTCGTTCTCCTTTTTATCGTTGTATATTCGTTCAGGGAAACAATATTGTATTCCAGCATATTTTTGTGAGACTCCTTTTACTCTTGTTCTCTCAAATTTTTACATGCCATCCTTGTTCTCGTTCGCTTCCTTGCCCTCGTATAATGGTAATGGGACTATACTGTATTCTTGCATGTCTTTGTGTTCCTCGTGTCACCCTAGTTTTTTTTTTTTTTACGCTCCTTCGTTCTCGTTCTCCTCCTTGCCCTCGTACATTGATTCAGGGACACAGTATCATTTTTTAACAGATCTTTGTGCCCATGTTACTCTTGTTCTTTTTTTTTTTACTTTCCTCCTTGCTTACTTACTTTTCCTCCTTATCCTCGTATATTCGTTTAGGGACACAATATTGTATTCCAGCATATTTTTGTGTTACTCCCCTTACTCTTGTTCTCTCGGTTTTCATTCTCTTCGTTCATATTTTCCTCCTTGCGTTAGTACATTGGTTCAGGGAGTGTTGTATTCCAGCATACTTTTGTGTTCCTCCCTTTACCCTTTTTCTCTCAGCGTTTCACTCTCTTCGTATTCTACCATTCTTTGTATTCTATCATATCTTTCTTTTTCTCTTCTTACTCTTGTTTTCCCAATTTCTTACTCTTTAGTTTTCGTTCTCCTTGCTCTCTTATGTTGATTCTGGGGCACAGTGTTCGATTCTTCGTATTCTAGAAAAATCTGTTTCGTTGCGTGTCTGCGGCCTTCACTACGTCCTGGCGTGTCACGGAGGGTCTCTAAGCTGACCCGGAGCTAAACAGTGCCATTGACCTCCACCAAACCTTCCTATGGGATGGAGGGGGTGGTGAAACAAAATTAATGTGCTGGAAAGAGAGAAATGGAGTAGTGGAGAGAGAAAACTGGAATGGTGGGGAGGGAAGGAAGAAAATTTTGGTGCTGGAGAGGTAAAACTGGTGTTAAGAAGGGAAAAACGGGCGCAAGGAGAAAAAACTGGGGTGCGGGGAAGGAAAAACTGGGGTGCTGGGGAGAGAAAACTGGGGTGGTGGAGAAAGAAAGAAAACTTGAGACGGTGGGGAAGGAGAAAAACTGGGATACCGAATAGGGGAAAAATCTGAACCTGAAAAGGAAAAGGTATAAATAAAAGTGGAGATTCACAGTTGCATGAAGAGGAAGGAAAAGGTACGGGGGAGCTGGACAACAGACTGCCAGAAAGGGGTGTTGGAATGAGGTGCGTGAGGGTGTGAAGAGAAACTGGGGTGCCGAGGTCGATATGATTCCATTCTCACTAATCTGGGGAGGGCTGGGGATGGTAGGGGGAAGGGGAGTGGGATATGTAAGGGTAGGGGTGAAAATGCATACCAGTAAGGGGTAGGAGGATAGAGGGGATGGAGAGAAAGAAGAAAAAAAGGAAGGAAGGAAGGAAGGAAGGGAGGGAGGGAGGAAGGAAAAGGGGTGATAATTTCTGTCAATGGGGGAAGTTGGAAGAGATAACGTTTGTGTGGGGTTAGAAGGAAAGAGGGGGGAAGGAAGAAGAGAGGTGGTTATGGAGGAGAGGTGGTGGGGAGGGAAGGAAAGTAGGGTAGGGAAGAAAGACGAAGGGAAATTACAGTGAATAGAGGGAGGAACGGAAGAGAATACGAGGAGGAGGAGTGTGAGGAATAAATTGATGAATAAATGAAAGGAAAGAGAGTGTGGAAGAGGAGGAGGAGGAGGAGGGTTGTGTGATTCAAAGAAGGAAGGAAGGAAGGAAATAGGATAATGAGGTTAAAAGCGGGAATGGAAGCAGGAAGGAAAGAATAGAGGAAAAATGTCATGGTTTCCCCGCTGTGTGTGTGTGTGTGTGTGTGTGTGTGTGTGTGCGCTATCAGTTCTTATGGTGTATTGTTTGTCGAATACCACGTGTCATTGCTGTTGTTGTTGTTGTTGTTGTTGTTGTTGCTGTTGAATGTATGTATGTATGTACACATACATATATAGTATTTGTTTCTTTTTCGTCTTTGTTGTGGACGAGAAAAGAAAGTACTTAGTCACGTGTTTTACGCAACCATTAATATGATTTGCGAAAGTTGTGGATTTGTAAGACTTCGTGCGTGTGTGTGTGTGTGTGTGTGTGTGTGTCCCGCGCATGTGCCGGCATGTAAGTCTATGTGGCAGAGTGTGGAAGGCAGCTGACGAGAGAGAGAGAGAGAGAGAGAGAGAGAGAGAGAGAGAGAGAGAGAGAGAGAGCCTGGGGGAGTGAGTGAGGGGAGGTAGCAGCAGCAGCACCAGACACAGGCAGTTGTCACCATCGACCGGGAGAGAGAACATCAAGTCCCCTCATTCTCTATCCTCTCCCCTCGCCTCCCGCACCTGCCTGCCTGCGCTCACCGTCTCCAGCGTGGCGGCAATCACCGTGCACACACCTTTGCCACACCTGCGTGCAAGGAGAAGGGATGAGTGTCGTGGCGTGTGCGTGAAAACAGAGTTCGATCCACTTTAAAAAAGATCTCCGCGACATTTGAGTGCTTCGATTCCTTGATTAAATTTTCACATCTATCTACTCTCCTTCTCTCTCCCTCTCTCTCTCCCTCTCTCTGAAAATCCAGTGACAAAAAAGGACTTGCATCATCAGTGAAAAAGGGAATTAAGGTACAAACGAAGATAAATGAGTTGAGGTAAAGGAAATACACTAACTGAAAGAACTCGTGTCTCTGTCTGTGCCAATGAAGATGAGTCCAGGATGGCGAGCACTCTCCCCGCGTTCCGTGGTATGCTCTCTCTCTCTCTCTCTCTCTCTCTCTCTCTCTCTCTCTCTCTCTCTCTCTCTCTCTCTCTCTCTCTCTCTGAATATGTGTGTGTGTGTGTGGGAGGAGGGAGGGATGCATATTTGCTAATGTTAAACCCACGGCTCTCTCTCTCTCTCTCTCTCTCTCTCTCTCTCTCTCTCGTTCCGTATGTCATGTTACATATTATTTGCTTTCAATAGACTTATTTCCTCGTTTCCTTTCCTGTTTCATTAGTTTGGTTTGTTATTATGTTCGTTTCTTTTGTCGCAAGTGTGTGTGTGTGTGTGTGTGTGTGTGTGTGTGTTCTCTGATCGTGCCTTCGTTTCCCAAGTTCTCTTCACTCCTACATTCCTATTTTCTTTCCTTCTCTTCCCCTTCTTTCCCTTCCTCTCTTTCTCTTTCCATTTATTCTCTTTTTCCTTCCCAGTTCCGTAATATCCTCTTAAATATTCCTTAAGCCCTCGTTCTTTGCTCCTCCTCTTCTTTCTCCTACTCTTACTCCTCCCCCTCGTCCTCCTTCAGGTAAACAGCTTTCCCTCTTTTCCCATTCCCTCATTTCCTTATCTCCCCCTCAACCATCCATCTATCTCAATACTATCTCCTATCTTGTCTTTCTTTTCTTATTCAGTTTCGTAAATAACCTTCCCTCTGTTTTCCTGTTCTTTCTGCATTATCCTCTCATTCACTTCAGTTGTCTTTATTACTTCTCATTTTGTCGTATCTCTTTTCTAATTCAGTTTCTCCCTTCGCCCTACTCTTCGACCTCTCCTCTCCCTCTTCACGTGACCTCTCCTTCCCAGAATGTGCCGCGAACGATTCTTCTCCCCCCCACACTCCTCTTTCTTCCCCCGTCGCGCATCTCGAACCCCTCTCCCTCCTCTTGCTCTTCCTCTCCTCCTCTCCTCTCTCAGAACGTTGCATGAATGGATTTTTCTCGCCTTTCCCCTTTAACTTCTTCCACGTAAGTTTCTCTCCTCCGTCTTCTCACTCCCTGCCTCTCTTTCTTCAGGAGCGCATTAGTAGTTGCGTGCGTTGCTCCTTTCTTTCTTTCTTTCTTTCTTTACCTCCCTTGCCTTTCTCTCTCTAACACGGTATTTTATCAGTTATGCTTTCATTCCCCCTTGTAAATGTAATACAGCCATGTAAAGTATTTAAATGAGTATTTATTTTGTATAGAATAATTAATAACCAAAAAACAATCATTCAGTCTCTCTCTCTCTCTCTCTCTCTCTCTCTCTCTCTCTCTCTCTCTCTCTCTCTCTCTCTCTCTCAAATGTTATATAATATTTTTTCTCCAAGATAATGTAGGTATTCCCAGTTATGTTCTGTTCTTTTCCTCACTCCTTTCGTTTAACAACTTGAGTCTAACTTGACATTGCCACTCACCATAACACCCAGACGTCTGTTTCAAGTCTCACCCATCCAAATATCACATGTTAAGGTGTGTACCTACTCTGAATGAGACCTTCCTCTCCAGTGGTCAGATCCATCATTAACGTGGCTTTCTTCCGCAGGACTCGGGCAGTGAGGGACACAGCGTGGTGAGCCTCGGGGACAGTGAGGTGGAGGAGGCGCCGCCTCAAGCCAATGGACACCACCACCTTCACCATCCTGATGAAGAGGATGATGATGAATCTGTGTCCTCATCTGCCACCACACTCTACTGCCCCTCCCATCAAGGTGAGAGAGAGAGAGAGAGTGTGCTATGCAAACAGGGCAGCCACAGTCTGCCCTTAATACCACCTGACACACTTACACCTGGTAATCATAATAAGCTGCCGCCATGTGCCTCAACCGCTTCCCCTCTGCAGTAATTACAGGCAAGATAAGTGAATAATTAACAGTAAATATATAATCAATAGCCAGCCATCCAGCAGAGCATCATATATCTTGGATACTAATTCAGTGATCAGAATAATATGTGTGTTGTTTCTTTGAATATTTATCAGTACATAGAAGTGCATTTATTTTGTGCTCTATATATAGATGTGTGTGTGTGTGTGTGTGTGTGTGTGTGGGTACATCTGATTCTTTGAGACAATTTCTTAATACCCTGACTGTCCCCATCCCCACAATTTCCCCCTCTTCTTGGTGTTGTGTATCTTACCAGATTGACTTCAAAGAACAACAGTGAGTGAACAGCTAGGTTTACATTAATGAATTTTGTAATCATTGATTATTGTTCTTGTTCTTGGTACTGAAAGACTTGCTTAGAAATATAGAAGGTTGAGAAGTCTATACTAGATATTAGAGACATTTACAGTGAGAAAGGCAGCCCTGTTTATCAGTACCTCCTTTCCTCTCCACACCCTTGTAGGCCAAACTCTGCGCTTCTACTGCCGAGACTGTGAAACAGCGGTGTGCAGCAGCTGTACAGACATTGAACACCGCACCCACAACACGCTGCATCTTGCTGATGCTGTTGATGAGCACCGTGCTGCCATGCACCAATTGATTGACCGTGTCACCATGCAGGTACTCCCCATGCAATACTTTGTGCTTTGATACTGAGCCAAGGAGGCAGTGGCTGGCAATTGAATCTGTGTCAGGACAGTCATGCTGCCTGACTCTTTGGCAGTTAGGGTGTAATGATCACTAGGCTCCACTTGGTCACTACACTAACTTTTGGGAAAAGATTGTAAATAAAGGTACTGAAACTTAATGTGAACTATATACATATTGAAAAAATGAGAATGTTTGCACATATATAGAAATAGTTATGTGCATATATATATATATATATATATATATATATATATATATATATATATATATATATATATATATATATATATATATATATATATATATATACCCACAAACAGAAAAGTGCTGAAAGCCATGTTGGTTAGATTCCCTCCTGTGTAATTTTACATTCATCACATGATAGAGCAAGTCTCATTTCTTCTCAGCTACCGTGTATGAAGGAAGCAATCTGTGATGTGCAAGAGGTGGTGAGCAGCCTGCAGGGGCGGAGGGCAGCAGCAGAGGCGGAGGTGAGGCGCTGCTTTGACTCCCTTCACCAGCTGTTGGACCAGAGGCAGACAGCACTCATCAATGCCCTCAACACCATTGAGTCTGAGAAGCAGCAAACACTAGGTAAGGAATGCCTGCAATCCCTCTGATGACTGAAGTACTTAGACATTCATGTGTGTGTATTACCCATACCCTGGAAGCTAACAGATATCAGTAATTCTTAACCTGTAATTCTAGTCTTATATTCATTGACCATCCAGAAAAGTGTCTGATCTATCTTGGTAAATCTAAACTTTCAACATAATGCAGTAATATTTCCAACAGAATTCAGATCAACTTCATTCCAGCACCAAATGCATCCTGTCTAATTTATTGGCATTGTTGTAGGCAATCAACTGGAGGAACTTGAATCTTGGGTGCATGGGGTGGAGAGTGGATGTGAGTTTGTTGAGAAGGCGCTGTCACACTGCCCAGCCATGGAAGTGGTGCTGGTAAGGAAGCAGCTTGGGGAGCGCCTCATGGACTATGCCAACATGAATGTCCCACCAGCACCCCGTGAAAACAGCCACCTCAAGTGAGTGTCCTGCCAAGGAAACTTAACCTTCAAGTTGTATAATTTTTAATTTATTAAAATGTAGCACTCCCCTGGTTATCTTTGTGAGTGGGCCTCCCAGTACAGTTAAACATACATGTGATGATGTTCCATCCTAGCAGTGCAGTGTCTCAATAAGAGCATCAGATAAAACAAAGCAAAAGACAAAGTAAGTAGCTTTGTGGTACATTGTAAATTGCAGAACTTAATGTTAATAATTTCTATGTATAAGGTTTAAACAGTTTAATACTAGTTAAAATGATCAGAAAGTTCCACTTTGAAAGACCAAAACAAGTGCTTTAAAGAGAATCTTTAGCTCAAGTTTTATTAAGACTGATATATACCACAGAACAGCCCTTTATGTAAGTTTTCTTTTTTACAGATTTATCATCAGCATTATAAAAGTAAAAACTGAAATAACCTTGATGATTGACTTTACAGGTTTGTAGTCGGCAACATTGATCCACTGAAGACAGCCTTCCTGCACATTGGCAGCATTCAGAGCAATAGTGCCGTGCCTCACCAGACCTGTGCCACCGGAGAGGCACTCAGACTGGTGATTACCTTTGTTTCTGTACTTGTGAATACAGGAAACAATTTGTCTTGCATTGCAGGAAATACTGGCATTTATTTGGTTACATATTATTTTGATGTATACAACAGTGAAATAAGTTTGTGCTAATATGAAGATGTTAGAAAGTGTGCAGTTAGCAAATGGAACTCCCCATTATACCAGGTGACAGTAGGCAGAGGCAGCATTGTGACAGTGGTGACTCGTGACCACAAGGGGGAGAAGACTGCATCAGGAGGAGCAGAAGTGACCACTACCCTCACCCGCACCAGCCTCTCAGTGCCCCGCCACGGCTCCTCTTCCCCGCGGGCACCTTCTGCCTCCCCACGCTCCACCAGCAAGAGCCCCAGTGGATCCCGGGAGGAGTTGGTACAGCCTCAAGTGCTGGATCTGAACAATGGGACATATGAGGTGGCCTTCACAGTGCCCACAGAGGGAATCTACAGCCTGGAGGTGCAGCTGTATGGGCAGCCCATCTCTGGCAGTCCCTTCAGCATCACAGCCACAGCTCCAGTGGAAGAGGACAGTGGTAGTAGCCAGAGGTCTCTTCCTCCTCATACACTTGCTCGGCAAACTTCCCATTCCACACAGGTGTGACTCTTTGTTTTATGTTATTATATTTCCCTTTGCTAGACTTACTTACCATTCTCATCTTGCCACTTTCTTCTGCACTGCATCTGTATGTCTGTATAAATGTATTTGAGATAATGGGATTCAATATGGTCAGTCCATATAGTGACTTTCATTGAAATTTTATGTAAATGGCAAAGTACGGGTGTAAGCATTGAAAATGGATCTTTTGAGATCTAACTACAATGTGAGTAGAGTGGATGATGAGAGTAATAAAAGTGTATATGGGAAATATGTCACTTCTATGAAAGGAGAAGATCTCTGTAGAAGTAGCACAATTTGTCAACAGCCTATCCCTCCCCAGGTCACCTCTCGTGCCTCCCGGGCCTCCCGTCGACCCATGTCCCACCGCTCATCCTGCTCCCGCCGCACTAACCCCATTGAGGATGACATGCTGCTCAGGGTCGGCCGACGAGGACGCAATCGAGGAGAATTTGTCAATCCCCAGGTGAGGCTTTCATGGGTATGGAAGGAAGGAGGGAAGGAAGGAAACATTTAGGGGAGTGAGATTAAGAAATCAGCTGGTAAGTAAGAGACAAACCTACAATCAAATTTTGTCACAACTAAGTTATCATAAGACATGTTTGTTAATGCATCTTTGTACATTCATAAAGTTGTTATCTAAAAATGTAATTGATATGTGTTTGTGTGTTCCCTCTTCATCCCTTGCACAACCACTGGTAAAGCTTTCTGAGTGAACAGAGGAACATTTTTCATTCACTCAGATATGTCACTTTCAGTATATCAGAACTCTGAGCAAAGACCAGTGTCATTCTGGACAGCTAGTGCTTCCCTTGGAGGCTTGTATGTTTTTTTTAATTTAGTGAGTGAAAATGTGATCCAAACCAAAAACCTGGAGGATACCATAAAGAAGGATACTGTGGGGCACCTGATCAGACTTATGGAGGACCTTGGTGTTGCTGTGGTGAGAACACCACTAAGCTTCCTTCCCATTCCTCCTCCTCCAGGGTATAGCTTACAGCCCCTTCAAGGACGGCCGCATTGCTGTAGCTGACTCCAATAACCAGTGCATCCAGGTGTTCACACTGGCAGGAGAATGCAAGCTCAGGTAAGTTGCCAGCATCCATGATAGATCATTATGTACCTAACTGTCTGTCCCTTTGCCACATCATCCTGTCAGTTCATGCTGAGATTGATAAATCCACAAAGTATGATGAAGTTACCCATGCTAATTCTTAGGACAGTGTACACAATCACAGTGGTGCACTTCTTGACCCTATCCATGGTGTAGTCTCCTTCCATGACTTTACTGACTTACACCAAGGTGTTATCCACTGCAAAGGACTTCTTAAAAATTTAAGATTTTATTGATAGGTTATTCTACTGCAATGTTTTTAAGTACGTAAAAATCGTAATACAACATAATTTCTTAGGATAAAGGGAAAAATAAAACTACTTTAATGGCAGATTTGGAGTGAGGGGACGAAGCATTGGCCAGATGCAGCGGCCAACAGGAGTGGCTGCCCTGCCCAATGGGAATTATGTTGTAGCGGACTATGAGAACAAGTGGGTGTCTGTGTTTGAGCCATCTGGGAAGTACATCACTCGCCTGGGCCATGGCAAGCTGCTGGGTGAGTTTTTGTGGAGGCTTAATGATGCTTTACTGATCACAGAGCACTTATATAGTACATACATTCTTTATGTATGAATAATTTTACAACACAATATTGTTATCCTTGTATATAGCTCAGTAACCAATAGTAAAATCACACATATATCTGTATCACAGGTCCAAAGGGAGTGTGTGTGGATAACAACGGCCACATAATAGTGGTGGACAACAAGGCATCATGTGTGTGCGTCTTCCAGCAGTCTGGAAAGCTCCTCACTAAGTTTGGGAGTCGTGGCACAGATGACTTCCAGTTTGCTGGGCCACACTTTGCTGCAGTGAACAGCAAAGGCCACATTGCCATCACAGACTTTCATAACCACTGTGTCAAGGTAAGTGATGTCCAAGTTTTGATTAGAGGAGAGTAATCCACCAATGATAGCATCACTCTGCTTGTCATTGTTTTCATGCAAAAACTACATTTTATGGGGAACATAGAACATGATGTATTGTTAATTATTGCAATAAGATTTTTTTAAAATCAGGAACAGTCAGTGGTTATAAGCAGGGTGTTCTGCACATTGCTTGTAAAACTGTAGATTAATTGATCACAGATATTGGTAAAATTATTTTATCATAGTAAAGGAGTTAACAGAAACAGTCTTTGGCTGAGAAAATCTATAACTTTAAGTTATGAGTCTGTTGATGTAATACTTCAGTAGAAATTAAAAATGACCATATAGATAAATAATCAGAGTGTTGTCTTTATCTTCTGCAGGTGTTTGATTCTGCAGGAGATTTCATGTTCAGCTTTGGCTCAAGTGGTGAAGGCAACGGACAGTTCAATGCCCCAACAGGAATTGCTGTTGATGCTTATGACAACATTATTGTGGCAGACTGGGGCAACTCCAGGATACAGGTGGGGTGCATGTGCACATGTTTAGATATTTAGAAACAGTAGTTAGTGTTGTTGTTCTCAACTACATTCATTCGTGTAGTTTCTGTATATTGATTAGATATTAAAGATTTTGCACTTGTGATTCATTTTAATGGAGAATTTTTGAAAGTAGATTATTTTTATTACTGAAGTTTGGATCATAATGCAGTGACAGAACATGGAAACATGAGCCAAAGCAAGACTAGTCTTGAGGCAGTTTGTGGTCCAGCTGGCTAAGGCTTGCCCTTCTGGCCTGTTCAATCTGGGTTCAATTCCTGGTCATGTCTACCTCCCTTACTTGCAGTAGATTAATTTATCAGTGTTTTGTAATGAATAACATAGTTCTTTATTAAGTCAGTTTCATTACTTTCAAGATGGTCTTTACTTTGTCAGTTTTATATATTGTAACAAGTAGATTAACTTTTACTGTTATTGTAATATAATTTCTATCTCTTTTTCTTATGAATTCCTTTATTCTATCACTTACATGTATATTTAGCATACTTTGATGACCTAGTCTCATCCTCTGTTATCTCAGTCATGTATATGTATTTCTGGTTCACTAACACTACTCTTCCCATTTTTAGTCTCTTGTCATGAGTCATGTTCACTTCCTTATTTCACTTTCACTTTCTTTTTCAAATATCTTATAAGTCACTTCCATGCTTCACTCTCACTTCCTTTCATCCCATCCTCAGGTGTTTGATGCGCAGGGGTCATTCCTTTCCTATGTCAACACCCTGGCAGATCCTCTGTATGGGCCACAAGGCATGACACTCACCCCTGACGGTCAGATCTTTGTGGCTGACTCAGGCAACCACTGCTTCAAGGTGTACAAATACCTACAGTAGTGAGGACATTCATGCAAACCTCAGACCCAGGGACCATCTACAGGAGGGACCACATGCTGTTGCCTCTTCCTCATCTGTGTAGAATGAGTGTAAGGCAATAAACAAGAGGTTCTGGGTTTTTGAGGAGGATCCACAATGCCAAACACATTCAGCTGTGGTGTGGTTGAATCTCTGGCAAAAGACCTTGATAAGTGCATGGAAGTGACCATAAACTATTTAATGGAAAGTGCCACACATATTAAAGGGTGACTTGTTCCTCTGTGTTATGATGGATTTTAGTCAAGTGCTGATGCCAATCAAATGAGTTGTGTAAGTCATGAAAATACATCATCAAGCCATGATCTAGAGTGAGATGTATAAATTAATTGCAGTTTCTAACAGTAAATATTTTGCTGAGCTCCTTACAAGCTCAAACTCTGCTTTTCTTCTCATAATTGCCTTCTGTGAGAAGTGCAGTAATACCATTCCATTTTCCTGTGCATTAATAATCATTATTTGCGTAATTTTTTAGTCTGCATCTGTGTTGATGGACACCCAACAGACCTCCACAGCCCAAAGCACCCCCAAGGCAGACATACCTTGTCCCTCTCCATTCTTCCTCATTGCTTTGTTCTACTCACTTAATGCTCCCTGTCATCCATTCCTCACCTCCCCATTACCCACACTTAACTATGCTTTATATCTTTTCCCTGTCTCTCACTTACTCTTTTTTTTTCTCCCTCATTCCTGTAATAACCCTCCTCTCCACACTTCCTTCCCTCCTCACCTTTTTTTTTTTTTTCTTCTCTCTCTCTCATTCCTGTAATAACCCTCCTCTCCACACTTCCTTCCCTCCTCACCACCCATACATTGCCCCTAATTCCACCTGCCCATTTCTCCACAAACATCACATGTACACACTGCCCAAACTTTGTATAAAGAATATCTGAGAAGGTTTGCATCAGTGAAGATTTTAGCTAATTTCCATTCAGATATGTAATTCTTTGTGGAGAAAAGTTGAAAAAAAAGTTATATTGAGTGTTGAGTGGTATTCTTTATTTCTTTTGTCTTTTGAGTTTATTTTATTATTATTATTCAGCTACCATCAGTTCTTGTCTACAATAAGTACCATTGCAGATTGAACCACCTACACCATTGTGCTTCATTACATGGAAGTGACATTCACCTATTGAGTAGAAATTGTCTAGTCATTGAGAAAAATAATATTTGCTCTTCATTGATATATATGATTTACAGTTTCAGTTAGTAAGAGCCTAATATAAAAAGCTGAAACAAATCTCAAGAAGAATAACTACGTAGTAAAGTTTAGTTTCATGTTTGGCTTGATTCTCCTGCACATGAAATAATTCAAGCAAAAGCAATACATGCAGAACCAGATATGCAGATTTTTGTTGAGAATAATAGTGACATTAAAACTTATTGATGCACTGAGGGAACTGTGTAGTAGAGGCAGTGATGGTGGTGCTAGTGGTAGTAGAGTGTATAGTTTTCTACCCTTGTTCTCTGTCAGAAGTGCCTCTGTTACTAATGAAGAGAGAAAGTGAGAGTGAGAGACTCAAAAACTATTACCTCTGTGACATTCATGTCTGAGTCTGTAGTGTTAGTGGTGCTAGTCTTCCTCCCCACCACAGCACACTTTACTCTTCTCCACCCATTCTCCCCCTTCCCCCCTTCCCTTCCCCTGATCCATGAGGGTGTCTGAGTGCCATGTCTTGCTGGGCTGCCTGTGATGGGCACCCTGGTGGGCCCAAAAGCAAAAACCACCTTTCTGTATCCAGTCCAGAAAGGTGTTTATACATATACGTGAAAATATATACATATATTCATCTTATATCTATACATATATAGCTATGAATATATATAATTGCTATGTAATTAGAGGAACTGATATTTGTGTGTGTGTGTGTGTGTGTGTGTGTGTGCCCCCTGTGACTGTGCTACTCTCACAATGAATCACAGTTATCAATCTGAGTGTTAATTTTCCTTGTAGTCTTAAGAAAAATTAAGTTCTGCTTTGTGGCTTGTAATGATATGGACATCCATGAAAGCAGTGTCTGCCACAGTGATGTGTCAGTATGGTGAGTGGCTGTCACTCACTCACCAGCCTCATGTGTGAACAGATAAAGGCGTTCCTCTCAAGAAGTATTTGCCTATCTACAGAAATCCTTCCATTTCTCCTTTCAGCATGTTCATCCAAGTCAAAGAAACTAACAAACAAAACCAGCATCCAAGAAGGCAACTGTAATTTCAGTATGTGTCTATTTTCACTTTCTTAAGACTACAGTTGTTGAAACTTATACGTATCACTCAGCTGGTCTTTGACCAGTTACAAAGAATGCAGTATAACATTTGAAACTTGTGGCCTGTGTTACCATACCCAGCCACCAGGACACAGCCAGAAAGCCTCCACCCCACTCTTAGCTAGTCACTTAGTCTTCATTCTTCTTGGTTGGCAGATGTCTCAGCACAGCACTGTTTTTTTTTTTTTTTTCCTGACCTTGACTAGTTATGGAGAGCTGCCATGAAGACATTGGCAGCTATGGAGAGGTCTTTCCCTAAAATGAAACGTGCATACTCTGCCACTAAAAGATGAGTAGTGACCTTTATAACTTAGTTTGTGACAGCTGTCATGGCCATATTTGTTCCTTAACTGATTCACCACTTAAGGACAGACATTGTCTTTGTACTAGGACCATGCTTCCTCTGTGTCTTCTTATCATAAGAGTGTGGCCTCACTTGCATATCCTCACTGTTTATTGTCTCATCCACACAAGAAGAGAGTTTATGAGGCATCACATGCTCTCACTCTCTCTTCAGTTGTTCGTTTTCAGCAATGGTCACCCTCACCTCTTGGGGAAGAGTTGCCTTACCCCTGTGTTGTGGGTTCTTCAAGGTCTTCACACAGTTTGGAAGTCAGACAGGAGTCTGTCTTCCCATCACTACATCTAGATGTCATGCACTTCCCCAAGTATTTTTCACATGGGCATTCCCTGTCCTCACAGCAACAACCTCTTTATTTTTTTTCTTTCTATTTTTACCAAAATCTGTGTGTAGTGGTAGTGTCATGACCACTCAAGGTGTCTAGGTTGTGTTGCCACTGTACAAAGCTATACACTACCTTTCAAAACCAAGATAGAGCCAGCAGTTTTCTCTTTACCATCTGACATTGTTGATTGCATTCTTAAATATAGATTGTATAGAATACAGTGACTTGCCAATCATGTATATATGGAGAAAGAGACAAGATATTCAACAAAAATTTATATTTTGCCTATTTGAGTCACCATGCTGTACTATACAATACATACTTGCCATTCATATCACACATCTCTGAACAAAACACATTTGATGATGACAACAACAGCATCACACTGCTCATATTATTCAAGATGATGATGATAGTGAAAGTAATAACATACAGCAACAGCAATTGGTGTCTATAATTATCACCACTTCATTATTTATTCAAAAGAAAAAGATGTGATAGTTTAATCCCATAAGTCAACATCATTGTCACAGTTACATTGCAAAGCAACTAGTGGTGTGGATGTTACATAGGCAGACAGCCAAGAAACAGATCTGAGACATCTTGAGTAGAAAAAAAATGTTGGTCACTTAAGAAGTGAATTAATAATATGTATAAGTATAACTTCAACATGATGATGAAATAGTAAAAGTATGAAATATATTTGTTGCACCTCAGCTAAAGTATTTGGAATAAATGACATGAATGAAATGCATATCACAGTTTCAAAGATGCATAAAAGGTTTGAGGGATGAAGAATTACCTGTGTCCTGTTTGTATCACTCTGTGGTCTTATGGTCTCTACAGTGAACAAATGACTACTGCCATGACAACCTTAGACTGTGCTCACTTTTATATATATATATATATATATATATATATATATATATATATATATATATATATATATATATATATATATATATATATATATATATATATATATATATATATATATATATATTAGCAAAATCTTATTTAAGCTTGCTTCATGTTGAACAATACAGAGTCATTTGAATATCAGATGACTGTGTTGGTTTGGAAAATAATATTGTGTTGTACAATTTCAAACTTACACTTTTTAACAAAGTATCCCACACATTTTCCATCCTTGAATGGCTATATTATTTGTCTAATATTCTTCAGTATACTTTACAATAAGTTAAAAAAAATGTGTTTGAGGCTGATATTCGTGGCTGGACTCAACCATCCTGCCACTAGATGATAAAGTGATTTCTGTAGTTTGTATGCTAAAGTTACCTTAGGTACTGGAAAAGTTATAATGAGAATGTAATAGACATGCACAAATATGGTATTGAGGTGGAGGTGATGCATCTCCACTTGGTGTGAAGGGTGAGGGAATCCAAGCATTATGGTCTTTTTCCGACCAATCTATAGCTACATACACATAAAATGCCAATGAATACAGATTGTTTTATGAGGTAATTGTACAGGAGGGAAGTACCTTCAGCTTTCACCACTGCATTACAAAGAATACCACACATGGACTCCCTTCCATCAGTTTCAAATGTTCATATTAATAATTATCAACTAATTAGTAAGTTGTTTCTTTTGGGTTTTCATAAACTCACTCTCTCTCTCTCTCTCTCTCTCTCTCTCTCTCTCTCTCTCTCTCTCTCTCTCTCTCTCTCTCTCTCTCTCTCTCTCTCTCTCTCTCTCTCTCACATATACCCTAATATGCATGTCAACATTATTTGATGTGGGGATTTTATATGTTTATTCCTTTGTTTCCATATTTTGCTTTTTATTCTCTGATGAAAAGGTTTTGTTTTCAGTCTAGTACTATTCTTATGTATTTGAGATTCATATCATATTCTGCATGCTCCTCTGTCGAGTTGGAAGAATAATGCCACAATATTTCCTGCATGACATAACAGGTGACTCAAAATCTTGAGCAAAGGGACTGTGGAGCCCTTATCTGTATTTTCATTCCCTACAATGAGACAGGGCATAATGTAAACATTGTTTCAGCTGCCCACCTTTTAAAGGGGATATCAGATGGCATAATATAAGTAATTATTATTATTATTATTGTTATTATTACTATTAGTTATTTGTAGTAGTAGTAGTAGTAGTAGTAGTAGTAGTAGTAGTAAGAGTAGTAGTAGTAGTAGTAGAAGTAGTAGTAGCATCATTGTTATTTTGTTGTTATAACTGCCATTCTTTTGTTGTTATAACTGTTATATGTCATGACAGCCAGAAATATTACTGTTATCACTGAGTTAGGAAGACTGATTTAAGAGCTGCTTTACACTGCAGCTGGACCATTAATATCAAGGTCAACTATGGTCTTTCTACTTGATTCACTGGTCACATCTTCTTGAGAGACAATGTGCATTCCTCTGAAAGTCTCAGGAAGAAATCTGAAAAAAAATTATAACACTTTATATTAGTAAACAATTATTTGTGAATGGCATCGACTCTTGCCATTTTTCAGTTAGTTAGCACTATTCACACATGCCAGTGTTTGTCCTGAGCTTCACATAGTGTTTTGCCTGCTACATTGGATGTGCCAAATACTTAATACCAGGAAGCAAAGCAGTTAAAGTAAAAAGAAGAGGGCAGAAAAGATTTACATCTAATGAGGAAGCACCAGAGGATAAATGTATTGCCTCTGAAGGCTTTGTACAAGATGGCATGACTCCAAAAATAGCATCAATGAATAGTGTGGGAGATTGTTTTTAGAAAAACATTCTCTATCTCCTGCCAGTATTTTGTACACATCCAATTTTTAAATTAACAATCTACTCACATTTTACATGCTATGAATAAAGGAACTTGTCTTAAAATAGATATCAATAGGAGCTAAAAAGGAAATTATATCAAATTCCCTATAGGATCCATAATAAAGAAGAACCTTGACAGTGTTATCAGTATCACAGAGTTCTCTGGGATATTCATGAAGCAAAATAAATTCTGTGGGATATTCACAAAGCAAAACAAACATTAAACTCAGAATCCCCTCTAACCTCTCTATTTGAATACAATTTGTGTATGCAAGAGGACTTACTTGTAGATGAAGATAGTAAAGAAACACATGGAGGCAATGAAAATAATGAAGGAAAACTCTGCCATCTCAGACTGCAGAACAGGGAAGGTGAGACCAACTATCATATTGGTGAGCCAGTTGGTGGTGCCACCCACAGCAATACCCACTGACCGAGGCCCCACTGGGAAAAGTTCTGAAGTGGATATGGATTAGAGATTCAATTAATGAATAGGATATAAAAATGTCATCCTGAGTTGCAGATTCCAGGAAATCCATGATAAATTTGGATGCATACAAAAATTATTGAATTGCATCTCACCTGTTGCAATCATGTAGGGAATTGGTCCTAGGCCAATACCAAAAACCAGTACATAGGCCAGGAGGCTGAAAATGGCAACATAGGAAGCCCAGGAGTAGGAAGGGAGGAACCATAGTGCCCCCACCAACACACTCTGACACAGGACACACAGTACTATGGAGGTCAGCAGCAGCACCCTCCGCCGACAGTGTCTGATGCAGCACACAAAAATAAAGATGTGGGTCAGGCAATCATGTCTTACTAAGAGCTGTAGTTTTTTTAAAGTTTTTGTTAAGCAAGACTGATTGAGCTTTCAATTTTCAGATAAAGATCTCAAGATGCATCAACATCTTTAGGAATATTATCACATGTTAATTTCACTCTCTCCAAGGTGTTGACATTCATTTCTGAGTATGCAGTTCTTACTTGACAAGGGGCACTGCCAGTATGGCCATGAGTGCATTGATGGCTCCAGCACCAATAGATGCTCCCTGACTCTGGTACAGATCCAGACCAGCGCTCCGGAAAATTAGGGTAGAGTAATAAAAAACCTGGTGAATGAAAAGGCAGTGCTATGGTGATGCTACAGTTATGGATCATAAATATGCAGCAAAAACTACATGAGTAGGGCAAATATTCTAATTAATTAAGAGAGTTGTGATGTATATATATATGTATTTACATATGGCATACCTAAACTAACCTTAAAATTGCCACAAACCCAACAAAACTACTACTTATACAGAAGTGGCTTCTGGCTAAAATTCTTTTGTTTTAAAAAAATTACAGCTCCCCATCCAGAAAAATAAGAAATCCTCACAGCATTAACTCCAGAGAATTGTTGTGCTGTATTAACAAGAATGGTGAGCAGAAGAGGCGTCCTGTAGGTGCTAGAGCGAAGCAGCCACATGGCATTCCAGGTGTTGCTCCACTGGGCCTCTTTGATCTGGTGGGCAAGAGTCCTCAAGGCAGAATCCTCAACCTCCACTACTTTGCTGTCTTTCCCTCTCAGACGTTGAAGCTCTGGCAGCAGAGACATTGTTTGGATGAAGAAACACTAAGTGCTTAGCATAGCCTAAAAATCTTTTGGTTTACATCCAATACCCTCTTTCAAGTTATTATAGGATGACATTAATACAAAACATGAGATTCTGTCCTCTACCAAAATTTCTACAGTGATTATATATTTCTGAAATGATTATAGACCTAGTTATTATCTCCTCACAAATGATTTCATGAATGAACATCCATATGTTACTTTTCATTCACAAGTACATTTTGAGAACCACAACAGGCACACACCTCTCAGTCCTTTGGCCTCATCTTGCCCCATAGCATAGCAGTAGATTGGAGACTCAGGCAGTGCTGGATGTGCTAAGATGGCCAACACCACCAGCACTATGAAAGCACCCAGCAAGAAAGGCCAACCATTTTCAGTACCTGTGGTGGATAGATTAACACTTGTTGCTGCTGCTACTTACTATGACTAATGTATCTGTTCTTTGACTTTAATAGAATTCTAGTGATTTACTGAAGTTTATGAATATTTCATCGCTGAGAAATTTCACAAGATATTGACTGTTCCATTTGCTGATTTTGAAAATTGACCTTAAGTCTTAGACAGCTAACATGCAGCATTGACTTAATATAAAGTAAAGATTATTGTGATTTACTGAATGACTACTTATATTTTTCAATGAAAAATCTAACTTCAGAAATCCATATTCTCCCATATTTATTGGAAATCTGTACAGTAAGTAACCACTGAAGGATATGGAAAAGTGTGGGTTGTTGCAATGAGGAGGCAATGAATGAAGTACCTGTGAGGTGTGGGGGGATGTGGTGACCCACTGCCCACCTCTCATCCTAATGGTGCACCAGCTAGCATTTGTTCCTAAGACACAAGGAAGAAGACTGGCATTGGAATCTCATCTGATTTTTTCCTCTTTTTCACTGAAAGGTCTTAGGGTTACTGAGCTTGGCTCTTTCTGGTCAGGATAAAGCCAATCTATACATGTGTGCATGGCTTTCTAATGCATGTGGATGACAGCTTTATTTGGATTGTTTGCATGTTCATCTCAATTGATAGCTGTGAGACCAGAAAGGTTTTACAGTAGAGTAAGAAACAAGAACCTTGAAGATGTTTTTTTGTGGCGGGATCATTCTATCTATCTATCTATCTATCTATCTATCTATCTATCTATCTATATATATATATATATATATATATATATATATATATATATATATATATATATATATATATATATATATATATATATATATATATATATATATATATATATATATATATATATATATATATATATATATATATATATATATATATATATATATATATATATCTGGATGTGGGATTGCTTCATGTTCTCTCCAAATGAAGTCTCACATGTTCATGGAGTAACAACTGGAATTACAAAGGCTCCAAAGTGACCCTGAAACCTGATGACTGTTATGATCCCAACATTTGTAGTGCTTTTTTTTATGTTCTGCTTGGGGATTTGATCGCCTAGCCAAAAAAAGGCCTCTCTTGGCTAAAGCTTTATCCCACCTTCAGATAAATTCCTCACTGTTTCTATGATGTGCCTAAGGAAGCATTACATGTATATATGGAGACTAAGGGAAATATATTTGTACACCATTACAAAACTTGAGACAAAGTTGTAAAGGATTTGAACAGGAAATAAAATCATGTGAACTTGAATTAACAGTTAGAGAGAAAAGTATAGGTGAGGCAATAGTTTGGTGTAATGCTGGACAAATTACGTACATGATACAGTAAAATCCCTCTCATCCGGCATTCGAGTATCCAGCAGCTTCAAGTATCCGGCACATTTTTCCTCGAGCCTTAAAATCAATAAAAAATCAATGTGTACTCATAAAATCTATTAAAATTCCCGCACGAGGCATACTTTGTCCCCTCGCCACCAGAGCACACTGCTTCGCGCCACCCGCGGCCCACTGCACTGTGTTTACTCAGTGACTCAGTCCCGCGTGTGCACTGTTTATCGCCTGACGCCTTCATCATGCCTAAAGTTGTAGAAAAGAGGAAGCGTGTTGTGCTTACACTTAAGCAGCTGATCAGATCAGCTACTGATTAAGATCAGCTGATCTTTGTTATGGTAAGATGCGTGAGTGTAGGGTGGTGATTGTGGACATAATTTCACTTCTATTCAAGTATCTGGCAATATTCAAGTATCCGGCATGTCGGCAGTCCTGTTGATGCCGGATAAGAGGGATTTTACTGTATGTGACAAATTATTATGAATGAATACCTACTATATGAACTGGTAAGAAAATAATGTGCCTACAGATGTTGTCAGAATAAATCTTTGACAACATGGCATGCATGCTTTATCAGCTAGGAAGTTACCAAAAATGTTTCCAGGAAACTTAGATTAGTGGTAATGGAGTTATGAATTTACACTCAGTATGTTATGTGGAAAATGGTAAACATGAAGAACCATATATGCTTCATGTTTGAAATTTTATCAGAATGTTCACCCCTTCCTTTTATATACTTTACTTTCAGAGCTGCTTGGCTTCAACTCCTCAGCAGGACTTGGGATGAGGATGAGGAGGATGAATGACTTGCCAATGCCAGAGAAGAGCAATAATGTATAGCATCTGAAACACTCACCCAAAATGCTGTCCAATCCCAAAACTTGAGAGAGAACAACGCCAGTAGTCATGCCCAAAGGAAACACAACCCCCATCACTCCCTTGAGTTCGGCCGGTGCTACCTCAGATAGGTACGTTGGGACAATGCAGGTTGCAAGGCCTGGGGGGGAAGGGTGGCTGGGAGCATTCCTTTGGATACTCATGCACACACTCACACACATTCACAGAATTGTATGTTCACACCATTGATCATATAAAGTAGCACAAGACAAGGAACAAGACCTGGAGAAGAAGAAGAGTTTTTCTTTTACAGTATCATCTATCAGAAGTACATCAGTGTCATGTAAATACATACATATGATATATATATATATATATATATATATATATATATATATATATATATATATATATATATATATATATATATATATATATATATATATATATATATATATATATATATATATATATATATATATATATATATATATATAATATATATATATATATATATATATATATATATATATATATATATATATATATATATATATATATATATATATATATATATATATATATATATATATATATAGACACACACACACACACACTATACTAGTTGACACTTCATCCTTCATCTGAAAGTGCACAAAACATCAGTGAAATTTTTGAGGCATATCACACACAAATATTTTTATGAAAAGAGAATTTTCACTTTCATACAGTGCCCATCACCTTTATCCTTGCATCTCTTTCCTTTCTGCCTTGTGATGAGGAGTCCTAAGGCTCTTAACAAAACAGCAAATGTTGTAGTCTATATTTCACCACCTTAAGTACGTTTAAGAATGGGAAGTGCAACTACCCTTACAAGCTTTCTTGGAAATACTGTACCTTTGATGAGTAATTACCTGTGGCTGCCTCACCTGGTCCAGAGACAAATCTCGGGACACTATAATACTCAGCAACGCTCACCAGAACCTTTATTGTAACATATCCACTGTATAAACAACCAGTTTATCTATTCTTGGCATGAACATGTCCCACGATGCATCTGTACAGGATATACATATGAGGCCTTGGTTAATCCTGGGAGAGATGTTAAGACATACACATGTACAATGTACACTGTCATACCCAGTACTTTAATATGTACTGGTAGTAAGAGAAATTCCAAAAAGGGTCTTTGTAGCAAATGAATAAGAAACTCATTCACTTGACATGCAAGTGACAACAATGCCTCAGCAAACAGGTAAGAGTTCAGTCTTCCTTTCAGCCACAACTGACACCAATTCTCAATACTGTTATTTGTCAAAGTTCAGGCAAACAAACACTTGACGTTTACTTTCACTCAAATGTTATCCATTAATGTTTCATCACCATTCACTAATTTATCAACAAAGTGATAAGTAGATGCAGAAGGATCAGCAAGCAAACACATCCTGCTGTTTCAAAATATCTGTTGTATCATTGACCTTCATGTTATTGAACCATGATAAATGCAAAGAATGCTTGGTCATGGTGATGAGGAACATTCTCCATGGTCATACATGCTTTCCAACACTGCACTCATTCTTTATTTTATTACCTCCTTTTATGGTCCTGCTATCCTAAATGCTATTCTTTATTAGCCAAAGGATGTAGAAAACAACTTTCCTGTAATGAAAACTTGTCAGATGTGATGTTTCATTGTGTATATTTGTGCTTATGAGCTACATTTTGAAACTGCCAGAAATCTCAAATAGGTATTTTGTCCACCGTAGCTGTGATCATGGTACCAGCAAAATTGGACTGAGGTGGCACAAAACTGTTGTTTCTAATGGAACATGTTAAGATGCCAACAAAATGCTGTAGCACAATATCAGGTTTAAATTTTGCTTTATACTAAAATGCAGTACAGTAAAAATAAGGAAGACTGTAAGATAAGTAAAGTAAATGAAGGTTGGCAAGAATTACATCAATCTGATGTGATGGCTTATACAATAGAAATTTTTAGGATGGTGGTATATATCAATGCATATATGACTGTGATCAAGTAAAGAGACAGTATTAGGAGTGAATACATTATTTCAGGATAAGGAAATATGTCAATGCTTCTATCCACTATAAAAAAGTGTGTATGTAGTTATTCACATATTCCTTTTATTTACCAATAAGGTAAATACACGGGTTATGTGGAGAAACACCTCTCCTTCTGTGACAGATTGAGGTGTTGTCATGTTTACTCATCTTTTTCTTCTCAGTCCAGAATCAGGTATCAGATGTACATATATATATTTTCTATTTATTTATTTATTTTGTTTTTGTTTTTGTTTTGTTTTCTGCAATCAAGTGTATTACTGAATCATACACTGGTCTCTAGTACCAATATATTTACTCAACTTTACTTATAACTTGAAAAACCTTCAAATTTTACCAAAAATCTTAATTATTGCAAGTATATTATTATAGATCAAGACACAATTTTTGCATTTCAAAATAATTTGTAAAGGAAATGCAGGTCTGACTACTCTTTTAACAAGTGCACAGATAATACTTACAATTTTAACTATTATTTTCTTTCACTGTATAAGCAATAAAAAATACAGGGTCTGTGTGAGGATATCACATTTACCTGTGCAAGACCACAGTGCATCACACCCTGTGATCATGTGTTGGACAGAGTAGTAAGAATGTCAGTAAAGGTACCATGAGCTGGTAATAAGCAGCACCAGTCATCAGAGATTGAGTAAAGGGGTTGGTTTTTACCTGTATAGAGACCAGACATGAACCTGCCAATCACCAGCATCTCCACAGATCCGATGAATTTACAGGACATGAGGAAGATGCCTGAGATGAGGCACAGCAGGTGATTCATTAGCAGGGACATCCTCCTGTCAGAGAAATTGGAAACATTCAGCGCTATAACTGAAATAGACAGCAAAGTGAACAGTAATCCTGTACAATAAAGACTTGGAATTGCCTATTTGAAAGAATCAAGCTAAAATACATATTTTTTTACCATATATCTTACAAGTATTTATAGTACAGCTGTATGACATACCTACAGAATATCTAGTTCATGAATAATGTTCATGAACTAGATATACAACCACTTACCATCAGCTATCTCACATATTATATAAGAGATACATAGTACATAATAAATGAGTTAGTATTATTTAGGTATTAGAGCCACCCCTTCTTTGCTATTTATTTGTGGACTACTGCCTACAGTTTGGTAATGCACAAAGCTTTGATTTCCAAACTACTCTCCTACGGCTTCTATCCTTCTCCCTGTAACTTCATCTTAAGTTTCCTTTCTGACCATTCTGTTACTGCTGTGGTAGACAGTCACTTCTTCTCCAAAGCCTATTAACAGTGATGTTCCTCAGGGTTCTGTCTTGTTACCCACTCTCTTCATATTATTCATCAATGATCTTCTAAACCAAACTTCTTGCCCTATCCACTCGTACATTGATGATACCACCCTGCACTTTTCCACATCTTTTTGCAAATGTCCAACCCTTCAGGAAGTAAACAGCTCATGCAGGGAGGCCACAGAATGCCTGACTTTTGATCTCTCTAAAATTTATGATTGAGCAGAGCAAACTTACTATTGCCCATTGCCTCAAAAATTCAATTCCTCCACCTATCATCTCAACACATTCTTCCAGATAACTATCCCCTCTTCTTCACTGACACTCAACTGTCCCCCTCTTCTACACTGATCATCAGTCTGTCCTTTACTTATGATCTAAACTGGAAACTTCACATCTCATCTCTAGCTAAAACAGTTTCTATGAACTTAGGCATTCTGAGTTGTCTTTGCCAGTTTTTCTCATTCCCCAGCTGCTAACTCTGTACAGGGGTCTTATCCGTCCATGTATGTAGTATGTTTCACATGTATAGAGGGAGGGATTCCACTCATACCGCTGTTTTAGACAGTGTGGAATCAAGAGGTTTTTGTCTTATCAACTTCTTTTGTCTAACTGACTGTCTGCAGCCTCTCTCTCATCACCCCACTGTTGTATCTCTTGCTACTCTTCTGATCTTGCTAACTGCATGCCTCCCTTCCTCCTGTGGCCTCTTTGCACAAGACTTTCTTCTTTCTCTCACCCTTATTCTGTCGACCTCCTTAATGCAAGCGTTAAGCAGTATTCTCAATGATCAATCCCTGTCTCTGGTAAACTCTGGAACTCCCTTTCTGCATCTGTATTTCCTCCTTCCTATGACTTGGACTCTTTTCACAGGGAGATTTTAAGACACTTAACCGCTATTATTTGATCATTCTATCTCATGTCACTTTGGGAGCTGGCATTTCATTCAGTGGGGCTTTATATATATATATATATATATATATATATATATATATATATATATATATATATATATATATATATATATATATATATATATATATATATATATATATATATATATATATATATATATATATATATATATATATATATATATATATATATATATATTAGACTTTCACAAATACATGTTAATTTTAAAAGTTTGAAGGAAGTGCGCTCCACAAGGTTTTTTTTATTTCACTCAATGTGCTTGTACTGTGTGCCAAAATTTAGATTTCATGTGTATTTAAAAGTCGCAGAAACATTATCTTTAGTTTATCTCTTTTGTTGACGGTGTCCTCAGCACTGAGTATACGACGGGAGGCGACGTACTTCGCAAGTCGCAATTCTTTCATCTGAAGCAAAACCTGTCTTCCCTGGAAAGCTTCAAGAAAACTTGCGAAGCCATATGGACAAGGGTAAGGATCCCTACCCAGCGGTTGGATTCATGCGTTCGCAAGTTTTCTTGCAAAAAAGGGGAGGTTTCAAGACACTTATTCATCAGTTTTTGACCACTGCTTTGACCCTTTTATGGGACTGGCATTTCAGTGGGCATATTTTTTAATTGGATTTTTGTTGCCCTTTGCCAGTGTCCTTCCTACATAAAAAAAAAAAAAAGTTGGAGAAGTTGATTCGGGAATACCAGAATCTCAAGAAGAGCTGAAAGCGAGAATTTTCCAGGACTCCCTCGGCGACTTCGATATTGGAGCCAGTGATGCTCAGGTGCAGATGACCGTTAAAGAGGATTGCTTGTTTTACCAAATGAAAACGCGAGCACGTCACCTTCTGCAGCACGTCTAATCCTGATCCCGTGACAACGGGGAGAGAGTCTGAATTCGGAAGTGACTTCGGGAAAAACAAGAGAAGACGAGAAAGGCAAAGGGAAAGGCAGAGGCAGATTCATCTTCGGTGGCAGTGGTTCAGCTGTCTTCCAAGTTCTCATCCAAACTCGAGTCCCAGGACAACAAAGACTTTCACTCATACTTTCGGGGCCCTTGGCCATGAGGTTTAGAATCTGAACCACTCCAGAAGCTCGTTCCATAATCAGAGATGTTGTATGGGAAGCGAAATGGCTACTTACGGAAGTATCAGATAATTTTTGTTCCATTTTACGTGTAAATTTACAAGCCATCAAGTGTCAGATATTGCCAAGCGTGGTGGATCCTGTGATTCTTGGCGCACCACGCTCACCATTCACAAGCAGCCGGGGAAGGATTGATATGTACGGAAGATTCTGTTATAAGGGTGACCTCGTGATCCGTTATCATCCGTGGCTTTCAGAGTGTTGTTTTGTGACTCAAGCAACAAGATTATGTAGAAAACTATTAAAAATGTTTAATACATGATACATATCTCCACATCTCAGTGAAGCTGGCGGGTTGAGGTACCCACACTCAACCAAAAGAGAGAGAAAAATAAAGAACAGTAGTGTGCACTGTAGATGTAGATGTGAAGAAATTTCATACCAAATGTATCTCACCTTCCCATGGCGTCTGTGAGGCGACCACCGAGCGAGGCGCCGGTGATAGCTCCCCCGATGAAGAGAGAAACCACCACCGCCCACACTGACACCTCGACTTTCTCCGTCAACTCCAGCTCGTAAGTGTCCATCAGCGCTCGCCGCACCCATTGCCGGATTATCTGGGGATGTGGGATAAGAAAGGAATGTGAAGGTGTGTGTGTGGCGCAGTAAAGGTGTGAAGAACGATGCTTCTTAAGAATGCAAGGGCTGGCAAAACGCAGCAAGCAACGTGTTCATAGCTTAGCAATCCTTAGAGAATTCTAGTAAATAGCCTTGGGATAATTACGCATTTTCATATGTACACATGTGCAAATGCATATTTTGAATATTCTTGAACCTAAGTGCATATATGTATTTTTTTTTTTTTGTATTGCATATCTATGGAGAAAAAATTCCTGGATATTACTAATTAAATAGTGTACCCGTTATAGTACTTAAAGTCTTAATTTATACATAAATCTCATAATAATCATAAGGACCATATATAGATTGTGACGCTCATACAGCTCAACTGGCAGTGCGCACTGCGCAGCTACGCCCTGACTTGCTCACTGCACAGTGAGCGCTGGACAGCTGTGTGATGGATTTTAAAAGATTTTGTCCGTATATCGTCTTCTTTAATTATATCCTTTATGAAGAGGCTTGACCCAAATACACATTTCGCTGAAATAAACTTGGGGTAAATGACCGAAAATAAGTTAAAATCATTAACTTATTGATGATTGCTGCAGTAAATATATATTTCTTTATGTGTGTGTTTAGTGCATTTATCAGTTTTCACTGCATATTTAGTACATAATTATTCTAGGCCTTCGTATAAGGACTAGGAATTGGAGGAAAAAAAAAAGTTTTATGGAAGACGAAGCCGCCAAAACGCAACAGGCACCATGAGGAACTGGGTACAAGTGGTCACCCAGTACACAAAATCTATCTGCCGTCGGAAACGGTACCAATAAATGTCAAAACAGATGTATCGTCACTAACGGTACCAATATAATAAAAAAGAAGTATCGAGTACCTAATTGGTACTCAGCACATAAACATAATAAAAGTAACTTGCTCAATATTTTTTGTTCGATACTTTTTTTATCACTTTATCCACCACTCAAGTCACCAAAATAAAACCTGTAGTTGAGACAGAATTGACTGAGGCAGTGGTGGCAAAAATGTACGAGTAGTCAGCGTGGTTTTCTTTCAAGATTTAAAACAAAAATAATACAGCTGTAGTTAAATAGTTAAATGGATGATTACAAGAAAAGTTGCGTAATGACATTTTTTTCTAGTAAATGTGATTGATTTTTTTTTTTTTTTATCCGATCGAATACTTCCTTAGAATAACATGTATATACTTAACTTTTAGATCATATATTACTTTCAAACCTTACAAATCCGTTTGAAGCCGACGGCCATCCCAGTGCTGGTATCTGAACACATGAGCAGGCCAGCCACCTAAACTTGCTCAGTCCTCACACGTACTATCGTCCGTAGATATGTCTATTGCAAATATTGATTCGGAGAGGGATAGACGGAGGCGCTATCTGCTGTCCAGTAGGTTTTGCTAATGGTATTACTTGGGCAAGGTTTTATGGCAGTGTGATTATTTATTCATCTTTTCTTTTGTTCTTTTTATGTGGGTTGTTGCGTGGCAGGATGTAGTGCAGTGTGATGTGGTTACGTGCTTTGGCTGGGAGTGATTATGACTTGTCTTGTGGCTGGATGTGATGTGCATTGGTGTGTGTGTGTGTGTGTGTGTGTGTGTGTGTGTGTGTGTGTTTTCATGGCTGTCAGATCGGTTGCTGTGTGATGTAAAGTTTGAAGTGGTTTTGTATGACATGAGAGTGATATTGGTTGCTGTGTGGCTCTTGTGACTCAAGTGATATGTTATGTGGCTGGGAGTGATAGGGACTGTTGGGTGATTGGGTGCGGTATGGACTGCTGTGTGGCTGGCCGCTGGTGCTGTGTGGCGTGAGTGTGTGCTGTGTTGTGCTGCTGTGTGAAATGTATGGTTAATATGACCAGATTTTTGGAATGAAAATAAAGCACTACACACACACACACACACACACACACACACACACACACACACACACACATATATACTCGTATATATATATATATATATATATATATATATATATATATATATATATATATATATATATATATATATATATATATATATATATATATATATATATATATATATATATATATATATATATATATATATATATTAGTATGTGGGCGACGATGTCATTTATCGACATCCCGCGACACAGATGGTGTAAGGAAGTTATGAAGAGGAGGGAGGGAAACCAGGTGGAAGTGAGGGAAGGAGGAAGGATGGACCATAGGAAGAAAGGGGAAAAAAAAGGAAGGAAGGTGAGTGATATTTTGTTGATGTTGCTGTTGTTGTATTAACATTACTACTATTACTACTACTACTACTACTATTACTACTACTACTATATAAGATTGCCATGCTGTTACTTTCACTATAGTATAGTAT
>NC_087161.1:20206022-20268522 GCF_035594125.1 Scylla paramamosain
TTGATCGGGCAGCAGCTAGGCAGGCGGGATGGGGCCGGGGCGTGAGGTGTGGTCATGCTCCCCTGCTTCCCTCTCAGCCCAAGAAGAGGAACAGGAATGTCCTCATTACATCTGTGTCCACGTGACTGACCGCGTGTTTCGAGAATATTCCTTCATGACGCAGGCTGTTGTTGTTGTTATTGTTGTTGTGGTGGTGATAGTGGTAATGGTGGTGGTGGTGGTGGTGGTGGTGGTGGTGGTGGTGGTGGTGGTGTGTGTGTGTGTGTGTGTGTGTGTGTTGGAGGAGAGAAAAAAATGTTTTCTTGATCACATCAAAATGTAAATAATTTTCTTGGCCATAATGAGGAAGGGAAAATGTCGTTTCTTGATTACATTCCAGATGATTTTCTTGGCCATCATAGGTTCTTGTCTTAAGGATCCCCAAACACGAAGAAACGATCGACAATCACTCGTAGGAGATTGTTTGTTCTTAACATTCAGTCATGAAACACGTAAGCTGCGCATAGCTGCTCATCATAAGAGTTAAATAAAAACAAGGTGAAAAGTTTAATCGAATTCCTGGATGAGAATAGACGACCGATTATATGACGATTGAAACGTAAACAGGAACGTATGCGTGGCGCATTTCCCTGGTGTGTGATGTAGGGAACAAATTTTCCGAACATCTGGTAAATTTGGAATCTGGGTTAGACGTGTGTGTGTGTGTGTGTGTGTGTGTGTGTGTGTGTGTGTTTGTGTGTAATTATATCTGTTCTATATATCTATGGTTGTTAGATGATATCGTTATAATGGTGGGAAGCGCGGCTCACAGAGTGCCGTATGAACCCCCATCTTGGCATGCAAGTATGCAGGAGCAGCGCCACGCCCTCTCATCGCTGCAATGTTGCTTCTCTAGCTGTCTTCTACCGCTATATTCTTGCTAACTGCACTTCTGATCTTGCTAATTGCATGCCTCCCCTCCTCCCGCGGCCTCGCTGCACAAGACTTTCTTCTTTCACTCACCCCTATTCTGTCCACCTCTATAATGCAAGAGTTAACCAGTATCCTCAATCATTCATCTCTTTCTCTGGCAAACTCTGGAACTTCCTGCCAGCTTCTGTATTTCCACCTTCCTATGACTTGAATTCTTTCAAGAGGGAGTTTTCAAGACACTTATCCTTCAATTTTTGACTACCGATTTGGACCCTTTTCTGAGACTGGCATCTCAGTGGGCATTTTTTTAATTGGATTTTTGTTGTCCTTGGCCAGTGTCCCTCCTATATAAAACAAGAAAAAAAAAAAACTCGTTTGTGGGGCCTTCACGGGAAAGTATCATAGCGCTTTACACATCTACCCACCCGCCCACCCACCCACCCACCCACACACACACAGACAAAATAGACGGCGTAGATAAGATAACAATATACTAACTATAGACTGAGCAGAGAGTTGCAAGATATATACTACAGTAGATGTGTGTATTAAGTTCTTGTTGTGTGTTAGGGAAAGAGAGATAACGAGTAAGATTACTGTTACCTCGTCATTCAGAAGAGAGAGAGAGAGAGAGAGAGAGAGAGAGAGAGAGAGAGAGTAGTGTTATGCTTGCCCTTCAGATTCTTCCTCATTTACCTACTTCAGCTTTGCAACGCGACAACACTGACACATCTTCTTTAACGTCTCTCATTGTAATACTGGACAATGGCCTTTTTCGAACATCTCGACCATTCTACTGCTGCTGTATTCCTCCCATGCACTAGACGTCCTCCCCCTTCTCTCTCTCTCTCTCTCTCTCTCTCTCTCTCTCTCTCTCTCTCTCTCTCTCTCTCTCTCTCTCTCTCTACTGGACATATTCAAGCCTTAAATAATCACGATGAGACATTACATAATCTTATCCTGGTCGCCTACTCGCTCGCCAGACCACGAACCTCTCCTAAATAATCGCGATGAGATATTACGTAATCTTATTCTGGTCGCCTACTCGCCCGCCAGATCACCAACCTCTCCCACTTGATTTACATTTGTGTGTATGTGTGTGTGTGTGTGTGTGTGTGTGTGTGTGTGTGTGTGTGTGTGTGTGTGTGATATGGAATGTTTTCATATTGCCCATTCAACACTGTAGGCGTGAGAATCGTTCGTACAATGTAAGACTCCTTTCTTGCACTCTTCTCTTGTTGTAATCCGTTTGACTTGAGTCTCACGCGGCCACGGGATGGTTTCATATTAAAACGTTGTAATTACTTAATCGGCTCAGCTCATTTGATAGTTAGCGTACTGCTGTCTGTTACTTCGTGGTTGTGTGCGTACATGCATGCGTTGTCTATACATATTTCGGTCAAACACATGACACACACTCTCTCTCTCTCTCTCTCTCTCTCTCTCTCTCTCTCTCTCTCTCTCTCTCGTGACCATCAATTGAGAAAGACAAAGGGCTGCTTGGCTTTTCCTTGAATTTGCGTGGGCTAGTGGAAATGTTGGCCAATCCTTACGTCATCGAGCCACGTGAACAAGATGAAGTATATGTTGCAAGATTTCCAGCTAGCATGCGTAACTACGAGAGGCTGTTCGGGTGGCGTACACGAGGAGTAAATCATAGAAGAGATCAGGCAATAAATTCTCACAGTGTCAGATAATAAAGACAGGCGGTAGGTAGCTGAGTGAATAGGACATACCACGCGCTGGACAGACGATAATAAATGGACAATTGCAATCTAGGGATGGTAAAAGAAGGTTCAGAGGGACTAGACCGACATTAAATAGACAGCGAGGTGTGGTTGCTAGGATGGCGTAAAACAGACGAGCAATTGATGGAGATGAGAAGAGGAATGAGGTCTTCGTCCTGCTGTATGAAAGAAGTTGATGAAGAGGTAAGCAGATTGCGCATGTGCGTAAGAGAGAGAGAGAGAGAGAGAGAGAGAGAGAGAGAGAGAGAGAGAGAGAGAGAGAGAGAGACGAACAGACAAGCAGAAGTAGACAGGCAGAGACACAGACAGAATGTATGTATACCCGCCATACAGCCGTGATAAAACCACATGAGAGTGCTACTTCTACCGCAGAGTAGTGGTTCCGTCTGGGCGTGAGTGCCCGACCCTCAATCAATCACAACCACACCCAGTCTTGACATTTTATTTGTGGTCATTAATACGGCAGCGACCAGCGCTCTATTGCATAAAGCTTGGAGGTGAGGTGAGAACAGGTCTGATGAGGAGAGGTGAATGGCTTGGGGGTTCCATCCTTAGGTGCCTTGCCTAGGCCGCTATACCTGTGCCGCGTCCTCACTCCGTGCAGGGCAGGCAGCAGGGCGCCGAAAAGAACAATAGTGGTGTTGTATAAATAGCGGCGGGCGCTTACCCTTTCGTTAGCTTGGCTGCCGAGGAACGGCTTGGCGGAATCACTCTCCTGCTTCACTAGTATTTTCCCAGACATCCTTGGTGGTGGTGACTGCAGAGCCTCGGCAGATGACGCCACAATCGAAAGAATCCTAAGACGTGTTCTTTCTTCTGTTTGAGATGAAAGGTCAAGAACTCTGGTGAACACGTGGCAGGGCGGGATCGATGAGTGAGGCGCCGAGGAGCGTGGGTGTGTGTTGTGTAAACCCAGCCGACGTCCTCACCCTTCCGCGCCTCCGCCAACACTAGCTGTCGCTGAGCGCGCGGAGTGGAGCGGAGCTACCGGTGGGCTACTGCTGGTGCTCCTGGTGCTGACTATGCAGCGTTTCTGCTGTACCCCTCCTTCGGCTCCACCAACCAGTTCAAACCAGCTCAATGAATAAGGCGTTACCGTAGCAACAACAACCGTGGTGTGCAATCCTAGATTATTATGCACTCTTGCTTCGCCGTCTCGCGCCGCCACTGAGCGGGAGGAAGCTGCAGGCTGACTGAGGGTGGCAGGCCGGGGTGCGTGGCGAGGGCAGATGCACAGGAGATTGGGTACAGGGAAGCGGGATGTCGGGGGAAGAGGGGCAGGAGAGGGAAGGTGACACAACCCTCATTATGCGTCCGAATCACTTCTTATGCAAGGGAGATGATTGGCTCAGCCAGGGTGTTCGTCAGTGGATCTCTCCAATTAGTCTATCACATTGTATGTTCGTGTCCATTCTGTATCATCACTTCCAAGTTGTTGTTGTTGTTGTTGTTGTTGTTGTTGTTGTTGTTGTTGATGATAATGTTGCTGCTGTTGTTGTTGGTGGTGATGGTGGTGGTGATGGTGCTGGTGGTGGTGGCTGTGATGGTGGTGATGGTGATGGTAGGACATATGGATATAGACTACACGTGTTCCTTTTCCCTATTTATCACAGGTGAGTGAAAAAAAAATATATGAATTTAAAAGTTCCCCTAGTGTGAATAGTTAATATTTTTCATGTCATGTTTGTCATTGCTTATCATGCAGATCACAGTCGCCTGTCAGTGTCACGCATTCATTTGGTACAATTACCATGCCTCGTGTATGCGTGATCGCCAGTGTGATAATAATTTCTCAGTCCTTTCTATTCCAGAAAATTTAAAATATGAAAGAACTATACATGTGGCCACAGATCCTGGAAACGCTGTGCCACCGTGACAAGTGTCTAGCTACCTCTTGCTACATAACAGTATGTCTCGTCGTTAGTGTGCATCAAGCGCAAGTTGTTGCTGGCTAATATTCTAAGTGATGTGGTATAAATAGCTCAAAGGGAGATAAATGCCGTCCACACCTGAGGTTTTGGGCAATTCCTTTCTGTCAACAGTATTTGAAAAGAGAATATCACAGTTTTCACGGTATCAATTTTTTGTTCAGATAATTGAATCACAGGATAACAGCTAATGAATAATAATAATAATAATAATAATAATAATAATAATAATAATAATAATAATAATAGTAATAATAATAATAATAATAATGATAACAACAACAACAACAACAACAACAACAACAATAATAATAATAATAATAATAATAATAATAATAATAATAATAATATAATAATAATAATAATAATAAGAAGAAGAAGAAGAAGAAGAAGAAGAAGAAGAAGAAGAATGAATGAATAGATTAATCAATAAAAGTAAAATACATAAATGATGCAACAATTATCTCCACATCAAGCTTAGATGAGGCACACTTAAAAGAAAGACCACAGTCATTATATCAATTACAGCATCACATAAATGCTACCTTCACCCACACTTACCTGCGTGAAGGTAGCACCGACCTATAATAGCCAAGGTTCAAATGTAATACTTTGAAGAAAGATTAAGAGGAAGTCATAAGGGGAATAAGGAGTCGTCACTCATAATTCCATACACACACAAACACACACACACACACACACACACACAGAGAGAGAGAGAGAGAGAGAGAAGGAGAGATAGAGAGAGAGAGAGAGAGAGAGAGAGAGAGAGAGAGAGAAGAGAGAGAGAGAGAGAGAGAGAGGTGAGAGAGAGAGAGAGAGAGAGAGAGTGGGTGTGTGTGTGTGTGTGTGTGTTAAAAGTTTATGTTAGGAAGAAGACGCTAGTGGACAGATCCCTTGATATTAAGTACCTGCACTAACAAAATTTAATACAGCAAAGTACCTAGTGTCTCGTGGGTGAGGCTGCTGGTGCCGCGCTGGTTTTGGTAGTGACCGAAAGTAATGTATGTGGAGCCCGTGGTACGTAAATTATTATTATTTTTTTTTTTCCCTCATTGTTTCAGCTTGTTATGTTATTTGTGTACTTTTCAACTCTCTCTCTCTCTCTCTCTCTCTCTCTCTCTCTCTCTCTCTCTCTCTCTCTCCTCTCTCTCCTCTCTCTCTCTCTCTCTCACACACACACACACACACACACACACACACACACACACACACACACACACATACATACATACAACTGTTCCATTTTGTTCCATCCCATGTTCAGATGTGCAGTGTTGTAACTGGTGTTGTGAAAGTGGTTAGTAAAGTATGTATATGTACACTTTTACTTTTGTCCAGCAATTCAGCTCAAAAGTCTTTAGGGTTATGATATAGTTCGACTGAGATGTGTTACTTCTTTTTTTTTTTATGTAGGAAGGACACTGGCCAAGGGCAACAAAAATCCAATAAAAAAAAATGTCCACTGAAATGCCAATCCCATAAAAGGGTCAAAGTAGTAGTCAAAAATTGATGAATAAGTGTCTTGAAACCTCCCTCTTCAAGGAATTCAAGTCATAGGAAGGTGGAAATACAGAAGCAGGCAGGGAGTTCCAGAGTTTACCAGTGAAAGGGATGAATGATTGAGGATACTGGTTAACTCTTGCGTTAGAGAGGTGGACAGAATAGGGGTGAGAGAAAGAAGAAAGTCTTGTGCAGCGAGGCCGCAAGAGGAGGGGAGGCATGCAGTTAACAAGATCAGAAGAGCAGTTAGCATGAAAATAGCGGTAGAAGACAGCTAGAGATGCAACATGGCGGCGGTGAGAGAGAAGCTGAAGACAGTCAGTTAGAGGAAAGGAGTTGATGAGACGAAAAGTTTTTGATTCCATCCTGTCTAGAAGAGCAGTATGAGTGGAACCCCCCCAGACATGTGAAGCATACTCCATACATGAGTATGTACAGAGTTAGCAGCTGGCAGGGGGGGGGGGGGTGAGAAAAAACTGGCGGAGACGTCTCAGAACACCTAACTTCATAGAAGCTGTTTTAGCTAGAGATGAGATGTGAAGTTTCCAGTTCAGATTATAAGTAAAGGACAGACCGAGGATGTTCAGTGTAGAAGAGGGGGACAGTTGAGTGTCAGTGAAGAGGGGATAGTTGTCTGGAAGGTTGTGTGGAGTTGATAGATGGAGGAATTGAGTTTTTGAGGCATTGAACAATACCAAGTTTGCTCTGCCCCAATCGGAAATTAGAAAGATCAGAAGTCAAGCGTTCTGTGGCTTCCCTGCGTGAAATGTTTACCTCCTGAAGGGTTGGACGTCTATGAAAAGACGTGGAAAAGTGCAGGGTGGTATCATCAGCGTAGGAGTGGATAGGACAAGAAGTCTGGTTTAGAAGATCATTAATGATTAATAAGAAGAGAGTGGGTGCCAGGACAGAACCCTGAGGAACACCACTGTTAATAGATTTAGGAGAAGAGCAGTGACCGTCTACCACAGCAGCAATAGAACGGTCAGAAAGGAAACTTGAGATGAAGTTACAGAGAGAAGGATAGAAACCGTAGGTGGGTAGTTTGGAAATCAAAGCTTTGTGCTAGACTCTATCAAAAGCTTTTGATATGTCCAAGGCAACAGCAAAAGTTTCACCAAAATCTCTAAAAGAGGATGACCAAGACTCAGTAAGGAAAGTCAGATCACCATTAGAGCGGCCTTGACGGAACCCATATTGGCAATCAGATAGAAGGTTGTGAAGTAATAGATGTTTAAGAATCTTCTTGTTGAGGATAGATTAAAAAAAACTTTAGATAGGCAGGAAATTAAAGCAATAGGACGGTAGTTTGAGGCATTAGAACGGTCACCCTTTTTAGGAACAGGTTGAATGCAGGCAAACTTCCAGCAAGAAGGAAAGGTAGATGTTGACAGTTCGCTAGAGTCGCTTGAAGGACTGACTGCTAAGAGAAATCTTAGCACAGCTGATTAGTGGGAATGCTTAACCCTCTGAGTCCCGTGGCTGTCTTATACTCTTATTTTAGGCCAAGATTGCACGATTTTACGAGGTTTCAAGGGTGATGCCTTAAAATCAGTGAGCTGTGTGAAGTGACCAGGAAAATTCTTGGTCTAAAAGTACATTGTTTGGTACGATTTGGAGTTGCAGTGGGCTGATTCAGTATATTGCAAGGAGTCACCCAGGTTGTAAGGGTTAAGGAACTAAGATAGATGAGAGTTCTGTGAATCATATAGGCTGTCCAGCAGTGTGCAGCACCCGCGAAGCACCGATATTGGTTCTTAAGAGCTGCTTTGTTCCCGATGTCTTAGCCGCTGCACGTTTATATCTCCAAGACCAAGGTTTAACTCAGTCAGAGCGTCTGTCTTTGCATAATATTTATTCCGCCTTCAGGTTCAACTTCCCGGTATTTCTGTGACGTTCAGGAGAGCATGATATTGGGCACGACAGTCGTTGGCGTGCACATTACAAACGTGATAAGGAAACAAAAAAATAATAATATTTTGTGTATCTGGTAAGAAGAAAAAATGAGAAACCTATTGAAAGAGCCTGGGAAACATTTACGAGAGGAAGATCAAGGGAGAGACAGAGTGGTGGAGAGGTGAAGCTGAGTTGGGAAGAACAGGAACAACAAAAGATGCAATGTATATGAGGAACAAGAGAAGGATGACTCGCGCCTAACACCAACCCCTGACAATGGGAAACGGTGACGGAAGAAGTCGGTGATATTTATGACACAAGTTACAACAGTAAGACACATGTATACAGGTGACATCAGCGGCACTGAAAGGATGCCACAGACGCATTCACTTCCTTGCTTTAGCCAGATCGCCTAACTCTGTTTCATGACACCACACACACACACACACACACACACACACACACACACACACACACTGATTATTATTATTACACTGGCTACGTTATGCAGGTCACGTCGCTTTGGATTCAATGGGAAGAGACTTCCATCTTTCCTGGCCGAGTCTTGGCGCACCAGATAAAAAAAAAAATGGAAACAATAAAGCAACACCTTTTATTTCTCGTATTATAAAACACTTGTCCTCCCTTAAAGGCTACAGAGATTGCTATTATTTGTATTTTCCTGGGTATTTTTCTCCTACGTGATACAGAATCCTCTATAAATTATCATTAGAATCATGAAAATATAAGTGAGCAACACCAATATGTTCACTGTAGTACACTAGTCTGTCAAAAGTACTAATTGAAATAAAACGTCCAAATGCTTGAGAATACAGTCCCTGAAATTTATTCAGTCACATAATGTGTTACCGAGAGAAAATATCCAAATCATATCTTTTGAGTAGGTTATTTGTCTCATTCAACAAATACTCCCCAAGGCTGTTACTTAATCCAATAAGAACCGTGTCCTAGGTTAAGGGCAAACTGTTAGATTTACATTGTAGTTTCACTTAAGTTGACTGGCTTGAACCGGTATGAGTTAGTCAAGTGGTGCTGAAGGCCGACCTCAGCACGTGCGGGACCTCGAGGCACTCATCCATGATTTTAGCTGCACTGTTCATCCATCACGTCTGTGTCAGCTACCAAAGCTGGGAAGCGCTAACCGAAAACTTACCTTCACTAACCAGTAATCTGCTAACTAGTAAGTTAGCTTTCCTAACACTTAACCGCTAAAGCGCTAAAGAAATTAGCGAAAGCTAGCGTTAACCATTATCGGCCAACTTTTATTATACGAATTTACCTTTGATTTGGTATTTTGTCTCTAAAACCGTTAAAAACATACATAGAGAGGATTAAATTCAGGGACTTAAAGTTACAATAGCGGAAGCTGTTTGATCCGCTGACAGTTTCCAAAGTTAGTAAAAGTGTTAATGAGCTTACGAAAAAATTAGCTTCGCTAAATAGCAGTTAGTTGTTCAGCCGAACCGGGCCTACCACTGTGGGCTACATCATCCTTATCGGTATTCGTGTGTGGCGGTGCTCCAGTCTCATCAGTTGTTGCGTTATGCAAGAGATACGAATTTTGGACTGCATTCTCAAACGTTTCTGCGTTTCAGCTGTTTTTAACAGATTGTTCTTACCAACATCTAGCTAAGATGTCTGCCTGCCTGCTTACACCAATCTGTCAAAATTCTGTCGATGGATCTTTGTTGATTTTTTTCGCGTGTGTGTATGTGTGTGTGTGTGTGTGTGTGTGTGTGTGTGTGTGTTTTCTTATTTTCTTTGAGTGTGTTGAACTGTTATTTTATTTCTCCGCCTGTCAGTCTGTCTGGCAATGTATGACCATATTATCCGTTTTTTATTCCTCTCACCAACACGTTTCATTCACTCGCCATGTTCTTCTTTCTCTTTTTCGTTTCTTTCTTTTCCTTTCTTTTTCTTCTTGGTTTCTATTGTTTTACATGATTTATTACATTTTTTTTTTCTGTCTGCTTGTCTATTTTAGATTGTCTTTCTGTCCGTCAATCTTTGGCATATTTTGTTCCTGTGTTTGATCGTCTATTATTTTTTTTCTAATTGAGTGTTTCTTTCTAGATGTGTGTGTGTGTGTGTGTGTGTGTGTGTGTGTGTGTGTGTGTGTGTGTGTGTGTGTGTGTGTGTGTGTGTGTGTGTGTGTGTGTGTGTGTCTAGGGAGCTTACCATGTGAAAAATTGAAGTCGGGTAATACATTACGGTGGCGGTGCTGGACTAGACTGAGCTATTCGCGGTGTAGTGCCCAGCTCTGTACTGACTGGAGGCACTGCGGGCTGCTGCCGATGCCCTTTGTCCGGAAGGTGTCTGCACCCGTGTTAACTAAGGCTTTCTGCAGCAGCACGCTCCTCGGAGCAAGTAATGACGTAAGTGGATGCAGCTGTTACTTTTGTTGCTAACGGAGATAGTTATTATTAAAGGCAAAAATCAGCAACCACGGTTGTGATCTGGTGGACCTGCCTGGTGCTCTGGGCTTCAGAAAGTTTGGGGATCAAACGTACTCCAGGATTTTTCATGTGCTGAGTAGTGGGAATCGGAATATAAGATAGAGTATTTAAATACGGACCAATGTTATGGCTGATGCAGAAGCACGTCCACTGGATACATTGCACTGACCGGAGTATTAGGAATTGTCTTCTACACTAGTATCTTGTGATCCCTCTAAGGGGCACACAGGCTTGCCGGTGGCCTGAATCATCATTACAGGTCACCCTGCCTGCTGCCGCTTACTCACACGGGATGGGGGCCGACTGACGCAACCCGGCGCGATGAATCCCCTCACGCAGCTCAGCTGCGGGTTCGATGCAAGAAATGGGGAGCGAGCTCTGACACACTACACCACAAGGCGAGCCATGGAAACTCTGTATTGTTTATTGCCTTTACTTCACTTGATTATTCTTTCTTACAACAATGGAGAGCTGTGGAGGGGAGGAGAGGCGACCACTCTTACTCACGGATCACTCATACTTACCACACACTCATCCGGCACTCGATCGTCACTTAAGATTGCGTGGTGACAAGCATCGCAATGTGTGTAGTGCACTGTCACACAGAAGAGGCAAAGGGCACGCTTACGGGAGATGGAAGATTCACCTAAATAATAATAAGAATAATAAAAAAAGAAAAGAGAAAATAGAGGTTTATCCTCTCTCTCTCTCTCTCTCTCTCTCTCTCTCTCTCTCTCTCTCTCTCTCTCTCTCTCTCTCTCTCTCTCTCTCTCTCTCTCTCTCTCTCTCTCTATATATATATATATATATATATATATATATATATATATATATATATATATATATATGGGACGCAGATGACGAGTGCACAGTACTGAGCGAATATGGGGCAGACCTGTTTGATTGGATCTTTTTGGATCTTGGGGAGGAGCGGGGTTATTATCTTCAGCAGGATACGAGGAGGGGTGCAAGCGCGCGTTGACGACGACTCCTCTCTCTTCTCTCCCCATTCCCTCTCCTATTCCTCCCCGGTTGCCAAGTGCAGCTCCTCCCCACCGCCACCCAACAACTCTCATATACCATTGCAACATACAGCAATTTGCACACTCGGCGTCACATGTGTTTGATTATCAAGAATTATTTAATTAGATCTAAATGAAAAGAAATAAAGAGCATTACCACAATTCACAAGAAAATAAATATATAGATAAATAGATAAAATAAATAAATAACTCTACGCCTTAACGTTTCTTGCAGGTACCTACCATTAAATTGATAAGTTTTCTGTTTTAAATCTTACAAGAAAATTTGGTCGTTTGCGTGTAGCAGTGTTTTCAAGAGTGACACTCTCACACACACAGGCTTGTGATGCATAGGTTTGTGAGTGTTTGTGGAACACTTGTTGTGAAATATGTCGAAACAACAACAACCACGACAGAGTGTTCTCAATGACATAATATGTTAAAATGAAATTGGAAAATGTTGGCATCCTCAGGTATTTCTGATAGTTCGCCACACAGTAGCTTGGACACAGTAACAGTCATGCAGTCTTTATAGAATCCAGTATCACGTGGAAGGACGGCGGTGTGCTCCATGAATGTGCACCACCAAATGAGAGTGCACTTACTCGAATTACTTACTGCCGTATGAACAATGTTTGCTATCACTATTTGCCTATGAAAAGTGAGTGCAGGCAATTTGCATGCTTGACTTGCTTCTTTACTTGCTCCCTGTAATAATAAACGAGGCTTAATGGAAAACTGTTGGGCGGTTACCCCCCCAACACACACACACACACACACACACACACACACACACAGAGAGAGAGAGAGAGAGAGAGAGAGAGAGAGAGACAGAGAGAGAGAGAGTATTTTAATAGGATGGAATGAAAAGCATTTCCTCTCATCTACTCTTATCTTTTGACTGCCTGTCTCCAGCCTCTCTCTCTCTCTCTCTCTCTCTCTCTCTCTCTCTCTCTCTCTCTCTCTCTCTCTCTCTCTCTCTCTCTCTCCTCATTAACTCTCCACTAACTGCCTGTCTCCAGCCTCTCTCTCTTCCTCATCATCAACTCTTCTCCTCTAGCTGCCTATATCCAGTCTCTCTCTCTCTCTCTCTCTCTCTCTCTCTCTCTTCCTCCTCAACTCCTCTTCTCTAATGGAGAGAGAGAGAGAGAGAGACTGGTGAATAAATTAGTGAACTTGTGTATCGGTGTGTGTGTGTGTGTGTGTACGCGCTTCGATTGTGAGGTTCGAATGTGAATTAATGATTCATGTCTCACTGGTATTCGAGAATGCTCACTGTCTGTAATTCAGTTTTCTTCTCACCCTGCTGCTCCGCTATACGCAGCTCCCAGTAAGCTGCCCTGCCAGGCTGTGTTCCTACTCCATCGAGACATACCAGTGTTAACGAAAACAAAAGTCTACTAATGTGTGGCTTCTCAGTGAACAGATATTAGTTTTTTATACTTTGTTGAAAGCAAAACGCAACTCTGAGAGTGGGCGGACCATCATGGTAATAGTGAAGACGATGATGATAATGATGGTAACGAAAACAATAGTGTGATTGCCTGTGGCTTCTCAGTAAGGTAAGGTTAACTTTTTATACTTCCCTGAAGACATAAGGCAGTTGTATGAGTGAGCGAGCCGTCTTGATAATCATGAGGCTTGAGGGAGGGGCTGTCAGGGCCAGGAACTATCTTCACTAACAAACATTAGGAATACATCATCATAATTCAACAATCCCTGGTCATAAATTAACCTGACCTAACCTTAACCTTCAGGACAAAATATCAATGAAATAACCCCGTCAGGAAATTAAAAACCCTCAAATTTCAACTTTTCAAAAACTCAAACAAACGAATATATATATATATATATATATATATATATATATATATATATATATATATATATATATATATATATATATATATATATATATATATATATATATATATATATATATTATATAAGGTTTAAATGAGGTAGAATGGCGATATTTTTTCTGCTAAGGGCCCCATCGTGATGGATAAGCGTGTCACATCTTGTCGAGATTCTGGTAATTTTTCTTTATTTTTTTTTATTTCTTTATTTCCGCTTCTAATTAAGTTTTTATGGTTTCTAAAAAAAATTTTATATATATATATATATATATATATATATATATATATATATATATATATATATATATATATATATATATATATATATATATATATATATATATATATATATATATATATATATATAATTGTTTTTGCAGTGTTTTCTTTATTTCTGTTAAGCGGAATATATTGATTTTGAAGTTCTTTATATATGTTCACGCAGGGAAGCCACAGAACGCCTGACTCCTGATCTTTCTAAAATTTATGATTGGGGCAGAGCAAACTTGGTATTGTTCAATGCCTCAAAAACTCATTTCCTCCATCTATCAATTCGACACAACCTTCCAGACAACTATGCCCTCTCCTTCAATGACACTCAACTGTCCCCCCTCTTTAATACTGAACATCCTTGGTCTGTCCTTTACATATAATCTGAACTGGAAACTTCACATCTTATCTCTAGCTAAAACAGCTTCTGTGATGGTAGGTGTTCTGAGACGTCTTCCCCAGTTTTTCTCACCCTCCCACCACAGCTGCTAACTCTGTACAAGGCTCTTATCTGTCCATGTATGGAGTATGCTTCACATTTTTTATGTTCACAGTATTATTTAAAGTATACAATAAATCAGAGTATATAAAGTAATCGAGTATAGCTACCTTTTTTTCTAATGGTCATTTTCAAAATGAAATACACACCTACGTAAATAAGAGGACCCTTAAGGTAGGCGCACACTTGTTCGCATCGTACGGACGGCACGCATCGTACGCATCGGATTTTAGTATTCTTTACATTATTTCAAATGGGTCTGCGCGCATTTGACCGCATCGTACGCATCGGACATCGGCAATGCCGACGAGGATCCCCGAAAGAGCATTCAATCCGATGCGTACGAACGATGCGGATGGCCTCTACGGCATTTGCCGGCAAATGTGCGACCTCATCGTCAGTTGCAGCCAGAGCGCCGTCGCGGTCGGATGCAAACCTTCTTCGGTATTTATTTTATTTTTTTTCTGTTTGCATAGCTATGCTTTGCTTATACATAATATATAATGTTATATTAACTCACTGACTGTTTTTAGATATGTTCCTAAATTTTTATCCTATCTACCTTGACATCATCTTCCATCAAATCAGGGAACAATGTATGAAATTCTCCAAATTCCAGCCTTTTCCTGTTCATGTTGTGAATCCATGTTTTCCTTTTTTTAACTTTCTGTTCTTCTTCTTCTGCCAGCAAACAGCTAACCACTACAATTTCTTCCTCTTCACTATCACTGTTCAACATTTTCACAACTTTATACACTAGAAAAATATGGAGTATGTCCTTCCAGAGAGAGCTCAGCTTCACAACTGCGGGTGGTGAATGGTCCAATGCCGACAATGTGCGCAGAAAATCCAAACCGTCCGATGCGTGCCGTCCGTACGATGCGGACCAATGTGCGCTGACCCCAAAAACAATCCGATGAGTACGATGCGTGCCGTCCGTACGATGCGAACAAGTGTGCGCCTACCTTTAGACGTCATCAGCTGCAGTGACGTCATGATCGTCATCAATTGAACGCAACTCGACAGCTTCCTCCTTCCCAGTGTCTTTTCGTCAATATTTAGCGTAATTACCAGTGTTTTCCAGGTATTTTCAGACTCAGGAGGGAAGCAGTAGTAATAGGAAGAGAAAGAAAAAAAGAGGATGAAGAGAAGGAGGAATGGGTAAGGGGAAAGGAGGAATGGAGGAACGAAACTCAGTGTTTTTTTTTTTTTTTTTTTTTTTGTGTGTGTGTGTATGCGTGTGTGTGTGTGTTAGAGTGAATGAGAATGTGTAAAGCTGCAAGTAATGTGTTTCTATTATTTTTGCTACTGAGCACAGGATGGGATTATCCGCGCAGTGTGGGGGAGTGAGGCTGCAGTATTCAGGAAGTGCACGTAAGAGTATTAACAGCAGCTACAGCATGTAACTGTTAGCAAGTACATGTACAGAAAATAAGACAAAGATAACGCAGCTCAGGTAAAACACTAATAAAGTAATACCTGCGTTCCAGAGTTACAGGAGTAAGTGTTTACTTAAAAAAAAAAAATACAAGGAGGAGGAGGTTGAGATCATGTTCATGGCTAAAAGCTGCTGTAGTTACATAAAAGGAAGTGGTCATTAGCTTTCAAGATCGAACACACTCGTGCGGTCCAACAGATCGTTTGGTCTTCCTTGTGCTCTTTCTTGTTCAAGAAAGTGAGCTCGTTTGCGAACACTGAGACTGACTTTCAGTCAAGTCTAAGCACTCTAAATTCTACTCACAGTGAATATATGAAGAATAAATCACACAAATGTTTAGTGTAAAGAGTGCGGATCCACAACGAGCAGCTTGAGTGAAGGAATCAAATGTGGACTTAAAACAAAATCTTGAGGTAGATGTTCACATTCTTGACCTCCCATCAAGGAACAAACACAGCCAAGGAGCGTACATATTATAGAATCAATGAACACGATTTCGTACAAGGACCGCCACGTGACGTGTAGTCCCTAATGGCTTCTTGCAACTTCTCTTGTTTTCTTACGTTCTTGAGAGAGAGAGAGAGAGAGAGAGAGAGAGAGTCCTTGACATTGGGTTAATAGGTGGACTCATAAAATACATTGAATCATCGGAATGGATTAACAAGCAGCAAATCTTTTCCTGTTTTCCTTCCACCAGTCTGCAATGAAAACGACCACATTCTGGTAGTGGGTTGATACGGTTAGTAAAATTGAATGGAACTAAAGAAGTCACTGTCTTTAGATGACAATAAGAAGATGGTATGCAGTAACACGGCTTTCTGTGTGCGCGTATGAGAGAGCAAGAGATTTGCCCCAGTCGTTCCCCTATCCACCCATCAGTACCTTCCCCCTCCCTCTCCCTCTTACCTCCCGCCAGGCGTACCCCTCTCCCTCACCTGTGGCCAGGGTAGCGAGGTAAACATGGCCGGCAACACTCAGGCGGTTAGTGCACCTACTGTATCGCAAATTTTCAAGACCATGGAATACGGACCGGCCCGAGAGGATGACAAAATAGCCAAGGTACATGGGTGGCTCTGTGAGTGGCAGTGTTGGTTGATGACAGTCATGTATAAAAGCTCTGGAGTGGAAGGAAGGTAGTCGGTCAGGGAGGGAAGCAGTGAAGGGTCTCTCCGGTGTTCCTTATATAACATGATTAAGACTGATTACCTTGTGCTTTTTTTTTTTTTTTTTTGTTAGGGTAGATCGTTGGATGTCATGGAGCTGCCCTTCCATTAAGTGTATGGTAGCCTTGTGTAGGGTTAGGTGTCGGTGAAGGCCACAGCCAACGCCCTGGGGCAGTTCACAGTCAGGGGATGATAGTGGTGGCGTTCTGCAGGACATGGCCTTTCTTAGCCTCTGTTATTGAATAAGATTGCATCATTCTTACTTACGTTGATAATGAAATAAAATGAGTGCTTTCAACCATGGATAAGGTTAAGTTTATATTAATTCAGTTCATCAAATTTACTGTTGATCTCTTTATTGTGCAGATCACAATTTATAAAGCATAGTTTTTCCCAGAAATTAATAGCCTTTGTCTTGGAATTAGTGGGCTAAAGTTATTTCAATAATCCCCCCCTTACCTATAATAATTATACGATGCCCAAACCTAACCTAACCATAACATGCTTATTCTTCAGCATAAATATGCCAGTAGGTCGGTACAAAGGTGCCCATAAGGCAGTAAATATTTAGATAGTCATGGCAAAATAGGTTCTAAGGTTATTGGTCAGTATTGAATTCATTACACTATTATACTTGTTATTTTTTACTTTTCTTTGTTGTTTATTTATTTTTATAGTGATATGTTGCAAATTGGCATTTATTCATTTTCAGTCATTATCTAACAATGTTTAAGGCAGTGATGAAGAGGGAAATTGTGGGATAAGAATTAATGCATGATATGTAAAACAGATTGTGATAGGTTTCATCATATAAAGTGACAAAAAAAAAAAAAAGAATTAAATAAATAAATAAATACAAATAGCCATAAAAACAGTTAATGAAAAATCTAAACATAGAAGTGACCATATGGCAGAAATTTTCCCAAAAATAACAATATAATGTAACTAGATGGCTTTGCTCTTCCTGAACCTACCCCTAACCATGCAGTGTTACTAATTATGTGTCATATTGAATAGGATAGATATTGAAGTCCAGCCTGTAATCGTCACCTGTTCTTTGTCATGGATATAATGAATATTTCAGTGACAGTACTCAGAAACACGAACCAGAATAGGACTGACCATGGGGTACCTTATGGTCCAGTCATAACAGCTTATCCTTCCAGCCTGTTAGTTCTGGGTTTGAAGCCTTGTCATGTCCTCCTGATTTATAATGCAGAGTGTAACATGAGTTTCTGCTGATATTGCTAGAGGTGAAAGTACAGGTTATTCTAAGTCAAAAATAATCTTGCACATATGTAGTTTGAGGCTTTGTTTAGTCATGGTATGAAATTCAAGTGTGGGCAGACAAAAGACACAACAGCAAGGCTGAGTGGGTTTCCATGGTGGAGTGTGTTGATGTGGATATCCATTGGTGAAATTGTGAATTATTCAATAATAATTTCTACAAGTTTTGGAGCTTTACATTATTCCATAATGAGACAAATGATATTAATGGACAGGTGATTTACTGATAAACATTACACAAGGATAGTATGGTTGTAATTAACAATAAATAAAATTATAGGCTATGTAGAACCATGACTGCCCAGGCAGGGAGTGGGGAGGAGTGAGCTAGGAACAAATCAGCTGCCTGATGGTCAGTCACACTCAATTTCTTGCCAATATAATGATAGTGAATACATTTAGATTGCATTGCACAAGTTTGGGAGAAAAAACTGCTGGCAACGCCACACACTTGCAGTAATGTGGACATGGTGTTTCTCCTGTAAGGTTACCCACCTGGCTTGGCTGTTATGAATGTCATACCCACCCACATTTAAATTTCATACCACAATCAAATGAAGCCTCAAAATACATATGTGCATAGAACACCTTCCACTTAAAATAACATGTACTTTCACCTTCAGCAACATCCACAGAAACTTGTATTATACCTTGAAGCCAGATATTCTTTTCCGAGTGAGTTGTTTAATTCTAGAAGGATTGAATATCTAAGAAGAGATGTGGAAAAAAGCAGAGTGGTATCATCAGCATATGAATGAATTGGACTTTGAGTTTGGTTTAGATCATGGATGAATAATAGAAAAGGAATGGGTGACATGAGAGAACCCTGAGGAACACCACTGTTAATAGTCTTTGGAGAAGAATGATGCTCATCTACCACAGCAACAATAGAATGGTCAGAAAGGAAACTTGAGGTGAAGTCACAGAGAGGAAGATAGAAGTCATAGGAGGGTAGTTTGAAAATTAAAGCTTTGTATCAGACTCTGTCAAAGTCTTTTGATATGTCTAAGGCAATAGTGAAAATTTCACCAAAGTCTGAAAGAGGATGACTAAGGTTTAATGAGGAAAAAAAGCTACAAGGTTACAAAGGGCTATTTGTCACCTATTGTTTATGGTGTTTGTAAATTTAATGTTTAAGACAAATGTAATAGTGTTAAGGCCAGAAAGCCAGTAGAGCAACCACAACAGAACTCATACTAGCAATGAGGTAGATGTTGAAGAATCTTCCTGTTGAGGATAAATTAAAAATCTATAGAAAGACACGAAATTAAAGCAATTGAGCAGAAGTTTGAAGGGTTAGAGTGGTCATCAGTTTTAGAAAGAAGATGAATGATTGGGTCCCACATTCAGTGTGTGGTTGGATTTCACATGTGCCATGTGCAAGTGTTGATTGAATACCAAATAAACACATTGATGGTAATAATTCTCTCTGACAAGGACTGGCTGAATGATCATGACCGCAAGTTTGGTCACTTCATCAACAACAAATGGGTGATACCTGAAGGCCGGCAGACATTTGAGACTAAGGACCCATGTGGCGGCAATGTGTTAGCTGCCACCATCCAGGGCACACAGGAGGATGTGGACCTGGCTGTAGGGGCTGCCAATGAAGCCTACAATTCATGGAGTGCCCTTTCTGCACACAGCCGTGCCAGATACCTCTATAGGTATAGTTATAAGAGCTTGCTGATTTCTTCAACACAGTTATCTGATAAAATTTCTCTGAAGTGTGACATTGAGGAAAATATTTTATTTTATTATTATTTTTTTTTGGGGGGGGAAGTAGTGAATTGATCAACATCTACTGGAATAATTGTTGCTACAGAAATTGGACTGTATTCACATAGACTATGTTAAAGTATATAGCCATTCAGTTTGTAATTAGCCATTTCTCTCATTGTTTGGATAGGAAATCCAGAAGTAAGAACAGAAAAAATAAGTCTTGTTCATTGATGTAGAGGTTACCATGTTTGAGTCACAACCAGAAGGTTGCAGATTTTGTTAGATGGTGACAATTTGGGATTGTCTCTTTGTACACAAGAGCTGTGTTCACTTACCGGAGAGGAGTTAAGGAAGATTAGCTGAGAAGTCATGCTCTTGCAATTTGTCATCACTGCCAAAATGTTGTAAGTCAGTGTGGCATGGCATTTTGTTAATTTCCTCTAGGCATTAAGGAAGTGTTTTGTTTCATTGTGGATTTACATAGCTAATGATGATGAATCTTTCCTAGAGGCCTTTCAATCTCCTTTTCCTTTCCAGTATTGCACGCCATGTCCAGAAGCATTCTCGCCTGCTGGCTGTGGTGGAGGCCTTGGACAATGGCAAGACTATGAGGGAGGCATGGGACTGTGACATTCCCTTGATGACCAGACACCTTTACTACCATGCTGGATGGGCTCAGCTGGTGGACACACAGATGGTTGGCTGGGATAGTGTGGGTAAGTGTGAGGAGTCAGAAAGAAGTAATGTTTCAGTATGCTTTATCTTAGTTGTCATGGTTATGGTGAAAGGTTTATCTTATATTAAAGCATGTACAGGTAAATCTTGATTTGCAAATGAGTTTCATCCCTAAAAGTATGTTCTGAAAAGATACATACATATCAAGGCATCCCACAATAAGCCATCATCAATCTTGGCATATATTTTCATCACTTTGATAGGTGCAGCATACTGCACTTTACTATGAATGTTAAAATTTGTGAACTTCCATCCATATATTTAAAACATCTGGCAGTAGCCACCTTTAGGGGACCAAAAGGAGCAGCTTTGTGTACTCTCATCTTGCATTTGATGAGACAGCTTTTTGAACTAAACAAGAATGATATTAGAGGTGTTTAAGGCTTATCAGCAAAAATTCATCCCATGGGCACTGTTGTGACCCTACTCTTTGCCTTCAGTGTATGCCAAAATACTGACAGCAAGGATTTGTTTTAGTGTGTTACATTCATTGCAGGTGTAGTTGGTGCTGTTGTGTCATGGAACTTTCCTCTGACTTTGCTGGCCTGGAAGGTGTGTCCAGCACTGGCCATGGGCAACACTGTCATCTTTAAGCCCGCCAACAACACGAGTCTCTCAGCCCTCCTCTTTGCTGAGATCTGTGCAGAGGCTGGGTAAAGAAACATGCCTATAAGATGATTTATGAGTGGAGAGGGAGTGATGAAGATGAAGGTTGTGTTACTCTGACTCACAACAGAAAACAAGGAATCTGGTAGAATAGTGCTAGTGTGATTAAGTGGTTTTACATTTTCATGTTCGGATGGAAAAAAAAACATCTGTTAATTTTGAAGCAAACTGAAAATAAGATAATAGGAAATAATAATAGCATGCAAATAAAGACTGCAATAACATTATCAGATAGGGATTTTCTTTCCCCTAAGTTCATCTAATTCTCCCATGTTTTGTATCCCCAGGTTGCCAGCAGGAGTGTTCAATGTGATCACTGGTGGGAGTGCTGTGGAGACCATGCTGGCATCTCACTCTGAAGTGGACAAAGTGTCCTTTGCAGGATCCACAGAAGTTGGGCAAGACCTGAGGAGGCTTACTGCTGGCAGTGGCAAGAAACTTTCCCTAGGTCAGTCCAGCTTGTTGGGGACAGGAGGATTAGAAGAGAGGGAAAGAAAGAGGGAAGCAGAGAGAACAATGTAATTGGAAAAGGAGTGCTGATGATGAAAAAGCAAATATATTCTAATTAAAAGTACTTTGTCAGAAAGTAATTCTCCTCTGTATCTTTTAAGTTTTGTCATTTTGTAACAGTTAACTGTTGATTTTCTACTTTCATAAACCTTAATCATATTATTGTTATAATTTCTCATCTTAGAGACCTGAAGGCTATGGTGTGAGGACGGATGTGACTATGCATGTGAGCATCTTGTTTTACCTATCCTCATTTACAAGGGAAATAGGTTTAACATATATACAGATTAGCATACTACTATTTATACCTTTCTGTATGATTTTATTTTAGAAATTTTTAGCCAAGCAGTGGTCAGTTTTTAATCTTAAGTTTTCTTTCTTGACTCTTGCTGACTGACTGCATTGTTTTTCAGAGCTTGGAGGAAAGAGTCCAGTGATTGTGTTTGAATCTGCTGATCTTGACTCAGCTGTGGAAGGCATAGTGGATGCCATTTGGTTCAATCAGGGGCAGGTGAGGCTTGAGGGATTTTATATTGTCTGTTAAATATACAACTGTAACTGGAAACTGAAGCTCTTTGTCAATGTATTACTTTGCCAGAATGTGCTAGAATGCCATTGCTTTATCAAACTGTACCTGCCTAATCGAGGAAAACATTTCTTTATGTTCAATGAGACATAAATGAAAGGATGGAATATGGCAGTGAGAATAAATAGGATGAAGCATTATTTTATTATTCTAATTATTTGACTGCTGTTCATATCTGTATACAGAAAAAAAGTGTTTAATTGTATAGGAAATAAATACAAAATCTAATGGTTGAAGAAAGAAATGTAAATGGACCAAAGGGGAAAGTGTGCATGATAGTTGACCACAGCAGCTGTCCCACAGGTGTGCACAGCTGGATCTCGTCTGCTGGTTCAGGAGCCGGTGTTTGACACATTCATCGGGAAGCTAAAACAGCGTATGAGGACTCTTCGTGTGGGACCTTCCCTTGACAAAGTAATGGATATGGGTGGTGTGGTAGACCCAAGTCACGTGAAGGTCATTGCCAAGTATGTGGATGAAGCACGGCAGGAAGGGGCAGAGGTGAGAGCTGTGTGTGTCTTGTTCATAAAGTGGTTACTGTGTGGGGCTGGTATAAGTCTGTCTCAATTAATTTTTTATTTCAAATATTTTTGTGTGTATAAAATGTGACATGTCTACTCTAATAATTGATTTTATATCAGAAAAATTTGACTTCCTCTTTTGAATGAGAAATGTTGAGAAGATTACCTATAAACATGAACCTGTTATGGTGCAATGCCAATATTCAGACCAGTGAAGTTTTATCTAGGCTGCAATTGCCATTGTATGAAAAAGCCAGAAAAGCTGGGATTGTATGGGAAAGACTGGCAATAAGCCTAGCCCCACCTTCTCAATAAGTCCAACCCCACCTTCTCAAGGTATACCTCATTACTACACAGTGTGGGATAAAACTGATAGAGGCAGGTGCTGCAACCAATAACAGTTTTTTTTTTTCAAACTGATTATAGTTTTTTTCTGTTATTGTAATTTATTACTATCACTAGTATTTATTTTTTCAAAACTAAGTTTTTTCTAAGGTTCGTTTTAACAACCTCTAACAGACCATGTGGGAACCCATGTCCCTCCAGGCAGAGCACTGCACTAGTCTTGGCAGGTGTCACTGACCCCCTTGTTGGGAGATCAGCATGGATGTAGGCAAAGAGGAAGCTCTGTCTTGCCCATAGGGATAGGATAGTTATGAGAGAGGTCTGAATTAATAGAATGAGTGCAGCTGGAACAAGGAGAGAGGTAATTGAAAGTATTAAGAAGGGAAGGATAGATAGAGTAGAAGTTCAAGAGAGACATATGAAAGGTTCAGAAGTGATTGAGGCATAGGGAAGAAGTGGAAGGAGGCATGGCATAATGTGGTTTGGATGAGAGAAGTAAGAGGAGGGAAAAGGAGAATGTGCATTTATTATCTTCCCAACAATATAGGATGGAATAAAGGTACATGGATAAGAATCTAAGAAGTGGAAAAAAAGTAGGATTAGTTTGATATGGATGGAGTTTTGTTCATACTCTGCAAATGCAAAAAGTGAGGAAAGGAGGTGATAAAATTTTGGATTTTTTTTCTCTCTCCTTATGTAGAAGGGACACCAGTCAAGGGCAACAAAAATCCAATAAAAAAAAAAAGCCCACTTAGATGCTGGTCCCTGAACAGGGTCCAAAGCGGTAGGCAAAAATTAGGAAAAGTGTCTTGAAACCTCCCTCTTGAAGGAATTCAAGTCATAGGAAGGTGGAAATACAGAAGCAGGCTGGGAGTTCCAAAGTTTACCAGAGAAAGGGATGAATGACAGAATACTGGTTAACTCTTGTATCAGGTGGACAGAATAGGGGTGAGAGAGAGGTCTTGTGCAGTGAGGCTGTGGGAGGAGGGGAGGCATGTAGTTAGCAAGATCAGAAGAGTACTTTACATGAAAATAATGGTAGAAGATAGCAAGAGATACAGCATTGCAGAGATGGGAAAGAAGCTGAAGAGTCAGTTAGATGAGAGGAGTTGATGAGATGAAAGTAATTGAAGATGTTTTTGGCTAGGTGCCAGAAATCATGAGGGGAGTTAGATCTTGAAAGATTTTGACACTTTCTATTAATGAAGAACAGACACTTGTTTAGGTCATGCTGATACAGGTTGGTTCTGTTAAATAAAACCTGTGTTAATTTGTACTATACAGTAAATGAAAGGATCAGGTTTGACTACTTTTAAATTTTTTATGTATATGTACATGTATATGTAATATTTATCAAAATTATATAGAAATAAATTTTGATATATAAAATAAAAAAAACACTTAGGGTGTTTTTTTGTGTGTTTATTTTATTTATTTATTTATTTATTTATTTATTTATTTATTTATTTATTTATATTTTTTTCATTTTTATTTTATTTATTTATTATTTTTTTTGAGTGGGTTTTTTGATGCCAACCCTGCCGATAGGAGAGGAAGGCTACTTGGGAGTTGGGGGAAGATAAAGAAGTATATTTGTGAAAGAGGTGTTAGTAAAGGTCAAGTGTTTAGAGAAGCAAAAAGAGAATGTTTGTGTAGGGAAAGGTGAAGGCTTTTCTGCTGTGACCTTCCTCTTGGGGGATGCTCACAAAGAAAGTGAGACCTGAAAGTCATGTGAGAGATAGGTAGATTAATAGGAAAGATATATTCCCAAATGCACAAACTAAAGGGAATTTGAAAATAAACTTATTTTGAAATACAGTTGATACTTTATGATTTCTCTTAATGCTGGAAACATTACAAATTTATTTTGTGTATTAGTTATAATCTGCTAATGTGTTCATGGTGTTTTGATGCCCCACCATAATCAGATTACTTCATATGATGTTTTCTTCATTTGATGTCTCTAATGCCATACACTGCTTTACAGGTGTTTCAGATCGAGGCTCCACCTGGCAGCTACTACCCCCCAACCCTTATTACTGGGGTGGGCACTGCTTCCCGCTGTGTGATGGATGCAATCTTTGGCCCAGTCCTGGTGGCCTTGCCCTTCAGGTGGGTGATAGTAAATGATTCAGTCTTTCCAAAGTCACCAGTGTTCTTTACCTCTGCTGGCTTTGCTATCTCTAGTAGTGCTGTTGGTATTTTCTGTCTTAGTGTAGCTTGTTACTTATTTCTATTAATCGTAATTTTATTAGTTTTGCCTATTTCTATTAATCGTAATTTTATTAGTTTTGTTTTACTAACCTGTCTTGACAATCCCCATTATGGGAATGTCAGCTTGTTGTATAAACAATTAGTAATATTCCTTGTTTAATAGTTGTAGAGAAAAGTGATTGCCTTATTTCATGGACACTAGTTTTGCTGCCGTGTTTTGTATTTTAAAAGCAGTGGTTCTTAAATTGAAACATTGCATGATTTTGATGTGTGTGTTTCATGTTGTGAAGCATAGAAATGTTTCCAGTACACAAAATTAAAAAAGAAAATGACTCTGCACAAAGAGTTTATTGTTTACATGAAGGAAAGGATGTAGTAGTCACTTCCTGAAGGTCAGCCCAATGTGGGTATTGCAGTTCTTGAGAATAAGAACCACTGCATTATTTTGTTTTCATATTTCTTTAGTTTTGTTTTTCCTTATTAATCCTTCCTACACCTCAGGACTGCCAAAGAGGCCATTTCTCTTGCCAACAACACCATATATGGCCTGGGTGCATCTGTCTTTACCGAGCAAATTACTCTTGGCATTGAAGTGGCAAAAATGGTCAAAGTATGTGACATGTTGAATCTTGTTCTTTGATCTAAAGTAGGAGTATGTAATTCTGCTTCATCTGCTTATCAAAAGCATTAGATGAAAAATATAGATGTGCCTGTATTTTATGAATGTCCTAAATGTATAAATTTATTATGCCAGTTGGGTACATTTCTTAAAAAAAACACCTTCACCTTTAGGCTGGTGCTGTTTGGATTAACTGCCACAACATATTTGATGCAGCTGCTGGGTTTGGTGGCTGCAAGCAGAGTGGTTATGGCAGGGATGGTGGTAAAGAAGGTGGGTCTGCTCTTCACCATAACACATCTTTGAACATACAGGTAGTACTTCACTGATCATTAATTTTCACTAGTATACTCTTACATAAATTGGTGGTGGGAAGTCCTCTCCATGAGGAGATAGAGGGGAGGCATGCTGTATTTAGAGATGACCCATTTCTCATTGCTTTCTGGCCAGACTTTGAGATTGTCAACTAATCATCAGCCAATGAGTAGATGCGTCTTTCCTCTTACCAACCCACTGGAGGAGCAAGTTCTGCTAAGTTATTCAAGATGGAATATAGAACCATATACTCTGGATACGTGTCCAGGTTTGATTTGTATTTGTCAGTTAAGGTTAAGTTAAGGTTACTCCATGGTCTAGACTGGATGTGTGTCCAGGTTTGTCCTTTCTTGACCTCCATGGTCTGTAGTGCTGATCTTGGCTGTAGTCCAATTTGAATCTCGTATTGCTAAACTATTATTTTTAGTGCAACAACTATTCTTTCTCACTTTCTTCCCTATTACTAACATCTCTTTCAAACATACATTACTTTATCTTTCCATCTTCTAAGTGGCCTTCCTTTCCTACAAGAACCTTCAATTTCACTTGAAACCAATGGTGAATGAGTCACTTACCTTTCCTGCAGCAGTAGGGTGTATACAGTACCCTCCCCCAAGTTTTATGGTATCTGAATTTTCAATTTCCCTTGAAACCAATGGTGAGTGAGTCACTTAACCTTTCCTGCTGCAATAGGGTGTATACAGTACCCTCCCCTGAGTTTCATGGTATCTGAATTTCACAACCCTTGAGTTTTGTGTGGAATCCTGAATTCTTGGTCATCCTGATTTATGCACATTATCTCCTTGAGTTTTGCATTTTTTCCTGTATGGGTTGTGCATTCCTACCATTGGCATTGCAAATAGGAATGTGACAAACAAGATAAGATGGCATAAGAAAGAAAAAGAAAGGAAAGATAGAATAAGGAGAATAAGAAAGAAAAAGAAAGGAAAGATAGAATAAGAAAAAAAAGAATAAGAAAGAAAAAGAAAGACAGTAAGAATAATAAGTAAGATGAAAGAAGATGAATGAAGTAGGAGAAAACAAGCCAGTCACCCCACTGGAAAGGGAATGAATTCACACTGGATGTCAAGAATGAGGAGACTCACTAAATACATGTTCTATATATCATATGCTCATTTCCATGTACATTTCACATACTTGAACATAGATTCTTTGTATGTAACCACAACACTAGTCACAATTCTTTGTATGTAACCACAACACTAATCACACTAGCATGTATGTGCAAAAGGGGTAAAGGAAGACCAGCAATAACTGTTGCATTGCAAAAAAAAACAAGTGATAGGTGCCTCATTGCTGTGGCAAATGTGATGGTGGTGCTCTGTCAAATCACTCCAGATGCAAGGACAAAACACGTGCACACACACAATTTTAGATGTGATTGCACTGCACTGCCAAATCACTTCACATACAAGGACAAAATACCCACACTCACTCAGTTTTAAATGTGATGGCACTGCACAGCCACACCACCAGGTGTGAAGACAAAACGCACACATTCACACTAATGCAGTTTTAGATGCAATGGCACTACTACACTACCAGTTGTGAGGATAAAACACTCAACACATGTGATGGCACTGCATACTGCTAGATGTGAGAACACGCATACACAGAGTTTTAGATGCAGTGGTGCTGCACTGTCACACTGCTGAATCATGCTGTGAACGTGATAACACAGGTCTAGGCCACGCAGTTGAAATGAATAAGCATTTTTCCGGTGTTTTCCATATCCTGAGTTTTGCAATCCTCAAGTTTAGCACTACACCCTCAGAAGAAAGCAATTGCGAAACTTCAGAGGGTACTGTATTTTATCTTGTTTGAGTATACAGTATGTCAGTTTTAAGATTACCTTAGTTTTAAAATTGCCTTAAATTATTTCAGGATTGTTTGAGTACGTGAAGCCTGTCTGGCAAGATTCTCACAAGTTCACACCACCAAAAATAGACTTTGCCAAGTTTGGAGCGGCTTATAGTGCTAGCCGACCTTCCATCACACCAGCCACACCCCAGGTGATTCATTGCCCCTCAAGATCTTTCTGTATGAGGCATAGGCAGGAGTTCATAGGAACACTTTTGCAATTAATGACCTACAACAACCAGGAGTTCATAGGAACACTTGTGCAATTAATGACCTACAACAACCTTAAGAAAATTCATAATATAATTAACTTATTACCATGTCAAATAAAAAGATTTCTTGGATTGAAATAAAATTAACATTTGAAATTTGAATGAAGGAAATGTAAATGACAAATTTTATATATTTCAAGCAGATTATTTTACAATAACTTGTGAACAGACTCTATGACCAGAAACAGTCAGACATCTTGTAAAAAAACAGTACTTTCCTGAGGATGTGACAATAGAGCCTAAAAGTACCATTACTACATTTCATATTCATATGGTTATTGCTGCTTACTCCTTGTGGCTTGCAGATTGTGAGTGCTGAGGAAACAATGCCCCGAGTTGACCAAACCTACAAGTTGTACTATGGAGGTGCTCAGAAACGTCCAGATGGTAACTACAACCGTGTGATCCTGAATACTGAGAAAAAAGCTTTTGCATTGGTTGGGGAGAGCAACAGGTGAGGATCATCAAAGAAGAGAGTGAGTTTAAAGTCAGCATCATATATAATTAGAACTTCTGTCGACATGAAAAAATAAACTAACAAGACTGCATAAGAGGTGCCATCACCAAGGCTAAAACCTGCTCAACCTTAAATTAGAACCAGAACCAAGCCACCAGCCATTCTGAGTGTTGTAACCAGCACAGTAATTTTATTACATGTAGGTAGGACATGCCAAGTTGAGTGGCTTGACTTGGTTTAATTAACATGGTGCCAACTTGCAGAAATAGCATTTTTGCAGTTTTTTAATTGAATAATTTATTGCCTGGCTGACTTATGGAGGTTTGAGAGGCTGACATGAACAGTTGTTGTTTGCTAACATATTGTTGGTCTTTGAGCTCAAGTGAGAACACTTTTTTGTGTGTGAAGGGCACTGACCAAGGGCAACAAAATTGTGACAAAAAAAAAGTTCCTGTCCCCATGCAGTAAAAAATTACAGGATAAGTGTCTTTAAACCAGGAGTTCAAGTCATAGGAAAATGAAAAAAACAAGCAGGGAGTTTTAGAGTTTAAATACAGAAGCAGGGAGTTCCAGAGTTTAACAGAGAAAGGGATAAACGAGTGAGAATACTGATTAACTCTTACATTAGAGAAGTGGACAGAATAGAGGTGAGAGAAAGAAGAAAGTCTTGTGCAGTGAGGCTGTGGAAGAAGGAGAGGCGAGCAGTTGGCATGAAATTAACAGTAGAAGATAGTAAGAGGTGCAACATTACGACAATGAAAAAGGTTGAAGACTTCAAAGGAGAGGAATTGACAAGATGAAAAAGCATACTCCATACATGGATGGATAAGGCTTCTGTACAGAGTTAGCAGCAGGGGAGGGGGTGGTGAGAAAAACTGGCAGAGATTACTCGGAATGCCTATAGAAGCTGTTTTAGCTAGAGAGAAGATGTGAAGTTTCCAATTTAGATTATAATTAAAAGACAGACTGAGGATGCTCGGTGTAGAAGAGGGGGACAACTGAGTGTCACTGAAGAAGAGGGGATAGACAGACTGAGGATGCTCGGTGTAGAAGAGGGGGACAACTGAGTGTCACTGAAGAAGAGGGGATAGCTGTCTGGAAGATTGTCAAGTTGATTGATAGAGGAATTGAATTTTTGAGGCATTGAACAATACAGTAAAATCCCTCTCATCCGGCATTCGAGTATCCGGCAGCTTCAAGTGTTCGGCACATTTTTCCTCGAGCCTTAAAATCAATGAAAAATCATTGTACTCATAAAATCGATTAAAATTCCTGCGCGAGGCATACTTTGTCCCCTTGCCACCAGAGCGCACTGCTTCGCGCCACCCATGGCTCATTGCACTGTGTTTACTCAGTGACTCAGTCCTGCGTGTGCACTGTTTATCACCTGACGCCTTCATCATGCCTAAAGTTGTAGAAAAGAGGAAGCATGTTGTGCTTACACTTAAGCAGCTGATCAGATCAGCTGCTGATTAAGATCAGCTGATCTTTGTTATGGTAAGATGCGGGAGTGTAGGGTGGTGATTGTGGACATAATTTCACTTCTATTCAAGTATCCGGCAATATTCAAGTATCCGGCATGTCGGCGGTCCCGTTGATGCTGGATAAGAGGGATTTTACTGTACTACATTTGCTCTGCCCCTATCAGAAATTTTAGAGGTCAGACGTCAGGCTTTCTGTGGTTTCCCTGTGTGAACTGTCTACTTCCTGAAAGGTTGGATGTCATCAAAAAGGCATGGAAAAGTGCAGGGTTGTATCATTAGTGTAAAAGTGGATAGGACAAGAAGTTTGGTTTAGATCATTGATAAATAATAGGAAGATAATAGGTGACAGGACAGAACCCTGAGGAACATCACTGTTAATAGATTTAGAACAGTGACTGTCTACCACAGCAGGAATAAAATGAAACCCTGAGGAACACTATTGTTATTAAATTTAGAAGAACAGTAACCATCTACCACAGCAGCAATAGAATGGTCAGAAAGGAAACTTGAGATGAAGTTACAGAGAGAAGGATAGAAGCTGTAGGTGAGCAGTTTGGAAATCAAAGCTTTGTGCCAGAATCTATCAAAAGCTTTTGATATGTCTAGGGCAACAGCAAAAAGTTTCACCAAAATCTCTAAAAGAGGATGACCAAGACTCAGCAATGAAAGCCAGATCACAAGCAAAGTGGCCTTGATGGAACCCACACTGGCCATCAGATAAAGGTTGTGAAGTGATAGATGTTTAACAATCTTCCTGTTGAGGACAGATTAAAAAATTTTAGATAGGCTGGAAATTAAAGCAATAGAAAAGTATTTTGAGGGATCAAAACGGTCACCCTTTTTAGGAACAGGCTGATTGTAGGCAAACTTCCTGTGCAAGAAGGAAAGATAGATGTTGATAGACAGTTGAAAGAGTTTGACTAGGCAAGGTGCAAGCACAGAGGCACAGTTTCGGAGAACAATAGCAAGGACCCCATCAGGTCCATAAGCATTCCGAGGGCTTAGGCCAGCAAGGGTATGGAAAACATCATTGCAAAGGATTTTCATGCTACAATAGGAAGTAGTTACAGTGTGGAGGATAGGGAGGAACAATCCCTGAATCATCCAAAGTAGAGTTTTTAGCAAAGGTTTGAGCAAAGAGTTCAGCTTTAGAAATGGATGAGATGGCAGTGGTGCCAACAGGTTGAAATAAAGGAGGGAAAGATGAAGAAGCAAAGTTATTGGAGATGTTTTTGGCTAGGTGCCAAAAGTCTCGAGGGGAGTTAGTTCTTGAAAGATTTTGACATTAATTATCTAATTTTCTATTAAAATAGAAAGAGTGTTTGCAACAGACTTGGCATTATTCCAGGCAGAGATATAAATTGCATGAGATTCAGGTGATGGAAGGCTCAAGTACTTTTTGTGGCCCATCTGTCTGTCATGTATAGCACAAGAACAGGTTGTGACAAGAATAGGCTGTATTAAAACCAAGGTTTGGAAGGTTTAGGTCATGAGAGAGAGGAATGTATGCCTCCATGCCAGACACTATCACCTCTGTTATGCGTTCCACACACAGAGATGGGTGTCTGATATAGGAGTAGTAGTCATTCCAAGAAAAATCATCAGCTTAGTAGTCATTCCAAGGAAAATCATCATAATACCTTCTCAGGTCCCCCAAATTAGCAGAGGCAAAATGCCAGAGGGACCCCTGCTTTGGGGTATCCTGAGGAGGGATTGGGAGCAATAGAACAAGATATAGATGTGTGATTGTGATCAGAGAAGCCCAATGGAGAAGACAGGGTAACAACATCAGCAGAAAGATTAGAGGTTAGGAAAAAGTCAAGAATGTTGGACACATCTCCAAGATGGTCAGGAATATGACTAGGGTATTGCACCAATTGCGTGTTGTGGGTTTGTGGGCTGTGAATAAGCAGCATATTATAAGTGTGTGAATGACAGAAATAGAGAGGAGACAGCAAGTTCTGAAATGCATACACTACACCAAAAACATCCTCTTGGTTATTGATCCAATTTCTTGTGATGCCATGCCCTCTCCAGTGTTTACATTCCTCTTCTTTTATGTAAGAAAGTGTCCATGTATTTCTTCATGGAGAACATGACAAAGTTTGTAGAGTGGTACCTGGATGGCATTTTCCCTGCTCTCTGAAAACTGCCTTTAGGCAGTATTGATGTAGGTTGATTATCAGTGTTGAGTGGTTTAACCCAAAGATTTTGTATCTAATTTACTGCTGACTGGACACATTTTTGGTTGAAATAGCATTTACTTTTTAGACGTGGTCCTCATCATCGTAGTGATGGGTTTGTAAGCTGCAGCCCACTGAGTAGTAAAATCACTGATAGCAGAATGTGACATTACATCTGTTATTAACACCTGGATCTTCTGCATAGGTATTCAAGCAATAAAATAATTGTTTCAAATTCAGATAATTCTGCCAAGCATGGTTGGTTAAGAGAAAAAGTTTTATAGGAACAGGGAAATGCCCGCCAGCATGTCACAGTGCCAATGTTGACTTCCACTGTGGTAGTGCTTCTTTTGGTAATTAACCTTGTTCTTGTTTTTGCATTTCCCTCTGAGATTTCTCCTTTCTCTTGCTGACATATAACCGTCTGACACAATCTGAAAATGTACTATTCTGTAAATTTTCCATTACTGACCACCTGAATTTCCTCTTTTCATGTGTTAATATTGCCTTTGTTTGTAGGATTCTACAAACAAAGGCAATATTAACACATTTTTCCAAAAGATGATAAATTAAGAATGAGATAATGCCAAGTGTTCAATTACTTTAGGACATAGAGTTAGTTCTCTGAATGATTTATCATTGTCTAAGAAAGATGTACTTATCAGGAAGGATGTGCGGAATGCAGTAGAGGCAGCTGGTAAGGCTCAGCCAAGCTGGGACAAGCGGACTGGATTCAACCGTTCCCAGATCCTCTTCTACTGGGCAGAGAACCTGGAGCAGCGACGACAAGAGCTTGTGGACCACTTGGTGGTAGTGACAGGCCAGAGTGGGGAGCAGGCTGGTAGGGAGGTGGATGCCTCAGTGACCAGGCTTTTCCACTGGGCTGCACTGTGTGATAAGTATGGAGGCAGTGTACAGGAGACCCAGCTCTATGGCACAGTGTTAAGAATGAATGAGCCTATGGGGGTGGTGGGAGTGGCCTGCCCTGATGAAGCTCCCCTACTGGCCTTTGTGTCACTGGTGGCCCCAGCAGTGGCCCGAGGGAATGCTGTAGTTGTGGTGCCCAGTGAGAAGTATCCAACTGTACCTCTGTCTCTCTACCAGGTGAAAATGAATTTGGAGATTGGAGCATTGTTTGTTAATGTCTCTTTGGCAGGCAATGTCCATATTAACCAGGCATGTTTTCATGAAATTTGCACAAGTTTTCATCAGTTTTGATACATTATGCAGAAATGTATTATTGCTCTTTTTCACATTTAATAAAAGGAAATTCAAAGGCTCTTAACAATAGCCTTACCTTGTACATCACCTGCCATAAGAGGCTTTACAAGGATAGGTTGTTAATAGAGGTTCTGCATTTTAAAAATGTCAAATACAGAATTCAACAGTGCTGGACATTAATGATTACAAGAGTAGGAATGAAAGAAGCCACAAACATTGATGTTACCTTGCTGCAGGTGCTGGAAACCTCAGACATGCCTGGTGGCATAATCAACATCCTCACTGGTAACCGTGACCACCTCACCAAGCACTTGACTGAGCACCATGACGTCCAGGCCATGTGGTGAGTCTGGGAAATAATTTAACTTATTACCAACTTCTAGCCTAAAGCCACAGTACAGTAGGGTATGCGACAGCAAACATGATTGGTTCCAGTGGAGTGTTCGTTATGGCAAATGTGTGTTACAGCTTCTGAAGAACCTACGGAAAAAACTTTTCTGCATCCCTATTGGTTCCAGGGAAGCAGAAGATAATAAAAAAAATTCCACAATTTAAAATAATATATCAAAGTAAGCACCTTGCACTACAGCATTTAAGATGACATAACAAATACATACAGTACCCTCTCAAGTTTCGCACTGGTCTGAGAAGGACAAGTCACATTTACTGACTGTCAACATCACATATATACTCTCTCTCTCTCTCTCTCTCTCTCTCTCTCTCTCTCTCTCTCTCTCTCTCTCTCTCTCTGTAAGAACTATCCTAATGGTTGCTAAATAGGAGACTGATTGAGAATGAAAATGAGAAGGAAAATGGAATTACATATACAAGTGAGAAAGAAGGAAGCAAAAATGACAAAATGAAGGAGAGAGAGAGAGAGAGAGAGAGAGAGAGAGAGAGAGAGAGAGAGAGTAAGGTATCTCTCCCTAGTCTCTTATCTCTTCTGGAAGGGAGGTTTGAGACAAAACAAAAGAAGGGAGAGGAAAGGAAAAAACTGAGGAAGACACAGGTGGCTGATAGGTGAGCAGCAGCTCACACATCCAGTGAGTTAGTCTTGTGAGTTTTAGTTTGTTTATTTGATTCCAATTAAAGTTTTATTAAAATTTCAGTGCTCACATGAATGGCAAGCTCGTTATTTCGATTAAATATTTATTAAAATTCCAGTGTTTGTATGAGTGGCGAGTTCGTGATGCCAATTTTTATTTATTGTTCTGATTATTAAAATTTCAGTGTGTTGTTTCAGCTGTACATTATATAACAACTGTGTGTTGTCACATACCCTGCTGTATAATCTAAGTTAACTATAATATATAAAATTGAATAATCTTGAATAACCTCTGTAGCACAAAAGTCCTGTTGGGAATCCAGATAAAATAAAAGGTAGTCACTAATTAAAGGGAACCAATATTTTGTTCTTTAGTCTGCCATAACATGCTCCCTATCACAAGACCTCAAATATGTATCAGAAAAATACTTAAGTATGAAGGCATACTAAATGTAAGTTCTAGCTTATACATTACTGATACAGTATATTGAGAGCAAATTCTCTCCCAGATGTTGCTGACAATCTTTCTTTGTCAATGTAGGTACTTTGGCACCCAGGAAGGGTCTACCTTTGTGGAGCACACTTCAGCTGTTAATGTCAAGAGGACATGGGTAAACTACGGCCTTCAGCGGGACTGGTTCAGCCGAGAGGAAGGAGAGGGGGAGGAATTCCTGTACCATGCAACACAGGTCAAGAACATCTGGCTCACAATGGGGGATATCTTTGCCAACTAATGTGCTCAAATGTTTATTGACCATGCATGTAAAAAAAAAAAGTGGATTGTTTTTCCCTCTTATGAAATGGGAAAGAAGCAGAAGGGCATTTTCATCAATTTACCTATATACCATGTGTTCTTCATAAAGATGAGAAAGTATTCTGGCTTCTGTTGGATGAGGAGGGATTAGGTTTTCATTAAAATACTACAGATTTTGCAACTGACAACAACAATAGCAATTTGTGATTCAGGTACACACTGCCAAACTGACGTTTATTAAGGCAAGCATTAAGTGCCATAGTGACATTTATTTGTCAGATTATATTGATATGGAGAATATGGGGAAGAGTTTTAAATCTACTTTTGTGCAGGGTTAAAAGTCAATGCATGCAAAGCACACACACACTGCCAGCTGAACTGAAGTAATGGTAGCTTCAGTTTGCTTTCCAATTACTGATAAATAGGTAAACTTTTAAAGTAAATAACTTTTAAGTTAATAAGCATACAGTTTAGTTCAGGTAAATTATTATTATCAAACCAGTCTAGTTCTCAACAAGAAATTATGTATGCAATATTTTTTTTTTTTTAAATGCATTCCTATATACCAAGTGATTAGGACAAAAATATTCAAATACAGATTTCAAGTAAAAACTTACAGATTTCAAGTAAAATTAAGTTTCTAAATTTGTCAATTTAAAATCAATTAAAATAGTATTCTTTCACTGCCATATCTCCACTGTTGGTTACTGAAATACATTAATAAGTTTGATATACTTCCTAGTCAACAAAAGGCAGGTTCAGGGTTCAATCATATGCATTAAACATAATAAACCCTTAAGTGGCATTATGGTACATACCATCTTAATGTCTGATGCACACTACAGTTCTCTCTCAACTCAGTTTCCACTGAAGCAACAGTTGTCATGCACACTTGCTCACACTGTTCAAAATACTTTTAGATGGCTGTAAATTAGATGACTGTTTACAGCTAAGCAACAGTTGTAATGCACACTTGCTCACACTGTTCAAAATACTTTTAGATGGCTGTAAATTAGATGACTGTTTACAGCTAAGTGGAGTGAGAGTGGACTGTTAGCAATAATGAGCATCTCTTTATTGAAATATGTAATGACACTTAAGAAGAAGAGCACAAGTGGACCTTCAGTGGAATTTTAATGCAAGTCACACCAAAGTAAGCTCTCTATACTGCTGTCTCTAATTATTCTTATTATACAGTGAAAAAATTATGATGCTTAAAGATTGTTGCATTATGTGGAAGAAACTTGATATATATGAAAACAGAACTGTATTCTAAAGGGAATTTTGTAATATCCATAGCAAACAGTTAATAAAGACATTAACATGTTAAAGTGTAATTTGTGCAGTGTCATTCACTGACGTCTTCCATTACATTCTGTGATAATGAAGGATTACTGTACTCACTGCTGCTTTTTTCAGTGAGACCCTATGTAAATAATTATATGGTTATAGTATTGTAACTTTTCAACATCTAGCATATGGCCAATTGCAAAAACTTGTGCTCTTAACCTTTCATAAAAGCTGCAGAATGATTGCCCAGAAATTAATTTAATTTCAAGAAGGGAAAGTCCCATTTTTTTAAATACAATTTCTCCATGATGACAAAGCTGTTTATATATTGGTTTATAGTTACAAAATAAAGATTTGACCTCACTGTTTACAAAATAAAGGTTTGACCTAACTGTTTCTGTTTACCAACTCCACTGATTCCATAAAACAAATCAAGAGAATTCCACTGAGTTCAATTACTAATTAATGAAACCACTAAATGATAAGCAGGAAAGCCTTGTGAGGGAGGCATCAAAATACACAGAAGGCTTCTTATGATGAGCTTGGCATAATAGGATGCGCAATGTCTGAAAGACCAGAAATGAGATGTTGAAGTGGGCAAAACTTAAGAGTTTGTAGATAAAAAATAATATATAAAGTCAGTGGTGGTTTGATCATGCACAGAGGAAAGATGAGTTATGGAATATGTGGGAAGAAGGATGGAAACACAGTGTTAGAAGAGTGCCTCTTAACTTGAATCTTCCTCCTTAGTTGGGGAGAGGATGAGCCAGTCGTCCAGGTTGTGAAGCACCCACACTCATAACACATCCATCCTGACACAGGAGCCATGACCTGTGTAAAAACCTGAGGAGTTGTGGAGAGGAGCACCCTGAACTGAAATGCCTGCTCTCTCTGTACAAAAAGATATTTGTGAGACTGACGGTGTACCTGGAAGTATGGTTCCTGCAGGTCCAGCAACACCATCCAATTGTCCTTCCTGATGGAAACGAGAATTAAACAGTCTCCATCTTGAACAGTGTCCTATGGACAAACCTACTGAGCTGTGACAAGTCTATCACAGGGCACCATGCTCCTGAGGCCTTCTGCACCACAAACAAATGGCTGTAGAATCCCAGTTCTTGAGAGGTTGGTTCTATTCCACCCTTGGCAAAAAGCTGAACCTTCTGATCTAAGGCAAGTCCCCTGGTGGAGTTGTTAGTGTAGCTTGCAAAAGGAATGGGTGAATTGCTGAGGGGGGACAGGGTAGTGAAAAATATCTGATAGCCATCCAACAGGACTGTCACCATCCACACCTCTCCCCCTATGGATTGTCACATACTCCATTTTTGAGTCAGACAGCCAGTTTTCTGAGGTGTCAAGGGAGACAACTTTTATCTCTGAAAACCAGCCCTTACCTCTGCCCCTGGAGGGAGGGCAAGAGGCCTTGGGAGCTCAACTCTGATGCTGAGGGGTGCTCTGCCCTGGAGTGACAAATATGGGTGGGAGGAGGGCGAGACATGTTTGGTGAAATGTACATGCTGGGTGTATAAATGGTCTCTTTCTTCAGTAAAAACTTAAAGGGCAGGGGTCTTTTTTATTTGGTAGATTGTGGCCTGTGTGTCTCTGTCAGAACTCTGATCCAGCACTGCCTTGACTTGCCTTGTCCTCAGAGATGATGTGCTCCCAGTCCACAGGTAAAGTCATCAGGTGCCTCTTGTCCTCAGGAAGGATGGAAAGAAGGACTTCTCTCTGATGACTCCTCTGAAGAATGCTCCATGGAGCAGTTCAGAGATCTAAACATTTGGTCTAACAGGCTGGCAGTATCTTTGGGAAAAGACCTTACTCATCAAAGAATTTCCCAATAATGCCAATTATCCAGAACAGGAAGTTCTGTACATAGCACAATGATGAGAGGGAGCTTTCAAGGCCCAGCACAACATTCATGGAGAATGGAATGGTGGTCCTCTTGAAAAAAAACCTCTTAATTTCAGAAAATATTGAGAAGGAAGTCTTGGACAGCTGTCCTTTGCAGGGTCACCAGACACCTGGTAAGATAGCAGCCTCTTAAGACAAGCCGGATGGTAATGCATACAAACTTTTGTCCACAAAGCAATCATGTACCCTTGCCTTCACCTCCTTAGTAATGGTCTGAAGGCTGTCCATCGGCTTCAAGGTCGACTCAGTAGGAATGCTGTCCCCGAATGTACTCCAAGGGGGCCTCGAATGCATCTAGAAGGGCTGCCTCTGGACTCAGGAAGGTACATAAACAAGTAGTCCAGTATGTGAGAAAACCCCACATATCATCATCATCATCATTTTCGTTTGATGTCCGCATTTTCCCATTTGGGTGAGGTTGGACGGGCGATGACTGCTTTCCACCACTGGCTATCTTGTGCCGTATGTTCTTCTATTCCCAACAAATTCATATCCTCCGTCATGTACTTCCTCCACTTTTTCTTTGGCCTTCCCACCGGCCGTTGGCCTCCTACCCTCACCTCCACCTCGCTCAATACCCCCCCCCCCCTCCTCCGCCCTTCTCAAGTGTCCAAACTATCTCAGTCTTCTCTTCCTCAGCTCAACAGAAAGGTCTTCAACTCCACACATCTCCGCCACCTCACTGCTAGACCTCCCGTCTTGCCACCTCACTACTGCAATATATCTCGGCATCCTGCGGTCACAGCTACGTAGAATATCTGTCAGTCTGTTGGTCAGTGCTCATGTTTCTGCTCCATACAGAAGAGCAGATATGACAAGCTCCGTATACCCTTCCCCTGATCCTCAGTTTTACGCTGCAGTTCACCAATAAACTGGCAATTTCTCACCATCTTCCCCATGCAGCTGCTACTCTCACCTTAATGCTCTCTCTACACTCGCTTCACAATCCAACATATCTGCCAAGCAGCAGAACTGTTGTACCTCTCTCAACACACCTCCATTCACCTCCGACCCGACATCCCAATTATCACCACTGCCACCACCACCCTTTTCCTCCCGCACACATCTTGGGCATACAAAGTTCTGCAACCCTCTGAGATTCCTCAGACCTGAGCATCGTTGGTGACAGCATTTGTTACACCTAGTACACAACGGTGACACCATTTGTTACACCTAGTACACAGCACTGAGTTTGCTCCCACTCCTCCTCCACAACATCCACATGTCCATTTTCCTGACTGAATTCTTTCTCTAGCTTTATTTCCGGTCACCATTAGTTTTGTCTTCTCCATGTTTATTTTCAGTCCCCTCTGCTCCATCCCCTCCTTCCACCTATTAAACATGTCAGTCACTTCTTCCCTCGATTCTGCTGTCAATACCAAATCATCGGAATAGAGTAGCTCCCACGGGCCATCTCCTCTTGCCAGTTTAGTAATCTCCTCCATTACTGTGATAAAGAGTAGTGGACTAAGAGCTGATCCCTGGTGTACTCCCACTCTTATGTCAAAGTCCCTTGATGTTCCTGTCAATGTTTTCACCCTTGATCTTGATTCCTCATGCAGAGATATGACTGCAGTCACGAGCCTTTCGGGCACTTTTTGTCTCCTTAGTGCCCACTCAATCGCTCCCCTTGGCACTCTGTCAAATGCCTTCTCCAGATCAACAAAGATATGGAATAGCTTCTTCCTTTCAATGAACTTCTGTATTTGCCTCATTATAAAAATTACATCTGTTGTCGATCTTCCTGGGCAAAACCCAAACTATCGACCATCCACTGGTGATTCCTCAGCCTCTCCTCCAATACCTTTTCGAAGTTTCATTCTGTGTTCCAATAGTCTAATTCCTCTATATTTTCTGCACTCTAAGCCACCTCCTTTTCCTTTATAGACTGGCACCGCCATACTATTTTTCCAGTTCAGGAATGTCTCCCTTGTCAATTATGCCTCTAAACACCCATGTTAATTCTCTTATAACACCTGCTTTCTTCATTAAGTCGCTGGTGATTCCTGTTGGACCCGGCGCTTTTCCTCTTTTCATTCCTTTCAAAGCTCTGTTCACCTCTTCCTCCGAGATTTCTTCTATCAGAACTTTCACCATATCCACCTCTTCCAGGTTGTGTTCATTTTCCTCTAACAGGTTTTCATAATAGCACCTCCACCTCTCAAGTATTTCTTTCTCCTTTATCTTGATAATTCCTCTTTCATCCTTTATATATTTTGCTCCAGTTATATCTTCCTTCTCTTTCTTCATTTGTTTTGCAATTTTGAACATATCTTTTTGCTTCTCACTACTATTCCGTTCTACATCCCAATTTTTCCCACACCAGTCTCTTTGCTCTGGGTACCTCCTTTTTAGTCTGCTTTGCTTTCTCTTTATATTTTCTCTTATCCTCATCATTATGTGTTCTCTGCCATCTTTTGTATGCCCTTTTCTTTTCCTGCACCGCTCTCTGTACTGCTTCATTCCACAAGCTCCAAGAAGCATACCTCAATCTGCGGTATGTTGCAAGCAGGAGTTCCACTAAGGATTTTATACAGTTCCTTGGTACATACTTGGATGTGAAGGGGATCATTGATTGGGAATGGCCACTTAGCAGCACTGAGGACCGAAACAAAATACCTATATTAGGGATGGAAGCAAAAGTTGGAGAATGAGAAAGTAGAGATGGCAATTAATAGACCAGTTGACACAGTTAAAGGACCAGCATGAAAAGTTGAGGAGCGGAACATATCAATTAAGGGAAGGGAGAACAGGATTAAAGGGAAAGTTCTCAATAATCGACCAGCGATAGTTCAAGTACAGGGAAGAGAAACAGAAGGAAAGATGGAGGTACGAAAAATGATTGGGTGAACATATCAAAATTGGTAGGACGGTCAAAATTAAGGACAAGATCAACCGAGAAAAGACAGTCAAAAGGGGAGCACAACTGAAGCCGTGGGTACAAAAGGGTAGGGGGAGATGAGAAAGAATATGGTGCACAATGAGCAACAACGAAACCCTTCCGGAAAGAGCCAGAGGAGGACAAAAAGAAAGACAGAGGGGAGAGTCAGTCATGAAGACCAGAGAAGTAACGAGATAGTAAGCAATAGCCACTAGAGCCTCAGGAGATGAAAAGAGCGAAGACACAGGAACGCTTTGAAAGAAGGAAGGAAAGTGGTGTAGAAGTAGAGAAGACAAGAACATTAAAGAAGAGAAGAGGAGAGAAAAGGAGGAGCCGGAGCAGTGGAAAGCCAGAGGGCGAGGGGTAAGAGCGGAAGTAAGAGCAGCAAGAGTTGAAGTACCAGGATAGAGAAGAGTAGTGTTAAATAGGGAAAGAGTGGGTGGGCGGTGGAAGAAAATTGTCAAGAAGCAAAAATGAGAGAGAGACAGAGGGCAGAGAAGAAACAGCAGTGGGGATAAAAGGGGCAAGGCGAGTAACGACCTGAGAAAGGGATTTATCAGGAAAAACCCTCCGCACCGGTCCTGTCGTCGGGCTTCACGAAAAAAGAAGCCTAACTGGAAATGGAGGACCACTACTTCGGATTTGAGCTTGAAGCGAGGGAAGTTGGATTTGAACTTGAAGACAGGGAAGTTAAGAAAAAAAAAAACATTGTAGTGATTACAATTAACAAAAGGTACAATGAAAACAGCATCCTCAATTTGCGGTTCCAAAAAGCATGAAAAAAAAAAAAAAAATGAAAAGTGTGGTGTACATAAGGTTGGAAGCAAGAAGAGCCCTTAGAGTGGTGGACCCCGTAATGAGGAAAAGACTAAGGAGAAAGGCTAAACACTGGAGAGGTATGGGGAAGAAAGGACTGATTGGAGAGAGAAACAGAATAAAAATGTAATAGGAAGAGGGGATGGAGGGAGAGCAGACGACACACTATACACAGAGGACACAAGCCTCGTAGATCAAGAGGTTTCAAAGAGCCAGGGATGATTAGAAATGGCAATGGTCCCCGCAAACAGACAATCGAAACCGTGGTCAAGAGATGCAAGAGTCGAAGAACCAGAGGAATCCAAACCTAAGAGCCCAAATGAAGAGCGTCCATGTCTCATAGCCCCAAAGAAGTTGAACAATCATCATAATCGGCCATGATATGCTGGAATAAAGCAAGGAAAATATAACTGGTTGAGCTCACATGCTCCGAACAATAAGATGATGTAGACAGATGGTTGGAGGACAATACAGTATATTAACAACTTAAGAGTGAAGCTATGAGAGACTGGCGATGAAGATGAATAATAATTTAATCAGAAGAAAGAACGATCAAGATTGTGATGAAAAACCGAGAGAGACAGGGTGAAAGTAAGTTGATGATGGTGATTCGAGGATGCACTGGACAAACACATGCAGAAGAGAGAAGCAAAACACGGCGGCTCCTGCTGCTGCGGTTTTCAGTCACTCCGAATCCTCATCAGTCTGGCTTCCTACCCTAGTCACTCAGGGATCTCAGTACGCAGATACTGTAACACGAATCCTTGGTGTTATAATCTCACGTCTCATTAAACCGCTACAGCAGTGATTTCCCATTTTCTTTTTTTCGGTTGTAACCCTGAATACAATCCTTACCTGACCCGGCGACCCTAGATGCGTGTTACACTTACAATAAAATTTGTAATTTATTATTAGTTTGAGAACGTCTAGTGATCTTCAAGTACCCTAGTGACATTCAAATGGGTCATGCCCACGGGTTTTGGAGCCGCTGCACTGCATTGCTGCGTTACAATTTTATTCGGACCTTGGGTCATTCGGTCGTGGCTTCAAGATACTTTCTGGCTCTTTTCAGACGTTTCGGTGTCTTATTTGGATTTTACATGAAGTTAACCCGGTTTTATATATATATATATATATATATATATATATATATATATATATATATATATATATATATATATATATATATATATATATATATATATATATATATATATATATATATATATATATATATATATATATATATATATATATATATATATATATATATATTTTTTTTTTCAGGATTCTAGTGATAGTTTAAAAAATTCTGCATCATGAATGGAAAAATCCATGAGAACTAAATACTTTTGTTACTTTTCAGAAGAGTTCCCATAAGAACCTAAAGCGTTTCAGAATACAGCCCTTGTTACCTGTCTGCCTATCGGAATGACTTAGCCCTAATTACTTAAAATATTAGTAATTTCCACTTCTCTATAATAACAACAGTACATTCTACCTACATCAGTTCTTTTTTCCGCTTATTTTCTTAATCTAGTTGCATTATGCTTACAGATGATTTTGGAAGAAGCTAAATAATTTGCCTGCGACTCCAGTTCATAATCATACAGAACAACATATATTAAGTTTTTTCTTTTTTTTATGTCTTAATTTAAGCAAACAAATACTTGAAGTTTTTACCTTATTTATTTTCCTGCTCAGTGCTCAGAAAAGCTCAGCTCAATATCAGCACCCTGTGTTTTTTTTTCTCCATACACACTTCCCTCAACCTTCCCTGCTTGTGTTGCTCACTCCCCCAGCTTGTGTTCCTCCTCTCATTACGTTCACTGTTGAGGATGAAATGGAAGTTACCAAATTTCAAACCAATCTATCATTTTATTCAAACCCTCGAGTAGCTTCTGCTTTTCATCCTGGTTAGCGATATTTCTATAAAGTTTAGTATCCTTCACATAAAGATAAATTCCACAACCATGATCAGTCAACTCGGGCGATTATTATGACGAATAGCAACAGTTCTAAAGCAGACCCTTGGGACACACCACTTACTACGTTCTTTCCCGTCCTGATGCTTGATAATTCACACGTTGCTTTCTCTCCATTAAAAATTCCGTCCATCTCAGGCAATTGCCCTTTATATTAAACCTCTCAATTTTCCCTAAATCCCTTAAGAGGTAGCGTGTCGAAAACCTTTTTAAATTCACAGTATTTCTACAACAGTGCCTTCATTTAATGCCAGAGCCAATTGGTCTATCACTCATTAACTGACCTGTTGATCGATCTTGTCCAAATCCAAATTATTGCCTAACGCTTTAAATTTCATCATATATTCCATTGGCATTTCATCACTAATGTCTCCATGATCTTTCCAGTAACTGGAGCTAGACTTACAGGTCTATAATTACCACCTTCACTGCGGTAACCTTGATGACATATAGTAGTTACATTGGCTAATTTCCAGCCACTTGTCCTCGTGCGAGTCCTCGCCTTTCTCAAAGTTCGGTTCCCTCGCTGGTAAGATCTCCGTTCACAAGACTATTTACCCTCGTATCATTGGATCACCTCGCCCATCTTGAAGATAAAAGTCTATTTTTGTAATGTTTTGTAATTCTCTTTCCCAGCGAAAGTGGTGCAAATACTTTCTCATCCAACGCACACTCCCCGGCCAGGCAGCCAGAGAGCCACTCACCGACGTACGCCTCATTGAACACAAGAGCTTACATTATTATATATTAAAAAGGTTGTCTGTCTGTTTCTCTCTCTGCCCGTTTCTATCTGTCTGTATCTGTCTGTCTGTTTGTTTTGTCTCTCGGTTTGTTTGTGTGTTTATCGCTTTCTGTCTGCCTGTGTCTGTTTGTTTGTCTGTCGGTTTGTCTGTACGTCAGTTTGTTTGTCTGTTACTATTTGTCTGTGTTTCTGTCTGTGTCTGCGTCGGTTTGTCTTTGTCTGTCTGTCTGTCCTTGCCTGCCTTTGTCTGTCTGTACCAGTCTTTTTTTTTTGTCTGTCTGCTTGTCTTTTTTTTGTCTGTCTATCTGTGTCTGTCTGTCTGTCTACCTCTGTCGGTCTGTGTGTTTACCTGTCTGCCTGCCTCTGCCTCTGTCTGTCTGTCTGTCTGTGTCTGTCGGTCTTTGTCGGTCTCTGCCTGTCTCTGTCTGTCTGTGTCTGTGTCTGTCCGTGTCTGTCTGTCTGTATGTCTGCCTTTGTCGGTCTGTCTGCCTCTGTCGGTCGGTCTGTCTGTCTGTCTTTCTCTCTGTCGGTCTGTCTGTCTCTGTCTGTCTCTGTCGGTCTGTCTGTTTGTCGATCTGTCGGTCTCTGTCTGATGGTCTCTTTGTCTCTGTCGGTCTGTCTGTCTGTCTCTCTCTCTCTCTCTGTCGGTCTCTCTGTCGGCCTGTGTTTCTGTCGGTCTATCGGTTTCTGTCTGTCGGTCTCTGTTGGTCTGTCTCTCCCTGTCGGTATGTATGCCTGTCGGTATGTCTGTCTGTCGGTATGTCTCTCTGTCGGTCGGTCTCTGTCGGTCGGTCTGTCTATCTGTCGGTCTTACTCTGTCGCTCTCTTTGTCGGTTGTTGGTCTCCGTCTCTGTCGGTCTGTCTTTGTTGTTCTCTGTCGGTCTGTCTTTGTTGGTCTCTGTCGGTCTGTCTTTGTTGGTCTGTCTCTGTCGGTCTTTGTTGGTCTGTCTCTGTCGGTCTCTGTCGGTCTCCGTCTGTCGGTTGTCGGTCTCCGTCTCTGTCGGTTGTTGGTTTCTGTCGGTCTCCGTCTCCGTCGATTGTCGGTCTCTGTCGGTCTCTGTCTTTGTCTGTTGTCGGTCTCTGTCTTTGTCGTTTGTCGGTCTCTGTCGGTCTCCTTTCTTTGTCAGTTGTCGGTCTCCGTCTTTCGGTCTCCGTCTCTGTCTATCTCGGTCTCGGTCTCTATGTTTATCTCTCTGAGTAAGGCAATGTGGAGAAAAGCTCAGTCTTCAGTAGCAGCAGCAGCGCCACATGCAAATCGCCGCCCCACACAAGACTTCATCCGACACGTCATGACCGTCGCAATCCTCCCCGAGCAATACATCATGATCTTAGGCCATCGAGCCCCGAGAACTTGCCGGCCTGTTCTCACACCTTATATAGCACCTTCGTGACACCTAACATGCATACTATTATGTTACACAGATGAGTGGCAGAACTGTTGATAGGCAGCGATGTAAGCGAGGCACCGGTTAAACATAAGCTTACCTATGACGAAATCATTGGAAAACTTTGCTCTCCATACCATTGCTTTACATCACCAAGCATAAAGCACGTGTTGACTCACTTGTTCGTCGCACGGAGACGTTCAGGTGCAGGGAAATGGTGTACACATCAGATTACTGGGAAGCAATCGTTATGGCGCCCACACCGGCTCCCAGCCATCGCCGCACCACTCACCGTCCTTCCTTCCTGCCATTTCCACACTGCCCACCTTCGCCTCCCTCGCGTTAGTGTGAGTGGACGTGACGTCACCAGCCATTCTCCTCACCAATAATTATCTCCGCCACTGCTACTGTTTGTGCTTCAGACATGTACGAGAGGAATCAAACATTAATCTGACTTGTACAATTTCACATCTACTGTATTACATCAGTAGAAACCTATGGTAATGCACTTCTTCACAAAAAAATATAGCAGATAGGCTATCAGGCAACCACGAAGCATTCCTTTAACAAGCCTGTTTTGACATTGCTTGTTCAAGTAAATTTTGTTAATGAAAAGTTATTCCTGATTATCTAAAACTTACACTACGTTGTCGTTAATGCTACAGGTTACAGTAAACGAGTGCAAGGCAACATGAAGCAAACTTATCGGTTCAGAAGGTTCGAGGATTTCGTAACCTATTAGGAGCGAAGCATCATCACCTCGTCATGACCGGCGTGGGCCTCCGTCCTGCTAGTACCGACCGGGTGTCCGCCCTCAACCCAGAGGTGACCTTGATGCGCTGCGGGTCACGGCTCACAAATTCAATGAGTGGATTTAATTTGCAACCACCCTTTTAAAACAAAATAAGTTACAGGTACCTAAGTGCTGTCCAGCAGTGGGAATCACACAGGGCGTTGGTGAAGTGTATAGACCGGGAAAGTGTCGAGTGTTTCAGTATTACGCGTCGCTGAGTAAATGTCATGGGGAGAGGCAGGGTAAACTTTGCTGTGCCCATTAGCTCACTACAGTCTGATGCTTGAGTTGTGAGCGTGTTGCCTCCTGCTGCTGTGTGTCCATTAGGTAGTTACATAATCTTTCTGTAATATCCTCTCCTTTGGACACTCCATGGAAACATTGAGAAATATATCTTATAGCGAGATAAATCTTTAGCCACGGCAAACCTTTAACCATGTCAGGGGATGGAACCTCTGACCAGAACACAGGAACAGCGTCACCATGACGACCACCAGATCCTAAGACTTTTCGGGCTTTTGTGCTTCCGTTCACTAAATAACTATTACTGACAGAATGGCATGTGGGGTAAACAGCAAATTAGGCTCTAACTGACTCTCATCTCTCTCTCATGGTTCATTACACACACACACACACACACATACACACACACGAGATCGTGTGTGTGACAAAATCATGAATAGCGTTAAAGATTATCATAATAAAACAGCTTTCTAAAAGACAGGACACAATAATTAATGAGGTTTACTCAATCTTGTTATCAAGAAAATAGTTAACACACACACACACACACACACACACACACAGTGTGGGGTAACGGCTGGCAGGGTGACCAGCAGACGACCGTAGGTGAATGACACACACACACACACACACACACAGACACACACACGCACGCCACGAGCCACTCAGATCAAAACAAGTGTTCCTACTAACATGCAGGATGGAGAATGAAAAATAGGACGTTTTTGAACGTTTTACTGGAAATGACTGACTGATATACGTACACAGCCTCACTATACAATACATGCAGTCATTCACACACGCACACCCATACACCGCCCGTCCCGCCCTGCCCCGCCCCCATCCAGCCTGCTGAGACACGTTCTATTCCTTCGCATTATTAACTCTATTGTCATCTATACAAGTTTGTTAATTATAGTCGCCATCAGACAAACAAACGTTGGCACGGACAGACAGACGAACAGACAAGTAAATATTTGGACTGTTAAAAACAAAAATACAGAGAGAGAGAGAGAGAGAGAGAGAGAGAGAGAGAGAGAGAGAGAGAGAGAGAGAGAGAGAGAGAGTCGGTAAAGCTAACGCACATAATATATTCCTTTATAACGTATCATGAACACATTACTACGTATAATGTCTGCACGGAATAACAACAAAGAACAATGATGGTAATAATAATAATAATAATAATAATAATAATAATAATAATAATAATAATAATAATAATCACCATACGTTAATGATCTTGATGAATGACTAAAACAAACACGTACATTACAGCATCACCAACGCTCTTTGTTGCATGCATTCACGCACTCACTCAGCCACTTACTCATTGCCTTGCTCACTTAACTTATTAGTAAATAAGTATAATAGTCTACGAATCGGTTTTCTTTTTCTTTTTCTCTCTCTTTTTTCACCTCAGACACAAAAATACACGACTTTTTTTTTTTCTTTTACTTTCGATTCACTAATAACAGTTTTTGTTTTCATTCATTCTTATTTGTTCAATATCACTGATTCTTTTTCTTTTCACTCCTTTATTTATCATGTTCAGCACTAATAATTACGAGTATATTACTTTCTCCTTTCTTTCTTATCTATTTAATATTGATAAGTGTTTTTATCTTTTTTTTCTTATTATTAGTGTTTATTATTTCACGACACAAATGGAGATTATAAGCGGCAATAGTTTTGTTTGTGATGAAGAGGAGTTATTATTCCACATTTTCCGTGGTGGTGGTTGTAGTGTTGGTTGTGGTCTTATTTTAGGAGCAACAGGAACAAAACACCTAAATTTTTCTTCGTTTTCTCGACCCCGTGTTTCATACTTTTCACTTTTACTTTCTTTTCGCCTCTCTTTCTTACATTAAGTATCTGCTTCACTGTTTTCTTTCCTTACTATCTTTTGTCTATCTCATTTTTAGCTTAACGATCCTCTCATTCCTCTCTTTCTTCTCCTTTATCTTTTCTTGTTCATTTATTCTACGTTCAAACAATCCTCATTTCTTTTCTTCCTTTTCCTCTTTGTCTTTATTTCTTCCACCATCTACCATCACTATTACTTCTATCATCACCATTATTTACACCTTCACCACCACCACCATCACCTCCTCCTCCTCCTCCTCCTCCTCCTCTTCCTCGCACACACAACCGCAGCGGGACAGTGAACACAAAAGGTACTGGGTTGACCTGACTACAGAAAGAACACGGAGTTGCACATATTTTGGTTTACATCACGTGTATGTGTGTGTGTGTGTGTGTGTGTGTGTGTGTGTGTGTGTGTGTGTGTGTGTGTGTGTGTGTGTGTGTGTGTGTTGCTGCGTCCATCTACTTCTCTGTGTATTTGTATCCAATGTACGCAAATCTACTGACATCTACATATGTGTGTGTGTGTGTGTGTGTGTGTGTGTGTGTAGGTATGTATGTGCACGTTGCTAACCTAACCTAGTAAACGACGTTGGCGCAGGTGTGGCAGCAGAGGTCGCGGTACTTGGGCAGCTGGCAGTACCTGTGGAGCACCGGCAGCTGGCAGAAGGACGAGGCGTCCCGCAGGCAGGGCGCGGCTGGGCACGGCGGCCCGAAGCACACCCGCTCCTGCCGCGGCATAGGGCCACACTCGTATGTCACCTCGTTGCCGCCGCCGCCCACGCATTCCCACATCCGCGACTCCACGCCCTCTCCGCAGGTACTGGAGCACTGGTTGGGGAGAAAAGGGCGTAGTTAGGGTGTGGTGAGGATGTGGTGGACGCTGGTGGTGATGAGTGATATAAGGTGCCGCGTACGTGCTTAGAGGAGGCTGGTGGATGAGGAAAGGACGTGGCGAGAGTGTGGCGAGAGTGTGGTGAGGATGTGGTGAACGCTGGTGGTAAGGCGCAATATCTGGTGATGCGTAAGCGAGTAAAGGAGGATAAAGTAAGGGATTAGCTAAATGAGGGGAAGACGGGAGGTTAGAGCAGCAGGAATGAAGGCGTGTGCTTGAAAGATGAAAGTGAGCGGGAGAGATGAAGATGAGGGTGAAGGTGACGAGGCCAGGATCCGGGATGATGGTGATGATAGCCGCCTGCAGTGTCGCGGATCCCTGTCACACCTGCTCTGCTCGCCTAAATTAGCGGCAGACAGGTGTACTGACAGTGAAGAATGGGGGTAATATTGGCCGGGGCTTAGAGGGCTAATGGCGGTGTTAGTGATGATGAAGCAGGAGGAGGAGGAGGAGGAGGAGGAGGTCACTTATCGTTATCATCATCGTGTGTGGAGCGACTGATGTAATTTATGAGAAGTTTGCTCGATCAACGGTACGTAGTTTTAATGCATTTACATAAGAGGTAATTATCAGTAAGTGGGAGGAAGGAAGGCCGGATTAATTAGATGTTACGGATGCTACATACTTGTTTATTCATGCACAACTGTAATAATTATATCCGGTCCTCTTGTCTTTTTTGTGAATTCATTCATATTTTTCATTCATATATTTTTTTTCATTTATTCATTAATCTCTCTCTCTCTCTCTCTCTCTCTCTCTCTCTCTCTCTCTCTCTCTCTCTCTCTCTCTCTCTCTCTCTCTCTCTCTCTCTCTCTTTCAAATGTAGTGCCTTTCTTCTTTTATCATTCTTTCACTAACTATTTTCTGAAAGCCAACTCTCCTCTGGAACTCCCTGCAATTTGTGAGTCATCGCGCTGTAAGTTTCTTATCATTCTCATAAACTCGTTTCATTAATCATCTTACGCTCATTCAACTTCATTATCTTAAGCCAATTTTTCTGCTACTACACTAGCGCTCCTTCCTCTCCTCCTCCTCCCTGTCTTCTTCATTTTCCACCTCTTCCTGCTCCTCTGTTGCAGGAGGTGGGGGGGAAGAGTAATCAAAACTACACGCTGGGGAAAAATGTATGAGTGATGTTTAGGAAAGAGACAGCCAGCAGGGAGGGATGTGGTGGTATCCAGCACACCTGAGGCACACTGGGACGAGTGCGGCAAGTCGACGGGAAAAGAATGCACCAAACAAATACTTTAAAAACCTGGACGAAAACTATGCACCTGCACAGAGTACAAATAAAATGTTTGGGTTGTCCTGATATGAATAAGTTAAGAGGGATGGAATTACACCACTGCTGGAAATGTGTTGGACGCGGACTGTGACGGGAGTGAGTGACAGAACAGCGAGCAGTGCAGCACACGCCGGGACGGTGAGAAGATGAGCAGCAGAGCAGAGGTGACGGGAATGTGGTGCAGAGAGTGAGGATGTTATAACATGGTAAAGGTAAGGGAGAGCTGAGTGTGGCAGGCAGACTAATTGCCTGTAGGGTGGGACAAGAGGCCAGGACAGCACGAGAAGGAGAGAAGCAAGAAATACAGCTATGGAAGATTAACTGTGACTCACTAGTCAAACATGAAGTAAATGTATAATGTAATGAAATAATAAAACATGTTCACAAATCTGTGTAGAGGAGTCTCACCTCAGACCATCCCCGCGGCGTCCAGGCGCCGGGGCAAGGATCGCGCAGGCAGGGGCGGCGCGCCTCGGGGCGTGGCGTGCCACTGCACCTGCGGGGGTCAACGATGCCCTGAGTCCAGTTGGCTGAGGAGGCCTCGGGAAGCGTGACGCAGAACACAACGCGCTGCTGCACGCCCGCCGGCCCGCAGGTTGCTGAGCAGTGCTCCCACGATCCCGCCACCCATCGCGCCTCGCACCTGAGAGAGGAGAGGGAGCAGCGTGAGGGGTTGCACCGCATCCGCCAGTGGAGGAGAGGGGAGGCACCACGCTCGTCAGAGGGAGAGAGGGGAAGAGAAGGGAGGATTACTGAACAATGAAGAGAGAAGCCAGACAGGAGCCAGGTGATGCTGTGTAAGACAAAGAAGAAAGAAGGAAAGAAAGTAGAAAAAGACAACAACAGCTGGTCGAGGATTCAGCATGTACAATTACATCTTAAAAATGTTCTTAACACTCATCATCTTTATGTCTGCACTTCTTTCAACTTCAGCCAAATGGTAATGATTAAATGTTCATCCCTTCCTGTTTAGCGCTATTCACTCCTTCATCAGAGAACCCTTCTCATGTAATTCTTTAATCACTCGCCGCTGATGAGGCAAGGAGAGGCTGGAGTGACTTACCCAAAGGTGTTGCAGACGGATGTGTTGAGTGCTGGGCGGGGCAAGTGGTGGCAGCGGTCGTGGAACACCTGGTGGTCAGTGCGGCGGTCCCGGCACACCAGAGTCTGGTGTTGCTCACCCCTGCAGCACACCATCGCCATTAGTAGTGCTCTCTCTCTCTCTCTCTCTCTCTCTCTCTCTCTCTCTCTCTCTCTCTCTCTCTCTCTCTCTCTCTCTCTTTTCAACACACACACACACACACACACACACACACACACCAAATACTTCATCAAATATTCAATCACAGATACTCGGAATCCTAGGCAGCTTAGGACAACGCATCCCCTCGTCTCTGCGAAGATAAAAGACTAACAAATCAAAACAAAACTAAATAGAAGACGAGAATAAAGTATCATCATCAGTCACCCACTATTACACTGTTACAATATCATAAACACAAGCATTAGGTGACCGAGTAGGGGACGGAGAGCTACGGTGGGGCAAGGAAGGTAGCAAGGAAGATAAAGTGAACCGTTTTCCCTCGAGATGGAAGCAGAACATGTCAAAGGTACAGGTTAACGTGTGAGCCCCGAGGTGGAAAATATGAGACGGAGAAAGAAGCCACAATAATAAACCTCATCTGATGGTGGTGAGCTGGAGCCTCTTAACATGGAGACTCTCAGACTGGTTGGTGAACGCGCGCTATAAGGAGGGCTCGGGAGTATTTCACGGTGATGTTTTTACGGTTATGTGTTCTGATGGAGTGATGTCGCTGTCAGTGATCCATTCTGCAGATCTTCACGTGGGTCGGGTGTGTTGGGCATCATCAGACATAGGCCATAATTCAGAAACACTTCTGCGCCGCACTTCCACTACATTCAAAAGATTTTACGTTGTTAAGTTCCACGGGTTTTTATGGTGCACATGTTTTTATGGTTCTAGTCACAGATGAACGATATTTCCACATAATTAACAGGAGAAACACTTTTAAGAACCCAGCTAATCATTTATGTGGCCTTGGAAAATAGTCGTGGTGAGAGAGCAAAGCGTTTCTGAATACCGGCCTATACAGCCACCACACACAAGCTGCTTCCATCATTGCTTGAACTAAGCCTAAGCTACTTCGCTTGTTGACAGTCGCTAGGGGTTCAGAAATCCGCCACCAGGTAATCAATGGGAAAAGGAATGAGAGTGCGCTGCAAGGTGACTCACCCGCCGCAGGTGACGGAGCAGGCGGTGTAGGGCCCCACCTCCCACTGGTAGTGCTCCTGCTGCAGCTGTGTCAGGAAGGTGGTGGTCACCTGGACCTCCTCTTGGGCCCGACTCCCGTGAATCTGTAACGAGGAACATAAAGTTGTTAATGAAGAGGCGAGAGCGAATAAGTTTGGAAACACACACACACACACACACACACACTCTCTCTCTCTCTCTCTCTCTCTCTCTCTCTCTCTCTCTCTCTCTCTCTCTCTCTCTCTCTCTCTCGTCAACGCGTGGGAGCCAAGTGCGGTAGTCACAAGATTTCTAGGAATGTTCCTATGATGGACTCTATTACATACATGTCTTCCTGAATAGCTCCTCCCCCTCCTCCCCAATCTTCCATTTCCCCTCTCCGCCCTCCTTCTCCTCCCCCTCCTCCTCTCTCTCTTACATCCAGGACTTTTCTCTTATTTCCTTGTCATCTTTCCTCGTCTTCCTTTTCCCACAACTCCTTCCGTTCCTTCCTTCCTCTTTTTCTTCTTATCTTCCTCCTCCTCCCACATCAAGGGCTCCTTTTCGTCTTCCCCTCTAATACTTACTCTCCTTCCTTCCTTCTTCCTTCTATCTTTCCCCTCTTCCTTCCTTTCCTTCTTTTCTTTTCCATCTCCTTTTACATCCAGAGCTCTTCTCCGTCTTCCCTCTAATACTTCTTCCCTTCCTTTCTCCTTCCCTTTTTTTCCTTCCATCCTTCCTCGTCCTCGTCCTCCTCCTCCTACAGCAAGTCCTCTCCACGGCCAAGCCACTCAAAGTCCCCATGGGAGAGATGCAGCGAGTGTTGTGGGAACGAGGCTGAATCATAAATATTTCCCTCACAGGAAGTCGCGAAGGGACAGAACACATTGCGGCCACAGGGAACACAAAGGAACATAGAGGGAGAAACAGACCTCTTGGCCCGAGACAGAGAGAGAGAGAGAGAGAGAGAGAGAGAGAGAGAGAGAGAGAGAGAGAGAGAGAGAGAGAGAGAGAGAGAGAGAAGGAAGGGAGGAAGAGGAGAAAATGAACTATGAAATACGACAACGAACAGAGGACATCATGGGCAGAGGGAACACAAAGGAACACACAGGGGAAAAAAAAAAAACTAAAAGAAAAAGGAGCAACAGCAACAGACCTTTTGTCCCTAGAGAATTGGAAGGGTAGGAGAGGCGAATATGAACTGAAAGGAAATATTTCGAAAAGGAGATAAAATAAGACAGAAAGGGGAAAGGTACTAGTGTATATAAGATAAATCCACTTAGGGTATACAGAAGAGGGGCAGAATAAAAGAGAGACCAAAAGGAAAAGGGGAAATGAGAGGAGCATGGAGAGGGGATGTGATAAAGGGGAATCGAAGCAGAGCAGTGAATGGAAAACGGTATTGAGGGGAAGGAAGCAAGAGTAATAAGTGAGTGAACAAAACAATCACGGGATAATGAAGAGGATAAGCAGGGCATGAGAGAGAGAGAGAGAGAGAGAGAGAGAGAGAGAGAGAGAGAGAGAGAGAGAGAGAGAGAGAGAGAGAGAGAGAGAGAGCTGAGGGACAAGTAACCAGCCACTGTTACGTGGGCGTGGCGCGGAGAAAAGATTGTGAACAGAGACAAAGTCTGTGTAAACATTTCAATACGAACTCTTGGGACGCAGTGTGAGAGAGAGAGAGAGAGAGAGAGAGAGAGAGAGAGAGAGAGAGAGAGAGAGAGAGAGAGAGAGAGAGAGAGAGAGAGAGAGGGGGGGCTGTGTGTGTGTCAGTGTACCAGATGGACGGTGCAAAAGGCAGTTTGACAGGAGCGTAGCCTCAGGGAATGGCGGTGAGTAAGAATGAGGCAGAGAAATGGTGGGGTGGGGAGAGACATACGAACAGACAGGCACTCACTCAAACAGGACAACGAAGTGGGAATGAATACAGACAGGACAGCATGTGAGCTGCGACAGACGAATATAGATAGACATATGTACAGACATTGATAAATAGATGAGAGTGGAGAAGACAGAATAACAAGATGGACTGACAGGACATACAAACACGAATAAACAGACACAAGTAGAGAAGACAAAACAACAATGTAGAGATGAATACAGGTAGGTAGGACAGTAAGTAGACTGAGACAGACGAATAATGTTATACATACAAACAAGGCTTAACAGACTGAAGTAGAGAAAACAGAAGAAATAATGGAAACGAATAAGAATAGACGAGCACAGCCAGTAGTAGTAATAGTAGTTTACTGACAAAAAAAAAAAAAAAATGCAACAAAAAAAAATACACAAGAGCATTGTGTAGAATACTAACTGAACCCAACCTAAGTACTAAACCACAAATACTATTGAAAATATCACACATACTGTTCGAAAACACGTAAGAGTTACATCACAACAATAATAACATACCTAAAAACCTAGCTAAATAAACGACTAAAAACTTCATATAGATAGACAGGACAATGACAGGGGACAGTGGACAGGTGACGGTAGGAGGCAGGCCAGTACACTCACCATCAGAGACACAGGCTGCAGCAGGGGTCCTCGGGCTCGTAGCATCTCCCTCTCCCTACTGTTGGTGTACACGAACTTGGCACCTTCACCTGCGGGAGAGTGAAAAGGAGGTGCTGCGTGAGTCTTGTACAGGAAGGGAAGGTATAGAGTAAAGGGGACGGAGGAGGTGCAGTGCAGTAGTTGGTAACTTAAGGTGGCAAGGAAATACAAACGAAAATAAAGGGGACGGAGGCGAGGCGGTGTGAACTCTCGTGACGCTGGCAAGGAAGTACCGTACGCAATATCAAAGGTAAAATAAGGTGATGTGAGAGGTGCTATGGATGTTAATGACCATATACATCACACACACGTATCGCAGTGCAAGGTAAGGAGAGGTAAAAGGCAGATAAAGGCGATGCAATCAATGTAAGCTTTCGTAATGTACGGAATGGAGGGAGAAGTAAAAGAAAAGGTAAAATAAGTCAGGTGAGTAATGATATGGACTGTCATTACCATACATATCACGAATCCCGTACAGAGAGATAAAAGGGAGATAAAGGAGGCGGTGCAAGGTAAGGTATCGAAGGAGAAATGAAAATAAAGGTGAGTGAGCAATGATATGGACGATATTACCATGCACGTTATAGATCCAGTAATGTAAGGTGTACGGAAGGATAAAAATGAGGTAGAGGCGGCGAGGCAATGTAAGGTAAGGAAGGAGAGATAACAGAAAAGGTAAAATAAAGTCGAGTAAGTAATGATATGTACGTGAATTACCATATAAATCACAAATCTCGTAATGTAAGGAAAGAGAAAAGGGAGGATAAAGGAAAGGAGGCGAGGTAACATAAGGTATAGGAGGAGGGACGAAAACAAAGGCGAAATGAAGATAAGAATAAAGTCGAGTAAGTAATGGCAAGAACAGATATTACCATACACATCACGAGAAGGATAAAAGGATAAGAGGGATATCAAGGAGGCAATGCAACGTAAGATATGGGAGGAAAGATAAAAGGAGAGTTAAAACAAAGTGGGATAATTAATGTGATGGGCAGTTATTACCATACACATCACGGGGAAGTATGAAGAGATAAAAAGGGAGAACGAAACACACCATGAAAAGTAAATTACAGAAGGAAAGATAAAAGGAAAATTAAAATATAGTCGAATAAGTAAGACATAGGCAGTTATTACCATACACATCATGGGGGGAATATGCAAAGATGAAAGGGAGAGTGAAATAGGCGATGGAAAGTTAAGTACAGCAGGGAAGATAAAAGGAAAGGCGAAATGAAGGTAAAATAACGTGGAGCAAGTAATGGCACGGGCAGTTATTACCATACACATCAGCGAGGGCGGCGGTTGTGATCCAGGCGTGTGATGCGGCGCGGCTCAGTGGCTGTGTTTCACGCGTGGCCAGTCTTTCCTCATGACGCGTGATGCTCATACCTTCCAGCGGCTGGCCACGCAAAGGCCGGTGGTCCATCGCGCTAAGCATGTAACACGAGTGACAAATGACGCAGCTAGGAACGAGAGAGAGAGAGAGAGAGAGAGAGAGAGAGGAGAGAGAGAGAGAGAGAGAGAGAGAGAGAGAGAGAGAGAGAGAGAGAGAGAGACTAGGAAGAGTTGAATAGTCGAGTCTCTGCCGGCTGGACATCAGTGAGATGCCCTGAACGTGGCGCATGAATGATGGAATGGAAGTTGGTTGTCAGCACGTTAGCAAGTCAGCCGCATTAACATTCGCCGTGCTGGTGTAACTTTCATAAAGCTCCCCTGTCCATAGGTCGTCGTGCTCGTAAAGCTGGTGGCGTTTTGCTCTTGTCCGCAGTGAGGCTTGCGAGGGATCAGCAGACCGACAGAGTGATTTAATGATCCGATAACACTTGTACATCAGAGTAAAGTATTGGGTGATTTGGGTTCGATAAGTCCAAGGCACCGACGTGTAGTAGTAATGGTTTGCTAATAAAGTCTGTGTACTGGTCTGACGACAACCACTTACACGTAATGCAATATTTGATAACCTCATCCAATCTCCCGTTAACCTGAGTCTTTAGCAAGTTAATCAGAAAAAAAAAGAAAGGACAGCAAAATTTTTCACGTAATCACGAAACAACAATTTTTCCACCTCCATAAATCACAAACAAAGCACAAAATGCGAGCGTTAAAGGATGCCATGCCTGTAAGAGTAAATGTTTTTTCCCATGAATGAAAGCACCATTTCATTAACGAATCTGCATAAAAATAACGGGTTCTAATCAGGGAGCGAGAGATAAAAACGCAGCATAGCGCCAAACAGCAAAGGGAAGGTGCTCTGATATGCCCTCTTAGAGAGATTTTAAAGTCGAAGGAAGGAAAGAGAGCGAACTGCTATTTAAAGGTCTCCGGGGGCTGTCTATCTTCTTGGGCGGGCGTGGGAGGGCAGGGAGGAGGAGGAGGAGGAGGAGGAGGAGGAGGAGGAGGAGGAGGGAGGAGGGTGAGGGGAAGGGGAAAGAAGGAAGAAAAAGTGTTGGGGAAGAGTAGGAGGAAGGAAACGACGTGGAGGAAGGAGGGTATAAGATGAGGAAACAAGAAAGGAAGGAACCTGGAGGTGGATGAAGGGAAAAAGATCAAATTGAACGGGACGGAGAAAGGGGAAAGAAGGTAGAGGGATAAAGATGTACAAGAAGGGAGGAGGAGGAGGAGCGGGAGAAGGAGGAGGAGAAACATAATACAGTGACAAGGGTTAAGAGGAAATGTAGTAATAGAAAGGGAGGAAACATGAGAGAAAGAAATGAAGAAATGTAGATCAAGAATGAAAGACGGAGGGAAGGAAAGACACACGAGGAGAAAAAGGTAGACAGGAAAACACAACAGAAGATGACAAAGGTGAAGAAGAGCAGAATATATATATATATATATATATATATATATATATATATATATATATATATATATATATATATATATATATAGTATATATATATATATATATATATATATATAAAGAAATAAGGAGGAGAAGGAGAAGGAGGAGGAATTCAGAGGAATATGAAGGAAAAAGCATCCAGCCAAAGATCTATTGGTCTTTACGTAACTGTTTACTGAGGAGAAGGAAGAGGAGGAGGAGGAGGAGAACAAGGAGAAAGGAGGAGGAAGAGGAGGAGGAGAAGGAGGAGGAGCAGGAGGAGGAGGAGGAGCAGGAGGAGGAGGAGGAGGAGGAGGAGGAGGAGGAGGAGGAGGAGGAGGAGGAGGAGGAGGAGGAGGAGGACGAGGACGATAACGACAACAACAGCAGCAGGAACAACAAGAACAAGAACGGTAACACAAAGGAGGAGAGAAAAAAAAAAAAAGGAGAAAGAGGAGGACAACTGATAAAGGACAAAGGGTAGGAGTAGGAGATAGGAAGGAGGCAAGAAAGAGGAGGAGGAGGAGTTAGAGGAGGGTGGGGACTTACTGATGAAGGACCTGGAGGGCTCCTGACTCCTGCCGCCGTTGAGAGTGAAGGAAGAAGAGTTGTCCCTGAGCGCGAGGAAGTTCCTGTAGGGCGCCTCCTCCTGCACCCACGATGTTCCAGGCGCCCGGCGGGGAGCGTGGCCACCAAGGAGTACTCTGAGGGGAGGAAAACTCCTGCTGGACCTCGTGGCTTATGGAGGAACACACCGAACGACTGAGTGAGCGGCTGGATGGATGGGTCGCTATACTGACTGAGTGGTTGGCTGGATGGGTCGCTTTACTGACTGAGTAGTTGGCTGTGTGACTGTATGATTGAGTGATTGGCTCTTTGACGATATGGGTGACTGACTGAGTGGCTCGCTTGTCTAACGATATGATTGGCTGACTGACTGACCGGTTAGCTGATTGACTACATGTTAAATGACTGAATGGCTCGCTGTCTGACGGTATGATTGGCTGACTTCCTGACTGGCTTGAATGACGTTATGACTGTATGACAGACTGACTAACAGGTTAGTTCGCTGATTGATTATATGAATGAGTGAGTTAATGGTTATCTCGCTCACTGACCTTATAATGACTGATTGGTTGCCTAGATGACTGCATGAATGGCGTCCTTGTTAGTTTACTGATTGGCTGGCTCGTTAACTATAACATCTACATGGCTGACTGTCTTTGTGTCTGATTAGTTGTCTTCTCCACTCCCACGCATATATAAATAAACATTAACAGAATGGATGAACAAAATAAGAAACACAATTGTACATCAACTAGAGGAAAGACCGAAATAATAGAGACACGACCACAAAGGACTGCCTCGGGCCATACATACTACGACCAGGTAAAACTACACACCTGTCGCGGGCGTCTGCTGGTAGGTGTGGGTGTGTCTGGAGCAGGTGGCCCCGTCCCCGCCACACACCCCACACTCGTCCACCCGCACCTCTGACCCCACCACCTTGTCGCAGCCCAGCGCCACACACTTGCCCTGCGCGGAGAGGAAAGGGGAGGTAGGGGGAGAGTGAGGCGCTGACACGAGTGAACGCACGCACACACACACACACACACACACACACACACACACACACACACACACAGGGCAACACGAACCTGACACAAATCCTTCATACCATAAAGAATCTTCACAAATAAACACACACACACACACACACACACACACACACACACACACACACACACACACACACACACACACACTGCACATACGCAGAGACATTTTTCATACGAGTATATACACGTATACTTACATATACATACACATACATACATACAGATACATATCCAGAGAGAGAGAGAGAGAGAGAGAGAGAGAGAGAGAGAGAGAGAGAGAGAGAGAGAGAGAGAGAGAGAGAGAGAGAGAGAGAGAGAGAGAGGGGGGAGGTGGAGGTGGTGGAGGTGGTGGAGAGGAATAACTTGGATTCATGGCAACAATATCTATAAAAATAAACAAAAGAGGGTAAACGCACACTCATAAATTCTTACATAAACAGACTGCGAATAAACAAGCGAATAAACAAGATATATGTAAAGAGACGAACAAGAAAAAAGTAAGTAGCTATATAAATAGATAGATAGATAGATAGGTAGGTAGGTAGGTAGATGGACAGATAGGTAGGTAGGAAGTAGGTAGATAGATAAATAGATATTTAAATAGATATATAGATGGATAGATAGATAACAGATAGAGATAGGTAGGTAGGTAGGTAGGTAGATAGAAAGACAGACAGACAGATAGATAGATAGATAGATAGATAGATAGATAGATAGATAGATAGGATAGAAAGATAGATAGGTAGACATATAGGTAGATAGATAGATATTTATATAGACAGACAGATAGACAGATAGATAGAAAGATAAATAGATAGACAGACAGATATATAAACAGATAAATGAATAAATAAATAAAAGAACGAAATAAATAAATAACTAGGTCACTAAATAAATAAACAAATAAATAAAGGAAATATTTCATGGCCACAAGAAAAGAGTTAATGAATTTTTCGCCTCGTAAACTCCGCTTGACAAACAACGGGCAATTTAATCAGGCAGCGTGGTCGCCATATAATATTCATAAGGGTGATATAATAACTCCTTACGCGGCGAGACCGGACCAGTTCTTGCTGCCATAAGGGGAGGGTGAGGATGCGCAGCCCCCGCCCGCACTGCACAAACTTTTAATGAATGGAGTCATCGGCATGCATATTATAGAACAGAAACGTGAGGTGAAGATTGTAATTTATGCAAGAAAGAAAAAATGTAAATAAAGCGGAGAATATTTTGTAATTGGGAGTACGAAAAGTGATAGAGGAAGGAACGGAAAGGCCTCTGATTTATGAAAGAAAAATAAAGAATATAATAATTAACGTACAAAATAAGAAAAGGTGATAAGGATAGAAAATATTTATAACTGGAGTGCGAAAAGTGATAGAGAAAGAAATGGAAAGACCTTGATTTATGAAAGAAAATAAGTAAACCAAAACTTAATAATTGACGTACGAAGTAAGGAAAAGTGATAAGGAAAGAAACGTAAGGCGAAGACTGATTTAAGCAGGAAAGAAAAAAATAATAGTCAAGAAAATATTTATAATTGGGAGTATGAAAAGCGAGAGAGAAAAGAACGAAAGACCGTGATTTATGAATGAAAATAAAAAATGAATAAATAAAAAGGGACAT
>NC_087161.1:20273522-20288522 GCF_035594125.1 Scylla paramamosain
CTTTAAATTTTCTACCTGAAACAAACTCTTCCTTGCCTTGTCTTTTCTTTTCAGAGATCTTTTATTCTTCTCTTCCACTCCATCGAACAAAATTTTATCCTCCCTTAAAACAAAATGCCCTTTTTTCTCATCTTCATCTATCAGCCAGACTCTCTACTCCTTTCCTTCTTTCCTTTCCCCTCCCTTGTCCTTCCTTCCATCAAGAAGACATTCCATTCTTCCTTTTCACTCCATCGAACAAAATTTCTATCTTTTCTTAAACGAAACCTTAATTTTCTCACCTTCCTCTGTCAGCTACAACTATCAATTTCTCCCCTCCCTTCATTTCTGCTCCCTGCTCGTCACCACCACCATCACCACCATCATCGCCACCATCATCGCTACCACCACCACCACTTCATGAAAACACAACAGCATAAATCTCAAGATGAAGTCATGTAATTATTTCCCTCGCATCCCTTCCCCCTTATCTGCATACTTGTACGCTTTCCCTCCTTCCTTCCCTTCTGTCCCTCCCTTCAGCAAAACATTTACCTTGCTTCCTCCCCTTCGCTCCCCTTCCTTGCTCTACATTCCATACCTGCCTGTTCTCATCTCCTTCCTCCTTCCATTTCCAGTTAAATACTCACACCCTCTTTCCTCTTGCCTCTCCACGTCATAGCTTACTCCTTTCCTCTTTTCTTCTCCTCGTTCATTATGCTCCTCTCTCATTCTCTCCTCCCTGTTTTTCCTGTAATCCTCGTTTTCTCTCTTCTGGGTTGTTTTGTGTTCTCTCCTCTCTTCTGTTCATACTTGTTAATCTATTGCCCACCTTTGACAACCTGTTCTTATTTTTCCCGTCCTTCCCTAGTTACCTTTCCCCTCCCTTTATACTCGTTTCTCTCTTTCCAGTCTATTTGCTTCTCTCCAAATTAAGGCACCAGCAAATTTCAACTTTCCTGTTTTTTTTGGTCTCATCTTTTTTCCTCGATTTCATTCTCTCTACTCTCACAGATCCTAACCACAATTACGTTGATTAGTTTTACTTTCATCCTGTGCACTAGAAAACATATGACGAAATCGATACACAGAATCTAAGGACCATATTCTACTCTGCACCTCCACTATTTTCAAAAGGCTCTCGTTGAAATGACACGGGTTTTTAAGGTTGTTTTTACGGTTTTAGGGACAGATGAACAAGATTTCTTCATTTTTATCAGGAGAAACACTCGTGACAACTGCTTATCATCTCTATTGCCTTGCAAAACAGTCGTGGTGAGTCGTGGGTGAATATGGGCCTTAGAGAAACACTTCCGGAACCTCACCTTCACAACTTTCCAAAAGCTCTAGTTGAAATTACACGGGTTGTAAGAATGTTTTTTACGGTTCTAGTGACAGATTAACAAGAAATAGTCATGGCGAGAGCAAAGCGTTTCTGAATACGAGACTAATGACTCACTTCTCCTTGGTTCGTAGGGTTGCCACCTGAGGGCAGCGCGGCGGGAGTCCAGGTTCACCATGCTGGTGAGGATGGAGCACTGCTGGGCCCGTAAGTCGATGCGGGGCAGCGGGCAGTCCTCGGTCCCGCACAGCCTCCACTCTTCCCTCTTGCCGCGACACCGCCTCCCGCCCCACGCTGGCCTGGGGTGAGGAGTTGGTGGGGCAATTAGCTGATTGGTAGAGTGGCTGACTGACTGAATGAGTGATTAACTGGCTGACTGACAGAATGAGTGAATGAGTGAATGAGTGATTGACTGGCTGACTGGCTGACTGACTGCCTGACTGACTGACTGATTGATTGGCTTATTGATTGAGTAGTTGAATGGTTGAATTAATGATTGTCTGGCTTTTTCATGGGTTGATTGAGTGAATGGCTGTATGATTGAATGATTGACTGATATAGTGATTACCCGACTGATTGATTGTTTGAGTGACTGGCACTGTGAATGATTAAATGACTGATTGAGTGAGTGAGTGAGTGAGTGAGTGAGTGAGTGAGTGAGTTACTGACCAGCCAACTCGACTAACATACTGATTTGGGCCACAGCGAGGAGATCACGTGGCGTCGTACGGGATATGACAAAAAAAAAAAAAAAATCAGTAAAAAGACAAAACATAAGAGATTTCAAAGCTTAAAACATTTGTAATAATCTAAAAAAAAAAAAAAACTATGGAGAAGACAGCGAGAATGGGAGAAGGGGACGTGTCAGAGAGAGAAGAGAGAGAGAGAGAGAGAGAGAGAGAGAGAGAGAGAGAGAGAGAGAGGAGAGAGAGAGAGTGGTGCAGTGCGTTAATCTGTGTTTATCGGTTCGGAGAGTGCGTGCCTCGTTCTGGGAGGAAAGTCAGTTTCTGGTGCGCTTTTGTTTGTGTCTGTCTGCCTACCTACTTGTGTTTGTCAGTCTGTCTGTCTGTCTGCCTGCCTGCCTGTGTGTCTATCTATCTGTCTGTCTGTCTTTCTGTCTGTCTATCTGTCTGTCTACTTGCCTGTTTGCCTGTCTGCCTGCCTGCCTTTGTGTCTGTCTGTCTGTCTGTCTGCCTGCCTACCTGTGTGTCTATCTGTGTGCCTGTCTGTCTACCTGCCTGCCTATGTGTCTGTCTGTCTGTCTGCCTACCTGCCTACCTTTCTGCCTGTCTATAGTATACGAGTACTGCTTATTCTGCTTCTTTTTTTTCATTATTGCTGCGTTATTGCCATCATCGTTGTTTATCATCATTACTTGCCTTATTATTGCTAATGACGGTGACATCAAAGTAAACTCAACGAGGATTCAATTAGGTCACGAGGCTCCTGAGGTGTGTGTGTGTGTGTGTGTGTGTGTGTGTGTGTGCGCGCGCGCGTGCTTCTCGAGGTATTAGGGAGCGGCTCTGCACGGCCATGACAAGGTAATCCGGACACGATCGAGACAGCGGAAAGGAAGCGACGGGACAGGATGGCAGCGTGTGGAGGAGGGGGGTGGAGGAGGAGGAGGAGGAGGAGGAGGACGAGGAGGCGGAGGGGGGAGGGGGGAGGAGAAGGAGGAGGAGGAGGAGGAGCAGGAGGAAGAGGAGGAGGATTAATACGATGAAGAGACAAGTGAAATAAGGACACTACTACTGCTATTACTACTACTACTACTACTTCTGCTACTACTATTACGTAATACTACCATCAGCACCACCACCATCACTGCCACTACCACCACCAATACCAAATGATAATGATAATAAAACTGTATTCCTCACTACAATTACTATAAACCACCATCAGCACTACAAGCACAACAACAACAACAACAACAACAACAACAACAACAACAACCACTACCACTACTACTACTACCACAAGCACCACCATTTACTGTTCCTTACTTGGGGTTGTCACACTGGCGGGTCCTGAAGGCCACACCGACGCCGCAGGTTCTGGAGCAGGGACCCCAACTCCCCCAGTCGTTCCAGCCACCGTCACGAGGGTTGTGTCTGACGGGGGGACTCTCCGCTCTCTTTCCTCCAGCTCCTGCCCCATCGCCACGCAGAACCCGTGGCGACACCACTGGCGAGGAAGAAATATAGTTGATGATAGCAATGGAAGTAAGAGAAAGGTGATGACTATAGAGTGTTTGGGTAGAAGTGGCTCAGTGATAAAGTTCTTGGTTAGTATCCTTGCTATGAAAGATAAGGATGATGGTGATGGGTGAGTTAGAGTTATATGGTGATGAAGGTAGTAGTGGTGAGTTAAAGGATAGGAAAGATAGTGTGCGATAGTGTGGTGTTGGTGGTGGTAGTGGTGGTAGTGGTGAATGTAAAGGTGTGAGAATGGTGGTGAGGGGTCTGAGAGGTGACTGTGAAAGGTCTGAATGGTGATGGAGTAAAGGAAAGTAAAAAAGAGGGTGTGTGTGAAATGAGAGCGTGATAGTGATGGAGTGAGGGAGTGAGAGGAAAAGGAAGGCAAAGTGACGACAGCGATAGCCAGTAATAGATCATGTTATAAGTCTGTGAGTGAAATGAGTGAAAGAGTGAGGGAGTGAGGAAGCGAGAGAGTGAGGGAGTGAGGAAGCGAGCGAGTGAGGGAGTGAGGGATGAAGGAGAGAGCACCGGAGATTTGCATATTTGGGAAAATGAGAGCACGAACTGAGTGACTGTTAGAGTGGGTGAGAGAGTGAGTGAGAGAGTCAGTGAGTGTTGCAAGAGGAGAATGACCGACTTTAATTTATACAATAGAGAAAAGTTAGAAAATATTTCAAATTTTACTGCAGCTCCTGAACAAATAACACTTTTTCCTACAAATGCCGCCGCCATCAAGAAATTAAAAGACGTGCCCACAAAAACCTCTTTTTTTTCTGGAAGGAAAGAAGGAATGAAGGAGAAAATAAGAGAAAATACCGACAGTTCCTAAATGAGAGTAAATGAGAGAGAGAGAGAGAGAGTAGAGAGAGAGAGAGAGAGGAGAGAGAGAGAGAGAGAGAGAGAGAATTCTATTATGAATCTTAAAGAAAATGTAACTGAAGGAGGAACTGAATGAAGGAATAAGTGGGAGAACAGATGATTAATTCCCGCCTTGCTTCATAAGGTGAATGCAAAGTTAACGTCAATGAGTGAATGAAATGAAGGAATCGAGTTGGAGCTCAAAGAGTCAACACACATCAAATATTTAAATGCTACTCTAAGAAGGTGAGACAAAGACGAGTGAGAGAATCTTGTTAATGTGGCTCTCTCTCTCTCTCTCTCTCTCTCTCTCTCTCTCCTCTCTCTCTCTCCTCTCTCTCTCTCTCTCTCTCTCTCTCTCTCTCTCTCTTGTATGCAAAGTAAACTTCATCCCTTCGCCGGCTACACATTCTTCCTCACGCCACATTCCTTCCTTCCTTCCTTCCTTCCCCATTATCCCATGACCCTCCCTTCTCTCCCCATTCTGCCCATCAACTTTTCTTCTCTCTACTCCTAACCCACCCTACCTCCTTCCTACCTTCCTTTCCTTCATCTCATCTACTCAGACCCTCCCCTCTCTCTCTCACTCTTTCTCTCTCTCTATTTCGTTCCATATAACCTTCCCTCTCTCTCTCCCCTCTCTTCGCTCCTGCTACTTACCTTCTGCTCCCCACAGACGGTTTCCCTCCAGCGGCGGGCCCTTCTTGGTCTTGCAATGGAAGGGCAGCGAGGAGTTGCTGCACCACAGGTGGGTACAAGGGTCCGTTCCGGCCAATCTCGGAGCCACAGCCCGTACCTGCCACACGCACACACACTTACTTTAAAGCACATACCATCATAGGGACTTAGGTACACGAGACATTTGGACATGCTATTGTCACACACACACACACACACACACACACACACACACACACACACACACACACATGAGTTTAATGCAAGGATTCCCAAAGTGTGGTACGCGTATCCTGGAGAGTACTGGAAAGTATTGTCAAGGGTACGTTGTCAGAGCAATCTAGGAGTATAAACATTCCAGGTGTTTTGGAAGCAGTGGCTTAGAGCAGGACATTACTTGCATAGTGATACAGGAATTCTCTGGCTTGTTCGTATTTCCTTCTCACACGAGAGAAGGCAAGCTGTACGCCACACATGGCCGCGCGGCGCCATTCGTAAAAGATTGGTCGAGGTTGGAGGAATATATTGGATTCACTGCAAATAACACTTCGAAAAGAGAACCTCAGGTCCATCACCACAACTCGATCCGTGGAGCGTCCTTCCTCTCCCGTGAACACCTGCACTGGGCGAAGATTTCTCCATGCGCGGCCTTGTGGCGACGCCAATCTGCAGCACACCTGTCGCCGCCCGGGGCTTGCAAAGACGTGTGGCGTCACTCCATTCAGCGACGGAAGGACCAGACCGGGTCCTGACTGATTTGTCAATTATGCGTCGAGGAACTCAGTCAGACTTGTGTATTCCGCGCCGCGTCGCCCCTCGCCATGTTGAATATTCAGCAACGAACACTTAAGCATGCTGGGTTATTCGCCGCAAAGGTCACTCAGTATACAAGGGCGTTGCCAAGACCTGAGATATCTTAGTGGAGCAACTCGCTTAAGAAAGATGGAATTGCAAGGGCTCAGCAATCGATGTTATGCTCCCTGAGCTGAGCGGCGAGAAGCGCTAGGCGGCGGGGAGCCGAGAGGGTACATATTACAGTGGCGGCAGCCCTGTGATGTCCTGCAGCACACCGGTGGCTTGCGGCAACACCATGCTTCACTAAGGGGCGTCCTGGGAGTGCTCGCTGCGAAGGTGTACTCGGTGGATCCTCATCACGCCCATCGCCATATTTCTAAACTTCTTATCTACAGGTCGGCGTCTGAAGCCCGCCGCTCACCGCCTCGAGGGACGCGCGCGGGTAAAAAACAGCATATTGGAGGACGGCCATTCATCATGTCCAAGGTAAACTGCAGTGAATCCTCTGTAATCTGTTGCTTCTTGGCATTTAATTAAACAGGAACGCTAAAAAAAAATAGCTTAACACTGAATTTGCACCTCAAAGAAAGCATACCGAAAAGAAAGCATCGGAGAATAAAGTTATTACATCGAAAGGAAAATATGATGGAGCTTGTATAACCCCTTGTTCATCAAGCTGGGGACGCTAAAATGAGCCGAACAACACTGGGTTTTCCACTTCAGATGGAGAATAATGGAAGAAAACGTCAGGCTGAAAGAACCTAACCAGCGGTCAAGCAAAATGAGCCGCTATTAAGGCGTAACAGGAATATAGCTGACGTCTAAATTAAGGAGAGGCTCGACTTATTCTGAGCGAAGGTCGAGGACGAAAAGAGCGGCACTCACCCCTCGCCGAACTCCATCCTGCACTGGTCATCGAGGGAGTACTGGTAGTGGATGGTGGAGTGCACGGTGGTCGCGTTCTCCCATTGCGGCCTGTTTGTTAAGCAAGACCAATTTCTGCCAGTAAAAAAAGAAAAAAAAAAGAAAAAGAGGGAGAAAAAGTAAATTAGACAGTGACAAGCACAAATTTCACAGTACGAATTAAAGTCAAATATAAGCATTTTTTCTTCTTTTCTGTCAAGAAGACGTAATGAAAATTGATGATGGTGATGATGAAAGACAAGAGTAATTTCTTGTAATGCAATAAATAAATAAATAGATAAATACATAAATAAATAAATAGATAAAAATAAATAAATAGTGAAAAAGAAAAATAAGTGATGATGATGATGATGGTGGTGGTGGTGACGATGGTGATGATAATGGTGATGAGAATGGCGGCGTTTAGGACGAGAGGATGTGGGTCGCAATACCAATTAGTATGTTAAAGACGATGATGAAAAAATGTATCAGAAAAAAATTAATGGAGAAAGGGATGACTCTTAAATCCGGGACGCGTGATGTCTCCCTGGAGAGTAGAGGAGGAGGAGGAGGAGGAGGAGCGATTAAGACGATAAGGAAGAGAAGAGAGGGATTACACATAGATTAAAATGTAAGAAAGGGACCACACGGATCTTTGTCCCCGCTGTGGGTGGTCTGTCAGTAAACATTAGCGGTAAATGAAAAGATGAGAGGAGATGGTGAGGGCCAGGAGGAGGAGGAGGAGGAGGATGGAGAATGGACACACAAGGACACACAAGCGAAGAAAGAGAGCAATAAGAATATGAAAGAACAGGGATGGAGGGGCAGGAGGAAGAGCAGAAAGGGATAAAGGAGAGGAGACGAGCTTTTGAAGAAGGAAAGGAGGAGAAAGAGGTGGAGGAGGAGAGCAGAGATGATAAGGAATAGAAAAGGGATGAAAGTGCACGAGTGAAAAGGGAGGAGGAGGAGGAGGAGGAGGAGGAGGAGGAGGAGGAGGAGGAGGAGGAGGAGGAGGAGGAGGTGAAGTGTGTGTGTGTGTGTGTGTGTGTGTGTGTGTGTTCGGAAACCAATACAATAAAGGTGTTAAAATAAAAGGTTCGGGTAAGTACGAGCAAAGGCACAACACATCAACGAAACACATTAACTCCTCGAAGTTCATGTTGTGCTGGGTGTGTTAGGTCAAGTGAAGTAAGTTAGGTTAGGTCAGGTTAGGTTAGGTTAGATTAAGTTAGGTTAGGTTAAGTTAGGTAAGTTAAGTTAGGTAAGATAAGGCATGATAAGGCTACTTGAACCTACTGTGGTAAAGATAGGTTATTTTAAGTTAGGTTAGGTTAGGTTAGCGAAGGCTAGGCTAGGTTAAGTTAGTAGGTTAAATTAGGGAAGATCAAAATGAGCGTACTTGGCCTTGCTGTGGTAGGTTAAGTCAAGTAAGGTTATGTTAGGTTAGGTTAACTCAAATTAGGTTAGGTTAGGTAACGCTAAAATGACCGTACTTGGTATTGCTGTGGTTTGTTAGGTCAAGATTATTTAGGTTAGGTTACCTAAAGTCAAGTTACATTAGGTTAGGCTAGATAACACTAAATGACCGTACTTGGACTTGGTGTGGTATTCTGAGCGGGAGCACGAGGACCCAGTGGAACCTGCTGAACGTGGCGGCGACGAGGGGGAGCCATCACGGAGCCCTGGAAGCCCTCCTGGTGGCACGTGTTGCCCGCCACTGGGGTCCCCGTCGTGGCTCATGCCCAAGCTGCGGGAGGGGTAAGACCACAAGTAAGTAGACAGGTGAGAGCGAGGGCGCGGAGGGTCGAACCCTTGACAGGACACTCGGGGTACAAACAATATATATTACCTTAGAAATTGTAGAGTGTGGGGATGGGTATACATAAGAATACATAGAGAAGGAAGGGAGGGAGAGAAGCAAAGGGACAGGAAGGAAGAAGGCAGCAGGTGGACACAGGTGGATGGCCAGGTACAAGGGAGAGGGCGTGGGAACGGGAAATATGTGGGTAGACAGGCGGGGATGGATGGGTGGACACTAGGCAGAAATGGAAGGGGATAAACACAGATGGAGAGAGATACGAATACGGATAGACACGGGTGGCTGGGGAAATACCGGGTGATGTGGGTGTGATTTAGGCAGAAAGGGGAGTGAGTGGAGTGGGGTAAGAAAAGGAGGAGGTACGTAAGAGTGTGCAGGTGGAGAGGGAAGGAGGAAAACGAAGGCAAGTGAAAGGTTAAGTGGGTACGTAGGTAAGAAGGGAGGGAGGGGCGGAGGAAGGGAGGGAGGGAATGCAAAAGGATGTGTTGCAGTTAGGAAGGTAAGTTAGGAAGGGGAGGGAGGGAAGAGAGGGAGAGAAAAGATATATATGGAAACAGAGAAAGATATAAATAACAGTATACCTCCATTCCCTTCCTCTCTTCTTCCCTCTTCTTCATTCACTTTTCTTTCCCCACCTCTCCTCTTCTCCCTTCTTCCTTCACTTTCCTCCTCCTCTTTCTCCCCATTCCTTCTCTCCCTATTTCTTCCTCTTCCCTCTGTGTCCACCTCTCACCTCATTTCCTCCTCCTCCTGCCTCTTACATGGCCATGAAAAGTGAGCGTCATAAAGTGGGCGACTAAACGGAAACTTCAGCAACTTAATTATTCGCTGACCAAGTGTGTGTGTGTGTGTGTGTGTGTGTTAGTACTTACGACCCCATTTAAGAACTGAGGGGACACACACACACACACACACACACACACACACACACACATCCCAGATCATCCTTTCTCTCTCTCTCTCTCTCTCTCTCTCTCTCTCTCTCTCTCTCTCTCTCTCTCTCTCTCTCTCTCTCTCTCTCTCTCTCTCTCTCTCCCCTCATCCAAATCCTCACAAGTTGTAGTGACCTCACATTTCATCCAAACTTATAAGCCTCGCGCACTGCAAGTCACTCCTCATTGAACAAATCCATAACGGGCCTCAAGACACACACGTCCTCGCCTCACTAAACATCAGCGCCTCCCCTTAGCAGACCTGAACACTAAACACGGGGCGCCACGCATCATGACAAAACGAGAAATCTCCAAACGCTTTGCTATTCTGAGTGGAAGAGTTTGTGTGGTAGAAGAAAGATTGAGGTGAGCAAGCGTCCTCCACAAGCTTCTCGGAAAAGGAGAAGTAATATGACAGAGAAAGATTCAAATGAGTCATTTTCATACAGGCACACCACTAGTCAGAAGAAAGGAACGGGTATGATAAAGATTGAAGTTAATGTTCGTCTTCTATATATATATATATATATATATATATATATATATATATATATATATATATATATATATATATATATATATATATATATATATATATATATATATATATATATATATATATATATATATATATATATATATATATATATATATATATATATATATATATATATATATATATATATATATATATATATATATATATATATATATATATATAGATAGATAGATAGATAGATAGATAGATAGATAGATAGATAGATATCGCTAGTCTTAGAATGGAGTATTACGTAATATTAAAGGAGGATGAAGAGAATAATTTCAAGGCACTTCGCAACTCTGAGAAAAAGAGAGCGACTATGATAAAGAGAGGCTGAAATGAACACGCGTTCTCCACTTGGATATATCGCAACTCTCAAAAATTGAGAATTAATACAATAGACAAAGGAGACTGCAATACAAGAATTTCGCTGTGCTGAAAAGAGGAACGTGTGTGATAAAGAAGGATTAAAATGAACACGCGTCCTATACAGAGATGCATCACTCGTTCGAAAACGGAGGATTAATTACAGAGAAAGGAGGGTGAAATAAGTCACCTGCACGCACTCCGCTAATCTGAAAAAAGAAGCGACTGTGATAAAGATTGAAATTAAATGAAAACGAGTCACCTACAGGGATATATCGCTACTCTGAAAAAAAAAAAAACAGGATTTAATCATAGAGAACGGAGGCTGAAATGAGTCACTTACACGCCGTTACTCTGAAAAGAAGAGCTAACATGAGAATATTGAAATGTCCACACATTCTCTATGGACATGCATCGCTATTCTCTAAAAAGGAGGATTAATACATGGACAACATAAAAAAGAACAATACGTATAAAAATGTGGATGAAAAGAGGAAAAGAAAAAGAAAACAAGCGATACAATAAAACATCAAGCAAAACCAGAAGTCTCAAGGATACAAAGGCTACATAGCTCCGCATCAACATCAACATCAACACATCAACTCTGAAAAGAGGGAACGTGTATGGTAACGAAAGACTGAAACACGCACTTTACATTATATCACACTGAAAAACGGGCGATTACTGATAAGGAAAGGAAGGTGGAATAGCCAATCTCCACCCACTCAACTACTGCGCTACATAACACGGGATGACTGAGTAGAGGAGAGCGGCCCGGAGAAACAGTTGGTACCGCCCATCCCTTGCCTGCCGTCATGAATCGCGCGGCGCAAACGGCTGCTGGCTATACTTAAATATTATCCTCTCACTATTTCACGCACTCTGCTCAATAATGTGCGGGACTTACAGCAATGTCGGCGGTGTTTATGGCGGCCACGGGTACTATAGTGTTGGCGGGGGGTAGGCGGGGCGGGGCGGACCGTGGCGGGGTGAGGCAAGGTGGGTTGGGGGTGAGGAACGCCAGGAAAGGAACAGATTATACCTTCCTTTACGAGACACACTCCGGACCCCAAATGGAAGGACGTCGGGAGAAGTTCTCTTGATTTTTTTCTGGTTGTGTGAACTGCGAAATGTCTCTCTCTCTCTCTCTCTCTCTCTCTCTCTCTCTCTCTCTCTCTCTCTCTCTCTCTCTCTCTCTCTCTCTCTCTCTCTCTCTCTCTCTCTCTCTCTCTCTCTCTCTGTAAGCATGATTGATTCTGACAGTAAGTCACACCAAGCATTCCATGATGACGAGGCGAAGATGCGAGAACAGATACAATAACAAGCTAATTGTAGAACCGGAAAGAGAGAGAGAGAGAGAGAGAGAGAGAGAGAGAGAGAGAGAGAGAGAGAGAGAGAGAGAGAGAGAGAGAGAGAGAGAGAGAGAGAGAGAGAGAGAGAGGTGAATAGCATTACGACATATCATTCATCATGCAAGAATAAACTTTTGAATTCCCAGTGACAAGGAGCAAGTGTTTTTTCTTTTTTCCATTGATAAGAATAAGTAATAGTCGTAGTGCCGTGGCCTTGGGAGTACGAAGATAGTGTCACTCGTCTTTCTGCAACCGTGGTGAGTAAGTATGAGTATAGATACTGTCGCTACTGCCTTCACCCCCTCATCGTGACTCAAGAAAGTGAGAGAAATGACATTTGCACAGAGGGGAGAAGAGAACACGAACCTTTGCTACCTCTCACATGCGTCTCTCTCTCTCTCTCTCTCTCTCTCTCTCTCTCTCTCTCTCTCTCTCTCTCTCTCTCTCTCTCTCTCTCTCTGGGCGTGTACACATAACTTTACATGTGTACATCGAACTCTTTTTTTGTTTCTCTATGTTGTGTGTATACCCAACTTTATGTGTGTGCGTGTGTGCGTACCATATAGTCTGAAATCTCGGTGAACCTACGTGTGTGTGTGTGTGTGTGTGTGTGTGTGTGTGTGTGTGTGTGTGTGTGTGTGTGTGTGTGTGTGTGTGTGTGTGTGTCCTACCGTCGCGCCCAAACCTCTCTACAACTGGTGTGTCTGTTGCTGGGCGTCCCGCGTCCCACTGCAGCAACAGAGGAGAGAAAAAAGGCGGGAAGCACGAGTACCAGGCTCCGTTATTGCCGCTCTCAGGGGAAAGAGACGAGACGGTGCTGCAGAACTGGCGATCAAGATTCAAGGGAGGAAAAAAAAATAAAGTAAGGTCCTCTTGATTCTATGCTCGGGTAAACTCAATTGCCAAAGGGTGAAGGAATGCAATCATACCTCCCCTTCCTTTCCCCTTCCTTTCCCCTTCCCTTCTCTCTCTCTCTCTCTCTCTCTCTCTCTCTCTCTCTCTCTCTCTCTCTCTCTCTCTCTCTCTCTCTCTCTCTCTCTCTCTCTCTCTCTCTCTCTCCCTCTCCTTTCCTTTCATATATATGTATCACTTATTCATGTCCACTGCTTCTCCATTCCTACTCTGTTTTCATTGCCACTCTCCCATTCCCATTCCCATTCCCATTTGTCCTTTTCTCTGTCTATACACGTAACATTTGTTAGTCTCTATTTCCGATTATTCCCATTCTTACACATTACTATTCGTTCATTCCTGTTCATTTCTAGTGTTTTGTCTGCAAGTCTTTCCTAAGTCTCTATTCTCACTTATTCCTATTCCTACTAATCTCACTCTGTGTAGCACTAGTTTCTATCTATTGCCACTAATTCTTCTTCCCACTCTCTCTCCCTATTCCCCATCATTCCTTACTCCCTCATTAGTCCTTATTCCCACTCATCCCTTCTGCTCTCATTCCTTCCTTCCTATTCTCCCGCTTATCATTCTCTTCTCTCACTCATTCCTTCCTGTTTCTCTCCCTCACCCTTGATGCTCTCACTCACTCCTTCCTATTCCTCACACTCGTCCTCATTCTCCCTCATTCCCACTCATCTCTGTCCTCATTCATTCCTTCCGATCTCCCCACTCAGGCTTGCTAATCCCCACTCATTCATCCTCATCACCTTTTACTTTCACCACGTTCCGGTAAGTCCCGTTAATTAATGAAGAGTATGCGTAGTCTCTCTCTCTCTCTCTCTCTCTCTCTCTCTCTCTCTCTCTCTCTCTCTCTCTCTCTCTCTCTCTCTCTCTCTCTGTGCAGCTTTTCGCGAGTAGTGGATAAATATGGAGTTTTTTTTTTTTTGTACAGAATGCCAATTAATTTCAGCCATGCAGGGGAGAAAGAGGTATTTTTGTGTACTCTCTTTCCTTCAGTGGACGCTAATTATCATTCCCTCGGTCGCTTTGGCAATAACCAGGACAGTATGATGAGTGAAGAATAGTAAAAAGAATGATAAAAGAATGATGGCTCGTTTTTTTTTTTTCTTCTTGTTTCCCCTCGTTTTTTTTTTTTTTTTTTTTTTTTTGTTGTTTGCTTTCTTTTTTTTACTGTGTCTCGTCTCTCTTTCATTTTCAGCGTTTATGAAATTTAAGAATGCCAACACGGTGATTTTTTTTCTTTTCTTACTGCTATATATATTTTTTATCTTTCCCTTCTTTATTTTTCTCACTTTTTCATGGTTTCTCTTTCATTTTGTATTTATGAACTTTGGTAAAAATATCGCAACACGTTCATTTTTGTTTTGTTCGTCTTTCTCTTTACTGTGTTTGCTTTTCTTTAATCTCTTTACTTTCCCTTCTTTTTTTCACCCTTTTTTTTTCATTCTCCTCTTCCCTCACTCACTTTTAACGTTTATGGAATATAGTGAAAGAATCATACTGCGCTGATTTTTTTGTTCTTTAATCCTTATTTCTCTATTACTTTTCCTCCACTTTTTTCTTTTCATCGTTTATGGAATTCAATAAAAAAAGCAAATCACACCATGCTGATATTTTTTTTCTTTCCCTCTTTGATTTCCAGCATGGATTGAAACATGTAGCGTAAAAATTCAGATGGTTGCCTTTATTTTTTTGTCATTATTTTGTTTTCTTCCCTTTTCCTCACTTCTTTCTTTACCTCTCCTTTCGTCTCCCTCTCCCAGCGTTCATGAAAATTTAGGAAGACCTAGAAGCCATCTATATATATTTTTTTTTTACTTTATCTTATGTTTATTACACTCGTCAGATGGTTTCCTTTACTTTCTTGTCATTATTTTGTTGTCTTCCCTTTTTCTCACTTCTTTCATTACCTCTCCTTCCGTCTTCCTCTCCCAGCGTTCAAAAAAATTTGGGAAGAGCTAAATATATATGTTTTTTTTTTTTACACATTTTATTTTGTTATATTTTTATTATTCATTTCAACGCTAATTAATTCGAGAAAGTAAAGTGGGGCGGAACGTAATTAGCGAAGCGACTTGTAAGAAAGATGAAAAACACCTTAATCGCGTTGATGTATTCCCAGATTATGCTAAAAGGTATGAGTCATATTATACTCTTGTCACTCAAGAGGCAAAAAACATCATTACGCCCTCCTCTTTCTTCGCTTGTTATCAAAATCTTTGCATCAACACTTTCGTCTTGAGATATCCCCCACCCTCTTTTTTTCTTTCTTCCCTCTTCTCTACTCCTTTCATCTCCCCTTTACTTTTCGCTTCTTTTATA
>NC_087161.1:20293522-20298522 GCF_035594125.1 Scylla paramamosain
GAAGAAAATAGGGAAAGACAGAAGTAGACAAGGACAAGGGTGATAGATGTAACAACGACAGAGGCATGACAAGTACACGAGAGACAGAGGCAGACGCAGAGGCAGAGGCAGGGACAAGAAGAGGATAAGAGCAGAGATAGAGAGAAGGCGAGATGTGGGAGCTTTATGTTAGGAAAAGTACGACTGAGGCAGCATGAGGAGAGCTACTAAAAAAGGAGCGTGACAGGGCAAAGCAGAGCAAGGCAAGGCAAGGAAGGGCAGGGATGGGGTGAAGGCAAGGACGCGACAAGGACAATGAGACAAAGAGAGGAAGAGCAAGAATAGGTCAGTAGGAAGGACATAGAAACGTGCAGAAGAATAAGGGAAATGAAAAATCAAGGACGAGACAAAGGTACAGCGATACAAAGGAAAGAGGATAAAAGAAGAAAAAGTGATAGAAACAGGACATTATTACACTCAACATAAGATACAAATGAGGACGGAAAATAAGAAGAAAAAAGAAATATGACAAGCGTGACAATACCAAACTTAACGTATTATGCAAAAGAGGAGAACATAAAAGGAAAGAACAGGGTGAAGGAGAGAGAGAGAGAGAGAGAAAGACAGGCAAGACAAGCAGGAAAGTGATTAGAGACGAACTAGTAGCAACACAAAGCAGGCAAGCAAGACAGCAGGACAAGCAGGAAAGCAACAGATCGGCTGGACGGTAAAACAACAGAGAGAGAGAGATTCATTACAGCAGAAGAACAGAAGAGAAAACCAGGAAACACGAGAGCTGAAAAGCCAGAATGCAAACACGACGTGAAGGCACAACAAAGCAAGAATACCGCTAAACAAACCAGAGAAACCTAAACATCGAAAAAAAGAGACACCAGCAGGAAAATATGAAAACAGGACAGGACAAAAGACGAAAAAAATAAATAAAATAAATGAATACATAAATAAATAAAGACAGACTCACAAACGGAAAAGGCAAAATGTTGGAAGGAAAAGAAAGTAAAATAAAAAAAAAGGTGCATCAACAGCAAGGTAAAAGACAGAGATTTCGAGTAGTAGCAGCAGCAGCAGCAGTAATACGCGGTCGGACATGCGAGGGGGCAGCAGGATAGCAGCTAAATAAAGGAAGGTTTGGAGTAACTCTGCGGTATAAAGTCCAGCATTCGTTTTCCACTCGTCCACCCGCGTAGAGTTGGCCGCGCTGTCCATTACGGGGTAGCCTCCACATAGCAAGAGAAAAAGGAGGGAGGAGAGGCAAAAAATAGCGCTGTGGACGGGAATTTGAGGTACGGCGAGCTAAAAATGCATACGCCACACGCGGTAATTAAAGACACCAGGTGGAATGGGAGCGCGCGCCGGCAGGTACACATGGACTGTCTCCACACATGCTCACACACACACACACACACACACACACACACACACACACACACACATGTAAACATTTTCCTGATAAGGCTGCCGCTTCTCCTGCCACTACTACTGCTACTACTACTACTACTATTGCTAATAATAATAATAATAATAATAATAATAATAATAATAATAATAATAATAATAATAATAATGCATCCTCCAAACTAATAATAATAGCAACAACAACAACAACAACAACAACAACAACAACAACAACAACAACAAGTTCATTTCAATCTTGTTAGCCAAATCTTTTGCAGAAATCCAATCAATCAACTTCGAGTGCCTGTGTGTGTGTGTGTGTGTGTGTGTGTGTGTGTGTGTGTGTGTGTGTGTGTGTGTGTGTGTGTGTGTGTGTGTGTGTGTGAGTTCCGCGCTCATGTAGACATTCGTGTGTAAGTTTGCTGCTTACATACACTTTGTGAATACCTGCACATGACCTCCTTTTCCACACACACACACACACACACACACACACACACACACACACACACACACAGATTTTAATTCTTCCTCTTCTTTTACCGTCAAAAGTGCTGACTTGCAGATGAATTATTATTATTATTATTATTATTATTATTATTATTATTATTATTATTATTATTATTACTATCACTTATTATCATAATCACTACTACAACAACTACTATTGCTGCTACTACTACTATTACTACTACTACTACTACTACTACTACTACTACTATTGTCACCACCACCACCACCACTGCCGCTCATCCTTCAAGAATGAAAACATAGCAACAGTTTTCTTTCTTTTATTTTTTACTCCTTGTTCATCTCTCTCTCTCTCTCTCTCTCTCTCTCTCTCTCTCTCTCTCTCTCTCTCTCTCTCTCTCTCTCTCTCTCTCTCTCTCTCTCTCTCTCTCTCTCTCTCTCTCTTCCTCCCCAGGACGCGGTGACTCCTAAAGTAATGCACACAACATTCATGAATTTTAGTAGAGACTCTGGAACCCAATTTGCGTGGCGACCAATAGGAATACGAATGTCTTTCCCCCGACCAGTAGGAGACGAGGTGGCTGAGCGTCCTGGTCCCTGGTTGGCTGTCGTCCCCCGCCCGCCAAAATGAGGGGATTATGCGATTTTTTGTCGTGTTTTTTTTTTTTTTTTTATCCTAGGAGGGGGAGGGGGGATTCCAATGGTTCAGCCGATGTTTACTTTGTTCCCGTTTTTCCATCAGGCGAATCAAATATTGGTGCTCTGTAATTACGCTCCCGTTTTCTCTAAACAAGATGGATTGGTTCGTTGCGTAATATATATTTCGTAAACACTTCAGACTCTGACCCTCTGATTCTCTCTCTCTCTCTCTCTCTCTCTCTCTCTCTCTCTCTCTAAACACTCAGTCTTGATCACGTAATATTTCACATCAGAACCTATTTCCGTCTCTTTCTTAGCCGTGCCACCCCTAAATCTTTCTCTCTCTCTCTCTCTCTCTCTCTCTCTCTCTCTCTCTCTCTCTCTCTCTCTCTCTCTCTCTCTCTCTCTCTCTCTCTCTCTCTCTCTCCATTCCTTTATGCGTCAGAAAAACGATCACTTTCCAGTAATTAATTCATCAAAAGATCAATCACAAACCAAGCACGTCGTTTCATAATTATTCCCCCAAAACGAATCACTCCGCTTTCCCTCTAACAGGAGCTTTGATTAAACGCACGCACTCTTTTTTTTTTTTTTTTTTGTCTATTCCTATTTTCAATTCGATGCCCCGCTCGTTCAGGTCCAGAATGGTTCATATAGCATTGCATCACCTCGTAACGAACCGCTGTATTGAGGACGTACACAGACACGCACACACACACACACACACACACACACACACACGACAGAATACAATTAAAGGAATGGCTGTTATATAAAATACTGAAAAAAAAATATTGAAAGATTGGACAAATTGTAAGGAAAATAGAATATTTTTGAAAGAAGGGCTAAAAGAAAGGCTGAATAAAAGTAAAGGAAAACTTGGGAATAAACTGAATAAAACCGGAGGATAATCTGGATAAAAATGAAGACGAGGCTGAATAAAACAAAAGAGAAGGACTTGACAAATATAGACACTGAAACAGAACAACACGACCCTTGCTCAAATCCTTTATACAACAACTACTAGGTACACACACACACACACACACACACACACACACACACACACACACTCTGCTGAAGGGTAGATAACATTATAGACACTGTAGCAACTATACAATACCAATTTATACGTATATAGTAAAGAGTGACTCACTGAGCGGAAGAAGGCAGAGTGAAACGAGAACCATTACGAACACCTCTCTATCAGATAGACAGACAGACAGACAGACAGGCCGGAACTCTGAAACGCTTTTGCTCTCTCACCACGACTATTTTCAGAGGCTACAGAGAATGATTACTCGGATTCTCAAGAGACTTTCCCCTGTTAATAATGTGGAAATCTTGTTAATCTATCACTAGAACAGTAAAAACATCCTTAAAAAAACATGTAACTTCATCTAGAGCCTTTTGAAAATAGTGGAGGTGCGGTGTAGAAGCGTTTCAGAATATAGTCTACACACACACACACACACACACACACACACACACACACACACACACACACACACACACACACACACACACACACACACACACACTTCCCCCCTCGGCACCCAATGATATGCAGTGAAATCTCTCCGCTGCGTGTCACTGATCGCATTGTGTCCTCCATTAACGCTTCGTTTGCGGGGCGGAAGGAGAGTGAGGGCCGAGGGAACTACCGCCACTCAGGCCAGATGAGGGAGTGAGAGAAGCGCGGGTGTTGAGAGGATACAACCTGGTGTGTGTGGGCTGTGTGTAGTATTGAGCTTAGTGGTGGTGGTGGTAGTGGTGGTAGTGGTGGTGGTGGTAGTGGTGGTGGTAATAGTGTGGTGTTGGCAGCGAAATATTACGTGAGGAAAACGGATACTAAAATAACTGCAAGATGATAAACAAAAAAGAAAGACTTATTGAATATGAAAGTGAAAATAAAACCAAAGAAATCTTCTAATCTACTTATCAGTATCAACAAACAACGCGTGGGAGAACAAGACAGAAAAGGAAAAACGAGGCACTAACAACAACATAATACAAAACACGAGCACCACCAACACCACCACCACAACCACCACCACCACCAACAACAACAACAATAACAACAACAAAAATAATAATAATAGTAAGCAATAATAAAAATAGTAATAATAAGAGTGGTACTTTTAACAGTAACAGTAAGAGGAAGGCTGAGGTGAAGTGGGCGCAGCAGGCAGGAGGCAACACAGCAGGCAGAGAAGCATCACTCGGTTCACTGCTGCTCTCTCCCGGGTCACCTGCTGAGGTCACTGGCTAATGACCGCCTTCACCACCCACTTACACAGAGACAAGGGACATACACAAACACTCCTCCTCTTCCTCTTCTTCCTCCTCTTCCTTCACCACCACCCCCTCCTCCTCCTCCTCCTCTTTCTTCTCCTCCTCCTTGTCCTACTCGTACTTATCCTAGTCGTTTTCTTCTTCCTTCTCCTTCTCCTTTTCTTACTCGTTCTTTTCCTCCTCCTCTTCCTTTATCTATT
>NC_087161.1:20303522-20313522 GCF_035594125.1 Scylla paramamosain
GTGTGTGTGTGTGTGTGTGTGTGTGTTAGCGACAGGAATGGATACTGAGCAAATATAACTGAAGGGTGGCGGAGATTTTCATTCTGTCTCTTGTCTCCCTGTTTCTCTATCTTTCTGTTTATCTGTCTGTCTGTTTGCCTCTTACTCACTCACTCACTCACTCACTCACTCACTCACTCACTCACTCTCTCTCTCTCTCTCTCTCTCTCTCTCTCTCTCTCTCTCTCTCTCTCTCTCTCTCTCTCTCTCTCTCTCTCTCACGCATTTCATATTACTTAATTTAATTTAGCATTTATGTCATTGTCTATTATTCACATCTGTCTTTATACGAATAATGCGCACCCTCTCTCTCTCTCTCTCTCTCTCTCTCTCTCTCTCTCTCTCTCTCTCTCTCTCTCTCTCTCTCTCTCTCTCTCATTACGCCAAACAGCCTTCACTTAATTAATTCTGCTAAAATTATTGCTGAACACAGAGAGATGGGGAGGCGGGGAAGTGCACGGGAAGGGCAGGGAAGGGGAGGGGGGAGGGCAAGGGTGTAAGGTTAACAGGGTGCATGTAGAGTGTAGCTTGACCTCGAGGGTATACAAGGAAAGGACACAAGGGAGCACAAAGGAAGGACGAGCAGCAGCAGACTTATTCCCCCATTATTTTGTTGTTTTTGGTACACCACACTATCTACACTTAAATCAAAGGATGGAGAGGCGAAGGGTGTACGAGAGGAGGGAGGGTGTTGTGAAGTGTGAAGGGTGTGTTGAAGAGGTGTACTGGTTAGGGTAAAGGTTTGTGTGTGTGTGTGTGTGTGTGTGTGTGTGTGTGTGTGTGTGTGTGTGTGTGTGTGTGTGTGTGTGTGTGTGTGTGTGTGTGTGTGTGTGCACTTAAGCAAGGAAGAACAGAAGAGCGTGGAGGGAACGTGGAAATGTGTGTTTCAGCTAATGTGGCTGTGAAGATTGTGGTGTTGGTGCAGGAAGAGGAAGAGGAGAAGGAAGAGGAAGAGGAGGAGGAGGAGGAGGAGGAGGAGGAGATTATTACAGAGGCAAATGTAGACAGACGTAAAGAAAATGAAGCGTTTAAAAATGTCTTCCGAAGGTGATGAGGGAGTCTATAATAATATAACTCTCTCTCTCTCTCTCTCTCTCTCTCTCTCTCTCTCTCTCTCTCTCTCTCTCTCTCTCTCTCTCTCTCTCTCTCTCTAACTTTGCATCTCCTTTCTTCTCTTTCTGCATCTATTTCCTCTTCCGTCTTTTATCTCTTAAAAACTTTTCAGCTTTCCTTTATCATTTTCCTTCTCTTATTATAATTTTTCACCTCTCCTTCTTCTCCATTCCATTTCTTAATCCTCCCTTACGTTCACATCTCTCTCTTTCTCCTCCTTCAGATATTCCATTCAAGACTTTCCCTTCACCTTCTCTTCCCTCTCCTCTTAACATCTCACTTTTACATTCACATTTATTCGTCTTTCCCTCCTTCTCCTGCTGTGGCTTTCAACCCTCTCCTCACCGTCCTCGTGCTTCATTCTTGCCGCCACGCCCTCCCCTTCCCGTCCCTCGCCCCTCTGTCCTCCAGGGGCTCAAAAATGTAAGCAAAGACGAGTTGGGCGGCATAAGGAGAGAAGGGCGCTGGAGTTAACGTAGACTTGCTTTGATAAATAACTCGCGGTGAAATTATATGTTTGTTACGCGACGTCTTGTTGTCTCCAGTTCTCCTTCCATTTTTTATTTTCTTGTTTAGTTGATGATGATTGGTGATGGTGGTCGTGGTGGTGACTATGGTGATGATAGTGGTGGTGAGTATTGTGATGATGCTAGTATGATGGTGATGATAAATGTTAGTGATTATGGTGATGATGGTGGTGATGGAAGTGATTATGGTGATGGAGACGTGAGGAGAGTAGTGATGATAATAATAGAAAGGACAGAAATAAAATTAAAGCTAAAAATAGCGACAATATCTTTACTGTTGCAAACGTTGGTATATTTTTACTTGTCTATTTTCTTATCCATCTATCTATTTGTTTGTTTATCTGTCTGTCTGTCTTAGCGTCTGTCTGTCTGTCTGTCTGTCTGTCTGTCTGTAAACCTATACTTTCCTCTGCCCACCTACCTATCTGTGTATCTATCCACTAGTTCGTCCGTCCATCTACCTCTCTGTTTGTCTGCCGCGGCGGCCACTCCAGCCGTGTTTACGTCAGAGACCCATTTAGGCATGAAAATATTCATTAAGCGCCGTGTTTTGCCGCGTCCCCGTAATATCATAATGCACCAAAGAGTCCGCTGTGTGAATGCAATCGTAATCAAATTACACTACGTGAATTAAACGAATTACAGCGAGTACTAGTATAAGTAAAAAGAAATAGTGGATATAAAAGTTTACACAGCATTTTATAACCTAATTATCTCCGCGTGGAATTATATTTCATAACAACAAATTTGCACGCTATTCTTTGCGATATTAAACCCTCAAAGGCAACCAGCAGCGGTATCCATGCTAATGGCCCATCAGATGAAATTTCTTTAACTATAAATTAGCTGCCTCCCCTCCCCTCTGCAAATGCCACCTCGCCCCGCTCACTGAAATAGCCGAGACGCTTGTGGTGACGAGAATGAAGGAAGGGAGAACACTGTGGAAGTAAACATGTCTTCATTACTAAAGACCTCAATGTAAACTACCCAAAAAGCAGCAAGGTGAACAATATGAGGTAATATATGCAAGAGTGTTTTACTGAAGTGAGGCGATTGTGCAAGTAAGTGTTATGATAGCAGTCTTCATACGAGCAAACCATCTTGTATATGTATGGCTCTCTAATGTACACTAACCGAAGACCAGCGAAAATTAACAATACGAGAATATTATAGAAGCAAGGGAGTGTTACGCTAAAACGAATAAAGGAAGCAAGTGCTTTGATATAAATAAGTCTTCATACGAGCACACTTTGCAGCTCTATAGATCTTAATGTACAGCACACGAAGACTAGCGGGAATGAACAATACGAGATTATAAGCAAGAGTGTTATGCAAATGCGAGGAGACAATGCAAGTACGTAAGTGTTATAAATGAACCCTTCTTGTGACTCTTTACTGTAAACTGACCGAAGACTAACAAGAATAAACAACACTAATTTATATACACAAGGCAGTGCTAAAAGATTATTCGTCCGTACACCTTTTACCTTTTTAGACAATGATGTAAGGAACCCGTGGACCTGCAGAGCTTGACAAGTCGTACCTTTACTCAGTGGAAATATCAAGCAACGTAAAAGTATAGGATGATGAATTGTTAGAGCAAGAGGCAAGGCGTTGATCTCTGTGGTTCATTAGCAACGGGTTTCCTTTAAATTATTGTCATAATGATAAAAAGGATAATCCGTGTTTGGTCGTGTGTATCAGAGAGAGAGAGAGAGAGAGAGAGAGAGAGAGAGAGAGAGAGAGAGAGAGAGAGAGAGAGAGAGAGAGAGAGAGAGAGAGAGAGAGAGAGAGAAAGAAAGGCAGCGATACAGAAAACGTGGGAGTGAGAAAAAGAGAAAGAGATAAAGGAGAAAAGGGGAGAGTTAGAAAAAGTACTCGACCGGGAACGTGGCAACAAATAAAGTGAGAGAGAGAGAGAGAGAGAGAGAGAGAGAGAGAGAGAGAGAGAGAGAGAGAGAGAGAGAGAGAGAGAGAGAGAGAGAGAGAGAGAGAGAGAGAGAGAGAGAGAGAGAGAGAGAGAGAGAGAGAGAGAGAGAGAAAAGAAAAATAGTCGTACTCCTCCATTGTCCTTTTTTTTCATGGCCACTCTTTCACTTGAAGCCAAGATAAAAAGAAAGTCAGGCAGGCAGGCAGGCAGGCGGACAGGAAAGACAGATAGGAAGTCAGGCGGAAGAGCTGGACAGGGAGGGAGGTAAGCAGACAAGTAGAAAATCAGGACAGAAAGGTAAGTAGATAAACAAACGAGTAGAAAGATAAATAGTTTCTTTTTATATATATATAGGAAGGTAGGTGGGACAGACAGGAAGGTAAGCAGGAAGGCAGGTAGATAGACAATTAGATAGACAGACAAGTAGAAAGATAAGCAGTAACGTATCTTTTTATAGGAAGGCACAAAGACATTTAGGAAGGCAGACAGGTAAAAAAAAAAATTAAGGTAGGCAGACAGGTAATATAAAGGAAGGCAGGTAAGTACGTAGACGAGAGGAGAGAGATAAGAAAGAATATGCACATTTTTTTTATAGGAATGCACAAGAACATTTAGGAAGGCAAGGAGGTAAAAAGGTGAGATAAGACTGGCAGGTAGGATAGGCAGGTAGGTAGGTAAGGTAGGCAGGGAGATAAAGAAATATGAAGACATTTTTTACAGGAAGGCACAGGATCACTAGGAAGCCAGGCAGGTAAAGAGGTAAGGTAGGACAGGCAGGCAGGCAGGCAGGACAGGCAGGTAAGCAAGCAGGTAGCGCGTGATTACAGGTGTGAGTGCAGGTGAGGCTTAAGAGAGCGCGAGGTGTCTTGTAGAGAATTAATATGAGATGAGAGTCCTGATCCTTGGCTTGGTGTTATTTCCGCTCACGTCACCTGCAGCAGTCAATCATTCCTTTTATTTCCCAGGTGTCATGATTTTCTTCTTGTTCCCATTTTCTTTTCGTGTTCTTGTTAGTTTCTATTTCTATTTTGGTTCATGTAACGACTGAGATTTTTTTTTTCGTTTGTTTTATTTCTTCACCTGCTTTTTTTTTTCTCGTTTAGTCTTTGTGCTTAGTCATTGTTAAAATTGATGTTTTTTCTTAATTCTTTTTGCATTAATAGTGTTTTCTCTTGTTCTTTATTTTACGTTTATTCAGTTTTTTAATCTCTAGTTTCTATGTTATTTTTATTTTCACTCCCACCTTGTTTCGTGTTTATTATCTTGAGTGTTGTTTTTTTCTCTGCTCCCACTCTCACTTTTCTCAAACTAACTCAGCACATTTTCTCTTTTCACTCTTTTATCACTCGGTATAATTCCAGATCTAGAATATTGTCACCCTCGCTTTTCTTGCCTTGTTTTTCCATCTTTCTTTCCTACAAACCTTGATCTGAGTTGAAATCTTTCCTATATTTTGCGTTGTTTTTTTTTATATTTCTGTCTCACCACTCCACGTAAGTCATCGTTGTTGTCGTTCTCGTCATCCGTCTTTGGCTTTCCTTTTCATAAGTCATTCAGGGCACGATCTCGATAATTGGCTTTGGAGGTTTTTCTTTCTCGTCCCAACTTTCCGGGAAGACTCCAAGAAAGGAAGGAAAGGAAGGGAGGGAGGGAGGCGGCAGCTGAATATTGGATTTTTTTTTTTCACCTCTATTCCTTTCTCCCTCTGATTTTTTCCCCGGTATTTCTTGATTTCACTCATGTCCCAGTTTAATGAGAGAATGGGGAGCAGCTTCTTGTCAGCGAAGTAATGAAGTATTGTGGTTAATTTACTACTCGTGTGACACAATGCATCAAATAACACTCCTGCGGTCATTGAACATATTGTAATAGCTGTCACCGAGTCAAGGATACAGGCCGATTACATAGTCAGTCTCTCTCTCTCTCTCTCTCTCTCTCTCTCTCTCTCTCTCTCTCTCTCTCTCTCTCTCTCTCTCTTCGTGGAAACTCTCGTGCGTTCATTCCTTCTCCTCTCGCACATCCGCTTCAGTGGTTGCCTTGGAGAGCAGAAGCAATACATGGATAAGCAGGAAAGCGGGTCGTAAACAGACAAACAGATAGATAGATAGATCGATAGATAGATAGATAGATAGGTAGGTAGATAGGTAGATAGATAGATAAATAGATAGGTAGACAGACAGGTTACTGGGTAATTAGATAGGTGGATAGAAAGATGGATAGATAGATAAACAGATAGATAGATAGATAGGTATATAGATATAGACAGAAAGATAAAAAAGTAGACAGATGATAGATAGATAGATAGATAGATAGATAGATAGATATACAAACAGACAGACAGACACACAAACAGATAGACAAACAGACACACAGAAAGACAAACAGATATCCAGACAGACAAAGAGACAGACAGATAGATAAAGGTACACAGAGAGACACAGCGGCCTTCAACACCCCTTTATCTATTCCTGCCTCCCTTCAAAAGCCCGCAGGTAATGTTACGTTACCACCCTTCACGCGTCACGCTAATGGTGTGTTGCCCGCCAGGCCGCTTCCGAAGGTCCCTCAGCACTTGTGGAGACGAATGAGGGACGGAGGGAAGGTTACGTGGTGCAGAGGACACAAAGGAACACAAAAGAAGAAAAAGTATGAAACCTGTTGGTGCTCACGGGGTTGTTTGTGATAAGCTGTGGTGTTTTATTTACTGAGAGAGAGAGAGAGAGAGAGAGAGAGAGAGAGAGAGAGAGAGAGAGAGAGAGAGAGAGAGAGAGAGAGAGAGAGAGAGAGAGAGAGAGAGAGAGACGAAGCAAAACATAAAAAAACAGAGACACATTGCGACAGAAAACACTCACTAAAAGAGAGAGAGAGAGAGAGAGAGAGAGAGAGAGAGAGAGAGAGAGAGAGAGAGAGAGAGAGAGAGAGAGAGAGAGAGAGAGAGAGAGAATGACAAACAAACAATGAAAGACGAAGACTGATGCCCAGCAATATTAATTTACATTCACTGCCGTATGGGTGTGTGTACAATTCGAGAGAAAACACACACACACACACACACACACACACACACACACACACACACACACACACACACACACCGCCATCCCTATATTCTTTTCAAATGCGAAGTAAAAGCGAAGTAAAAGAGGAGTGAAAAATTTTTGCTCCATGAAAGAGAGCAGGAAACACTATATCTTGAGAGAGAGAGAGAGAGAGAGAGAGAGAGAGAGAGAGAGAGAGAGAGAGAGAGAGAGAGAGAGAGAGAGAGAGAGAGAGAGAGAGAGAGAGAGAGAGACCACACAAAGCAATACAGAGGAAGCCAAAACAAAACACAGAACAAATAAAAAACAAAGTAATGATAAAATTGAACAAACTCACTGAGAAAAAAAGACACAAAGATAAAAAAAAAAAAAAAAACATGAGACAGAAGCAGAAGGACACACAAAGACACTCAGAACACATGCCAGTACAGCACAAGGCGAGACTAAGAGAGAGGGAGAGGGACAGACAGACAGGGATGGGGGAAAAAAATTCTTATCGCCAAGGTACATCTCGGCAAAATAAAGACAATTTCAATACACTGGTGCGAGAGACGGCAAGAACTGGTCAGGCGAGGAACCGACCGAGGAGCCGCGACACCCAACTGATGGCGTGGCGGCTTCTGAGGCAGTGGACGAGGGAGGGGGTGAAGGGGAGGGTGAGAGAGATAAAGGGAGAGAGGGACACAGGGAAGGAGACGAGGGGGAGGGGGCAGGGAGGAGGCTGAGATGTCTGTGATGGGCGTGGAAGAGAAATCTGAAGGTACTACATGCGCTCAGAAATGAAAAATGTCAGTGTGTGTGTGTGTGTGTGTGTGTGTGTGATGAATACATATGCTTTTGAGTATATGAAAGTCTGCGTGGAGGTGTATAGAAGAAGAAGAAGAAGAAGAAGAAGAAGAAGAAGAAGAAGAAGAAGAAGAAGAAGAAGAAGAAGAAGAAGAAGAAGAAGAAGAAGAAGAAGAAGAAGAAGAAGAAGAAGAAGAAGAAGAAGAAGAAGAAGAAGAAGAAGAAGAAGAAGAAGAAGAAGAAGAAGAAGAAGAAGAAGAAGAAGAAGAAGAAGAAGAAGAAGAAGAAGAAGAAGAAGAAGAAGAAGAAGAAGAAGAAGAAGAAGAAGAAGAAGAAGAAGAAGAAGAAGAAGAAGAAGAAGAAGAAGAAGAAGAAGAAGAAGAAGAAGAAGAAGAAGAAGAAGAAGAAGAAGAAGAACAACAACAACAACAACAACAACAACAACAACAACAACAACAACAACAACAACAACAACAACAACAACAACAACAACAACAACCAACAAGAGAAGAAGAAGAGAAAGAAGAAAAAGAAAAAAAGAAAAAAGAGAAAAATAAGAAGAGAGAAAATAAGAAAAAAAGAAACACAAAAAGAAGAAAAAAAAACAAGAAAAAAAGTAAGAAAGAAAAAAAAAGCAAAAGAAAACAATAAAAAAAGACAAATAAAAAACTAAAATAAAACGAGAAGTACAAGAGGAAGAGTTAGAGAAAAAAAGCAAAAGAAAACAAGAAAATAAAAAAAGACAAATAAAAAACTAAAATAAAACGAGAAGTACAAGAGGAAGAGTTAGACGTATAGAAAGTTTTGTGAGGACAAGTGCGAAAGGAGAGCACAAACAATGGAAAGCGGAGTGAGTGTCGTGGAGTGAGTTCTCAAGCGGCAGGAGTGAGCGGTGGAGTGTTCTGGAGGACGCCGTAGTGTTCTGAAGTGCAACGCGAAGGAGTGGGTGAAGAAAGACGTGGAGGAGGAAGAAGAGGAAGAGGAGGAGGAGAATGAGAAGGACGGGGAGAAGGAGGCGGTGTGCTGTCAATGGGTGTGGATGGTTGAGCAGTGTGTGTGTGTGTGTGTGTGTGTGTGTGTGTGTGTGTGTGTGTGTGTGTGTGCAGAGGTGCGGGGAAGTTGCATTCGAAGAGTGGAGATTAGCACATGAGAGAGAGAGAGAGAGAGAGAGAGAGAGAGAGAGAGAGAGAGAGAGAGAGAGAGAGAGAGAGAGAGAGAGAGAGAGAGAGAGAGAGAGAGAGAGAGAGAGAGAGAGAGAGTTAATAGTCGTTTGAAGCCTGCAATAGCTCAAGCCCCGCTCGCAAACTGTCTATCGCAAAAATTAATGAATAAATAAATAAAGAAAAGAGAGATAAAAGGAGATTTATTTGGGTAGCCAACTCAGATTCTCTCTCTCTCTCTCTCTCTCTCTCTCTCTCTCTCTCTCTCTCTCTCTCTCTCTCTCTCTCTCTCTCTCTCTCTCTCACTCCAGATTTTTTAATTCTTCAGCATTTTTTTATTTGCATATTATTTTTTCCTCCTGTGTTTAAATTTTCATTCTGTTTCCATTTTCTGTTTATTCATTTCTGTCTTGTTTGTTGCTCTTTCGTCTTTCTTTTTTATTATTATGTTTAATTTTCTTTAGTCTCATTATGGACGTGTGTGTGTGTGTGTGTGTGTGTGTGTGTGTGTGTGTGTGTGTGTGTGTGTGTGTGTGTGTGTGTGTGTGTTTCCCCGCACCACTGCAGTTGTCTGTCTATGTCTCCATCCACGTTTGCCTGTGTCTGTCAGTTTGTTTATCTTCCTCTTTGTGTGTTTGTCTCTTTCTGCCTATCTGTTTGTCCGTCTGTGCGTCTGTCTACCTCACCGCCTCTCGCTCTTTGTTTTGACTCTGTTGCTACCAAAGAGGAATGTGTGTGTGTGTGTGTGTGTGTGTGTGTGTGCGAGAGAGAGAGAGAGAGAGAGAGAGAGAGAGAGAGAGAGAGAGAGAGAGAGAGAGAGAGAGAGAGAGAAATGGCTTACGGGGGGATGGAGGGAGGAGAGATGTACATACAAAGACAAACACCATCACTTACACTCTCTCTCTCTCTCTCTCTCTCTCTCTCTCTCTCTCTCTCTCTCTCTCTCTCTCTCTCTCTCTCTCTCTCTCTCTCTCTCTCACACACACACACACACAGGCACGCACGCAAACACAAACACACATACACGACAGCTGCAACGCGACATAACCAGCACCACGCACACAAACTTTGTATAATGTAACTATGCAAGTCAAGAATGATCGCTTAATTAAAAATCACACTGAGCTTCAAAACATCACTGCCTCACACATGTCCATCCGTCATCTATAAAAGGAAGACAAACAAAATAAAAAAGAGAGGAAAAACAGATAGACACACACTCACACACACACACACACACACACACACACACACACACACATAAGCTCTCAAATATATCACTGAAAAATAGCAATGTAAACTTTAGCAACAACAGTGCAAACTATTAATAAAAAAAACCCTGCATATATTAATTGTATTGCAGCAGATGCATGAAACTCCTGAAGGTTAAATTAACAAATAGCGGAT